>NW_024426885.1:46272898-46286125 GCF_017311325.1 Ursus maritimus
CTGCTGAGGTTTTATCGGCCTTGGACGACGCCCCTGTGCAGGAATGAAGTGGACCCAGACCAGCTCCCTCACTTGCAGAGCCTTCGCTGCTCCTTGGAAGATGCTCAGCCCTGCCTTCATCAATTCTGGAAACAAAGGTGAGGGTTAGTCACCTGTGGACCACCTTGGGCTGGTCCATCTGCAGCGAGCCTACCTCACAGCCTCATTTCTCAGCAGCTGCCTCAGTTAGCTGCACAGTAGTCCCACAGGAGCACGTGTAACTGTGCTTGAAGTGAGGGACAGGCATCCCAACGCCTTTCCAAAAAATTCCTTCTCCTTTCCAATCCTTTTATATCCTCAGTGTGAAGCAAAGTTTAAGTGCCCTAACTCAGCACTACTTACAGGGGTCCTGGAAATCTGGAGAAGGATCTTATGCTGGACAGTGAGTCAGTGCTCTGCTTCCTTCATCAGGAAAGCCTTGCTATGAGTAATAATTTTAAACATCAGCTGAACTAACAGTGGCGTAGGGCTATAGTTGATTTACTTCCGGGTCCAAGTTCCTTATTATTGTGGGCGAGAAACATACAACTTACAGACCGGCTTAAACAAATCTTGACTGTGTACTTTGGAATTTATCTACGGAAGCATTGAAATACAGCATCTGTTGTGTCTGCCAAAATTTGGTTCCTCGACCGAAACTGAGATGGAGAGCATCGTATTAGCACACAAAGGTATGTAAGAAAAGATTAAGGACCTACTTGGACCAAAACAGAGAAATTACAAAGATCCACGTTCTAGAAAGTTTCAAGAGACATGCCCCCCAGTGGTGAGATCCTGTTCCTCTGAGATGGTCATTTGCAAATCCTGTAAGGCCTCTCCTTCCACTTTACCATTGACCCAGACGATGTAGCTTCACCCCCACGGCCCCCGGTCCTTCCCACCTCCGAGCAAGCAGGCCTGATGTCCAGCCTCGAGGGCTGCATTCCTCCTCTGTGGGCTTTCTCTCACCACACTGGAGTCTACTTTGTCCTTCCAGCCCATCAACAAATGACTGAGGAGTTCGTCTATAAATAATCTACCTCCCTCACTCTTTAGGGGGATCACTCGAGACAAAGGTCCGGCGTTGGCTCTCAAAGTTTTTCTGGGAGGCACAGGTCAAAATTCACCTCCACAGCCCAAGAGCTCTCCAATGGGAAGAGCCTTCCAGGTGAGCTGCCCTGCTGCCTGGTGGTCAGGAGGCCGCAGGAAGAGCAGCAAGGACAGGGGCTGCCCCTGCTGCACACCCCATATGTAGCTCACCCACATTTATGAAGGGCACACTCCGAGCAAAGGGCCACTAGAAGCCACATGAGAAGACACCTGACCCTGGGGTCAGCACCATAACAAGGGACTCCAGGTGGACAGTCAGAAACTGCTTACCTAATTCCTCCTGGACTATGCACTTGGGCTTTCTATTATCCATGGTCTAGATTATTTGCCACTGACCCCCACTTGCAAAGAGGCCCTTGAATTCTGGCTCTCAGCCCTGCCCACACGGCTGGCCGTGCTCATCCTCTGCTGGGTGTGGCCCCTCCCTCACTCCGGTCCCACCTGCCATGAGCCAGCACAGGGGCCGGGGGCACCCAAGTGCCTACTCGGGTGGGCGGCCAGGATGCCAGCCCGAGGCACGAGTGCCGTGGGGCCGAGGCAGTGAGCTCAGAACACTCAGGACCCTGGGGCGCCTGGGTGGCTCAGTCATTAAGCGTCTGCCTTGGGCTCAGGACGTGATCTCAGAGTCCTGCAATCGAGCCCCGCATCAGGCTCCCTGCTCTGCTGGAAGTCTGCTTCTTCCTCTCCCACTTCTCCTGCTTGTGTTCCCTCTCTCGCTGTGTCTCTCTGTGTCAAATAAATACATAAAATCTTAGAAAGAAAGAAAGAAAGAAAGAAAGAAAGAAAAAAGAACACTCAGGACCTAGTGGGGAGACTGGCAAGAAAACAGTGACAAGCAAACGTGGTTTCAAGTTTTCGTGTAAGCACCCTGATGCTACCGTACAAGAAGGACCCCTGAAAATACAAAATAAAGTAAAAATAGGTGAGTTACCGGGGGAAACCATGTCTTCTTTCCAGGTTTGCATCTGTTCACCTTGAAAACGCAAACTCGAATCTTCTTCATGGGGTTTGGAGGACACGGTGACCACATTTGTGAAAACAGGGTATAAAACGCAAAGTGTGACCACGTGAAAGAGATCGGGTGATATTTGAATAAATTATATGTTCATGTTATATGTTAATGGTTATACTAATTACATAACATGATCCTTCTACGATTATGTGTAAAATTCATCACACGCCGTATCTGATCTCTCAGTAAATCCCGCCGGCAGTGACTTTGGAACACAGCCAGGATCCCCCCGGAATCGCTCCACGCCTGCCGTGACTACCCTGGTCACTCGGTCCACGGCCTCCTCACTCCCGGCTCCCACGGCCCAACAGCAGCCTTTTCCTACCAGGCATTTTTTTTTAATTGCCGTAAAATAATAGATGACCATTTAAACATAAAGCAACCATGTCGCTCTGCTGTGTGAACCTGACAGCTGCCCCACGAGCTTCCAGAAGGGCCTCTCAGGCTCTGTCACCCAGTCCCCGCCCCTCTCTGATCACACGTTCCACTTCTCTGCTCCACTCCAGCAAGGCTGGCCTCCCTGCAGCACCTGCTACAACAGCATTTCCGGCCCCCCCGCACCCCCCCAGCGTGTGACCTTGAATCTGCTGTCTGGAATGCTCTCCTCCAAATATCCCCTAGCTCGCTCCTTCTCAGGATTTGGCTTGCATGACACCGTCTGAGAGGCATTCATTCCCCAAACCCTAGTACAAAAGGCAGATGGCCACCAGCACCCAACACCTCCGACACCCCACACGCTTCTTCGTGTCTGCAGAGCACGTACCCCCTCTCACGGACCAGGTATCTGTCTGCTCACTCATAGCCTGCCTTCCTCAACTAGACCGTCATCTCCTTGAGGGCATAAACGTTGCTTTGTTTGTCCGAGGAGTGGGGCACACAGCAGTGACCTAATACATAGTTGCAAGAACGAGCGAATGAATGAATGACAAATGAATCAGTCAGCCAGCCCGTCAACAATCTGGTCCATGTGAGCTCATAGAGTGCGGCGAGAGCCGGAGGGGAAATGGCTATGGTGTACTTTGTAACCCGCAAAGCCATGCTGAGTCGGGCTGTTAAAGCATTAGCGCTGAGATGAACTAGGGAATCTCTTTACGCAGCCTTACGAGGTGTCAGAAATAACTTCATCCAAACCGGAAACTTCGTTCTTTGCGTGGATGCGTAGACACTGGCCTGCATCATTTTTCAAGCATCCTCAATGGACCAGCCCCACTGTCCGCTGGGTCCCACAAGGACTCCGCAACAGCAGAAATCCAACCCCGCCTCTAGGCTCTATTTATACTCTTTGATGCCTCTTTATGAAAGTTAAAGTGGTCAGAAGCTGAGAGAGGCACAAATGTGTGGATAGCGGTATTGATTTTTCCTCCTCCGAGGGACCCAGCTGCCAAATTGCATGGCTAACCAAACAGGCTAAATGGCTGGGCAGGGGTGCCCCCTCAATGGCTCTTCCCTGACCCCCACCTCCCTCCACTGCAACTGGAAAGAAGCCCCGTTTCTCTCTCCCCTGCTGTACCCCGTCCAGACACAAAAGCCACCACAGCCACGGCCACCAGCCCCGCTGCCGGTGGCTGCCCTTCTTACTGGGAGGCCTGCTGCTGTTCCCGAAGAGGAAATAAAAGCAAATAAAATTCGGCTGCTGCTATTGATCTCCGTCATTTCTGAACGTTGCTACAGCAACCAACATGGGCTTGACAGTCAATATCTTCGCTTCCTCCCTGCGGCCTCCTCCACCGCATCGTGTGGCCGAGGCCAGGGTCATCCGGACAGCATCAGCACCGGGTCCTGTCCTGCGGCTTCTGTCCAAGGCTTTGGAGGATGGAGCTACCTAGGGGCCAGAGCCAGGGGATCGGCATTGCCGTGTGGCCCGTTAGCCAACAGACCAGCCCCCCAGCCCGGCTTGGCCCCAAGACACCAAGCAAAGGGAGGCTGAGCAAGGACCCGATTGCTCTCTTACACTCTTAAAAACATAGGGAGAAAAAAGGAAAGTGACCTAGGACAATTTCTAGAAGAAAATTTTACAATCTGGACTTTCCCGGCTTCCTTCTGAGGTGCTGGGAGAGCCCTTAGCAGCCCTCGCAGAGAAGTCAAAGAGCTTTGAGTTGGGTGGCCCTACCCTCTCCCCGCTCAGGGACCAGGTATGCCCTGGCCGCCACCCCATCCCCCCAGGGACCTGGCTTCCTGCTTATCCTGGTGCTATCCTTTTCCTTTGCTGTTAAGGATTCCAGAAAGAATCAGGTCAAAATATGCATGCTGCATTATGGGGCACCACTAGTAATATACAGGCTTGAGGGGAGCAGAGCTTTAAGCTCGGTTCAGGTCAGCTTTGGGGACTGTGGGGACCCCAGCGCCTCATACAGCCTGCAGGGATAAGAGCAGTGCATGCAGACTCCAGCACACCCGGGTACAAGCCTGGAAGCTCACCAGGGCACGGTCAAAACCCACTGGTGTGTGAGCACGAGGTGGTTAAACAGCAAACCCTGGGCTGAGGCTGGAGTACATGGTTGATGGGGCAACGAAGGGCATAACTTTATGGGAAATGACTTCCAGGTAATAGGTAGCAAGTTCAGAGCTGTTCTATTTCCACCCGGAGCAGGGCAGTCTATAAAACCCTTCACAGGCTGGCAGTGCAGGGAGGAGGCCGTGTTTTGTTACTGGCGGCTGCTGGGGCTCTTCATTGCTGAGTGTGTCCTGATGGAAAGGCCCGTGCAGTGGCCTGGATCTCGGCCGCACAAAGTAGCCGCAGAAGTAGTTGTGCCTGCAGAAATGCGAGTCATGGGAAAGCCCAGCAGTGGGGTCCCAGTGGCAGCCTGGTGCTGACCCACAACCAAGCTCTAACCAGCCCTTCTTGTCCCTCCTCGGATCCCTCTCGTCTCGGGGTAAATGCTTCTCCCTGAATGTTTCGTCCAAGACGTTCTCCCTCTCTGCTTCCAGTCTCCCCTCCCTCTAGAGGCTAAGACCTTGGGAAATAAAACCTGGAAGATTTCTGACTATTTCTGCTTTCAGTCCTCTCTCACCCTTAGAGATGAGAGCCCAAGCATCAGCTTGGGTGGACGAAGGGGAGAAAAGAAACTGGATTACAATATCAAAGAATTATACCCACAGAAGATTCACACAAGTCAGGAGGGCTGGGTCCTCCCTCATGTTAGCCCCTCCTTCTCGTCATGGCCTGGGTCAATCCCCTCTCTCTCTGTGCCACCTTCACCAGCTCATACCCAGGGGCGGAGGACTGACACAGCATTTACAGCTCCTTCCCAAATACGTATGTGTCCTTAAGGCCAGAAACTATGGAGTTTGGGATATGACGCAAACTGTGGAGTTTGGGATCTAAGTATTATAAATAATTATAAGTGTTCCAAATGCATTGCATGCATTACTCGGTTAATCTTCACAGCAGCTTGTGAGGGAGGCACTATTACTGTTCTCATTTTAGAAACAAGGAAGTTGAGACACAGAGAGGGCAAGTAACTTGCCCAAAGGCACACAGCTTGGAATTAGTGGAATCATCACACACTCAGGCAGACCAAGAGCACCGGGTTTCCCCTCTAGGCTGCTATGCTCTCCAAAACACACTCCAGATACCACAGGAATAATGGTAGAGGTCAGGCAGTGCCTGCCCCCCCAGACTCACCCAGCTGTCTGCCATCTCCTCAGCACCCTCTGTGGGACAATGAGACTCAGAGGGCCACAGGGTTGGAGAACAGCAGGGCTAAGGCTGGGATCCAGCCAAGTCACACAAGCACAGTCCGGACGGTTTGTTAGGTTTTTGGAACACTTCCAAGCTGACAAAAAGTAGGTGCCCAGCCCCCTCCCTGAGAAGTGTTTCTCCCACCCCCACCCAGGATCCTGCAATTAAGGGGTAACCCCTGGCCTGGTGTGCGGTCTCCAGAAAATGCCTACTGATCTGGCTGGTGCGGCCCAGAGAGATGGCTACGGTTTATTCTCCCAGCCCTTCGTTGGCCTGCTGCTCTTCCCAAGTCAGGTGTCAGGGCTGACAAAGGAGGCTAGAGGCCTCCGTGGCCTCCAGAGAGAACAGCTTTGAATCTCCTTCTCTGTCCCAGCAGTGTGTGGCCTGACTCCCGGCCAGCTTTGGTCTCTGGTTCCTAGGTTCCCAGGCCAGGCGGGTTGGCCATGCTCCTGGGTGGCACGCCTCCTGGAGCAGGGGTCTATTCCTGGCATGGACCCAGAGAAGTGCCCCAGGCCGCTGCCAGCACCCAGCTATAAGCGGCTGCACTCAGCCCTTCTCCTCGCCTCCCCCTCCCATCAGTTCTTCAGAGTTACTGAATCTTGACTCTTGGCAGCCAGAATAGCAGGTCCCTCTTGGAAAGGGGGGTGGGCACCCCTGCGGCTCTCCCGCCCCCAGTATGGGCTGTCCCACTCCCCACTTCCTGCCAGAAGCTCTTTTTCCCCCATTAAAATCCAATTCTGTATCATTGGGAACCTACCACATGCCACGAGTTAGCGTTACGTGACCTAGTTGAGAAAATTGTCCTGCACACAGCTGATGGTAGTAACAGCTGCTGAGATATGCTGCATCAAACCCTGTCCCTAAGCGCTCTACATGTACTAATCCTCAGAGTAAGCTCATGAAATATGAATTGCTACCACCTCCATTTTATAGAAGGGGACTTGGAAGCACAGAGAGGTTAAGAAACTTGCCCAGGTCACACAGCATGTTTTGGAAGTGTCTGGATTCCATCCAGCATCTGTACCTGCCACCGCCATGCTGTGGCCCACCCTCCGTAGCACGAAGGAGGCGTGTCAGCACAGGAGAGCCCCAAGTTCTCCCCAGACTTTAGACATATGAATTCAGCCCAGATGGGCATATGCAGGAAAATGCTTGTAATTGATTGGTTTAGCCCAAGACTTCCCACATCTCGAGGACAGCTTCAGAGAAAATGGAATTGGCCAGTTGCTGGGAGAGGAGCCAAGGCTTTCAGGGAGCATGTTTCGTTATTGGTTACTGGGGAGTCTTTCACTCTGTTCCAGAGACAGCTCCAGGCTCAGGGTGAGGAGGACGCAGAGCAATCTGGTTGGCCCTGGAGCCTGGCCACTGGCCACCCCTGCCAGCAAGTGCAGACACCACACAGCTTTCCCTCTCTCCAGCGAACCCACGTGTAGAAGTCTGATTTTCAGGTGAGGACAAATACCCTCTTTCTCACTCCCCAGGAGAGAAGGTTCCAAGCCGCACCTCATGGTGCAGTGGCAACTCCCCCAGACCTGCAGTTTGGGAAGACCTCTGGCAAACATTTTCCCAGCCAGAGCCGGAGGTGCTCGGATAATCGGCTGGATGATGCCACCTGCTGGAGAAATGGAAAGTCTTCTCTCTGGCCGCAGCGCCAGAGTATCCTGCTTCCTGTGGCCACCTCCCCCAGGTGCCCCCTAACTCCTCCACCCTGACCCTGACCCTGGCCGGAGAGAAACCTTCAACAGAAAGCTCTCGCAGTGGGCATCTGGGTCTTCCGCGGGTTCAGTCAGCAGGATTGTTTATTTATTTATCTGCACTGCTTTTCTGTTTTCTGCTCAAAGACCATCCTCATCATCACCCCTCGGTTAGAGACCTTAAGTCCTTAAGTTCTTTGAACTCCGTTTCCCCATCTATTCAGATGCAGGGCTGTTGTGAACAAGGTAACGCACCTGTTTCCGGAACTTCGCGAGGTGGAAACGGGGACTGGTGATCGTTGCACACCCACCCCAGTGAAGCCATGTGCTTGGGATGTCATGGCAGGCCTATGGCAGGTGGGAAACATATGTTTGTAGATAGGCTCAGGTTCTCAAATATTACTGGAGGATACCATTTCTTCGGTAAAATGTGTGTAGAAGAACAAAGCCCTTTTGAGATAAGGGTTCATTAACCTAATCACATATGGGATTTGGAGGGTGCAAGACTCAAAGCAAAGCCCTAGAAAAACAATAAATTACTACATAACATTGACCCTCAGAGTTTTATCGGAACCATGAGATTATACCTGAGATGCCAAGCTCTGCTCTATTTCACTTAATAAACATTATTTTTCTTCCTTTTCTCTTTTGTTCTGTGCTCCCTAATGAGCCCATTCTTTCCCATCTGCTATGGGCTGAATTGTGTCTCCCCTCCCAAAATTCACATGTTAAAGCCCTAACTCCCAGTATCTCAGAAGATGACTGTATCTGGAGAGAGGGCCTTTACAGAGTTCCTTAAGTTAAAATGAGGTCATTAGTATGGGACCTAAACCAACCTGACGCCTATCCTATGGGAAAATTTCAAAACACAAAAAGGTAAACCACAAGCTGAAAACAAAATTTTTCAAAACAAAGAGTTTGCATTCAGAATACACAAAGAACTCTTACAACTCAATTAAAAAAAATACCAAAAAATCTAATAAAAAATGGATGGAAGATTAGAACAGACATTACCCAAAAGAAGATACCCAAGTGGCTAATAAGCACATGTTCCACAGCCCCAGTCCTCGGAGAAATGCTAATTAAAACCACAATGAGATAACTACTACAGGTGCATTAGAATGACTAATGCTAAAAAGATTGTCGATACCAGGTGTTGGTGAGGCTGGTGGGGATGGGGACCACTGGAACGCTCTCCTACCTTTCTGCCATTGTTACAGCCATTTTGCAAAACCTTATAATATTAAACATTCATTCATTTACCATACCGTCAAGCAATTCCATTCCTAGGTATTTACCCTAGAGAAATACAAGCATATTTCCCATGAAACATGGATGCAAATATTTATAATAGCATGATTCAGAAGGGACAAAAACTGGAAAGAGGTAATATACATACCACGGAATATTATGGAGCGATGAAAAGGAATAAAATATCAATACATACAACAATATGAATGAATCTCAGAAACATTATGATAAATCAAAGGAGTCAGACAGAAAAGGCTGTGCACAGAATGATTCTATTTACGTGAAATTCTAGAAAAGGCAACCCTGTACTGACAGAAAACAGATCAATGTCTGCCTGGGACTGGGGGTAGAGGAATGGGATCCATGGGAGCAAAGAGGCACAAGGAATCTTGTTAGGGTAAAGGTGTTGCTCTTAATATCAGATGGGATAGTGGTGACATGATGGCATATACTTAGCAAATTTCATGAACTTGTGCTTTGAAAATGGGTAAATATTATAATATATGACTATTGCCATAATAAATAAAAAGAATACAAAAAAAAAAAAAAAGGAAATTTGGCTGCAGAAAGAGACAGCAGGGCTGCATACCGAGGAAAGACCATGACAGCAAAAAGGCAGCCGACTGCCAGCCCAGGAGAGAGGCCTCAAGAGAAACCAGACCTGTGGACACCTTGATCTTGAATTTAGCCTCCAGAACCGTGGGAAAATCCATTTCTGTTGACGAAGCCCCCCAGGCTGTGCTATTTTGTGATGACAGCGCTAGGGGACTAATACACCATCTTTACAACAATGACAGAAGCTGCTCAATGAGACAGGACTTCTGTCCGCACGTAAGTCATACAGGAAGCATGACACCCCCCCCCCAGGCATGGACCCGCACGGACAGCAGGCCAGGGCCGCACAGAGGCCCACGCATCTGCCTCCCTGCCTCGGTGCCAGGCCTGGTGTGGGGCGCTGCACTGAGCGGGCACACCGGGCAGTCCCGCAGGACATGCCTGAGGCCCCGGCGATGGCTGCCTGAGTTTCTGCTTCTCTGCATCCCCGCTAGAGTCACCTGGTCCCCCTGCAGAGGAGACGCCTCCTATAAACCACAGGGCCCAGACGCAGGGGTCACGGAAGGGCAGGGTCACCCCTCCACGGGGCTCTAAAGAGAGGCTGAAGTTTATGGCTGTGTGAGATGTTTACAACAGAAACATTTGTTTCTCAAACTGCTCTTGGTTGCTAAAGTGAATCTGCTCTGAAGCCGAAAAGTACCCATCCGTCTGCTTGACGGTACCTTCCCCAGAGGCACGGGAGGCAGAGGCTGGGCAGGCTGGCAGGAGGCCAGGCCCAGAAGGAGGTGACAAATCCGCCGTAACGGGGGCTGGGTGCCGTGGATGTCCCTCTACAGGCAAAGGAGCTATATTTTTGAACCAAATATAGTAAAATAATAATAATAATAATAATTGACTATAATTTGTGAATATATTCAAAAAGTTTTACAAAGATTTGCAAAAGCAATCATAGTTTCTTACACATTCAAAACATTTGATATTGAAAATAGTAAAATTTCATTAAAACATACCAAAGTCATTCCAAAACTTAGAGCACTGAAATCAAGAGGGCCAGGTCGCCACTGGAGCTTGAGCTGAATTCAGATCTGCTCTGAAGAGACCGGTGAGCCGGGGAGGGACTCAGGCAGAGCAGGCTTGATCTAGAGACAGAGGGAGTCATCCAGGGACCTGGAAGCAATGATCACACAGGCATTGGAGAATATGCCCTCAAGCCAGTCCCAGAAACCCACCAGTTCCTAAAGAGCACAAAAATCAAATCGGCTCACAGCCTTTCCCTTAAAACGCAGACGCTGCAGACCCAGGCGTGGGCCGCACCTGCTTGGGTCCTGAGGCAGGTTAGACCAAAGCATTATTGGATTTGTGTTCTGTGTACTTCCCGCCCTTCCCCTGGTTACCCTGGGGGCACCCCAGCTGAAACAAAGACTCCAGGAGACAGGCAGGAGCTGATCTTGGGGAAAGAGAGCAACTCTCCACGGGGCTTTCATCAAAGCGGGAGATTTTATTTTGCTCTGTGCATGTATGTGAGACCGCGGCTGGAGGAAAGGAAGAGAGTGGCTGACAGGGACTGTGGAAAAGTGAGAGGAGGAAGCAAAGTCTTTGCAGAGGGAAGGAGAAGAAAACCCAGCAAGTCAGAGGATCAGGAGCTGATTGAAAGGACCCAGGCTCAAGCAGCCCTCTAAGGAACCCCCTCACCCACCCGTCCTGCAGACAGCAGCCCCGGACCCGCGCAAATCCCCGTGAACTGAAGGCAGGGCACTTGGCTGCTGTCAGTGGGGATGGGAGGAGAAAGACGGAACCCTGTCCCTGACTGCCACGGAAGGTCCCTAGCATCCAGAGCCCTGGTGGTCCAGCCCCAGTGTTACAATATCCTATAACGCCTGGTAGCCAAAAGGAGGAGATCTCCATCCCGTCTTGCCACAGGCGAGGCCTTCAGAACACTAAACATGGCACCTGACAGGCTACAGCTCCCAGGAGGAGATGCTGGTTCATGGGGAGGCCTGCGGAGAAGCAGAAAGTCCTGGCAAAGCAGCCACTCGGCAGAAAATGGCCAGGAGCAGAGCCACTGGTGAGCACTCTGGAGCTCAAGGGGGGCCTGGAAAAAGGCAGGAAGGCCCAGGCCCTGGGTGAGCAGGGATGTCAGGGACCCCAAAATGCAGAGGGTTCCTGTTAGCATAACCCCATTTGTGCTCCCAACCACACCGGGGAGGAACCAGGCACCCCAGGAACTGGGCAGATCTGAGCCGTGAGTGAAAATGCGCTTGCCCATTCGGGAAGCGCCATCTGTTGAGGTCAGAGGCTAGCTGATGGGAGTAAGAGCAATGACAGACACATCCCAAATCAGGAAAATGAAAAAGTAACACGTGGTTTTTGATTCTAGGAAAATGAGAAGTTGTACAAGGAAAAAATTGTAATCATAGGACCAACTTGACTTGTAGTGAACAATATTTTTCATTAAATTCGGAGGATTTGGGTGGCTGAGGAAACGAAAAAGAGGGTGGAGACAGGCAACAGGAGACCCGACTCCAGTCTGTAGACAATTGCCTGAAACTGAGAAATCAAGGAACAGTAGATTAACCTTGTAATTGAAGAAAATAAAGCTAATACTAGAAAGAACAGCTAAAGAATTGAAAGAGATTGTGTCTAGGGAGTGGCATTGGGTGGGCAGGGGAAGGGGGAGGCAGGGGTCCACTGGGTCTGCGTTCTTCCCTGTGTGATTCTGGGACCTGTGAACTGCCCACTCCGGCTCTCAGTTTCCCCACTTGCACCATGATAGCGCCACTTAAGTGATCCTTACGGGCTGTCCGCTTCTCTGGCATGGAGTTCTGGGTTTGCGGGTTTCTGTGGATGGATCGTACTGGGTGTGACCGCGGTGACCTGAGTGTCACACACAGCTGGGCCACACCTGCCCCCGCACACGTCTCAGAATGGTGGTCAAACTCCAACAGGCACGTGGTCTCCCCAGGGCAGCCTCGGCCTTTCCCTAACTCAGGCGAAGAAAACCCTGCCCACCTGCTCCCAGGCTGAGGGCCGGGCCACAGGAAGGCACCTCTGAACGGGCATCATGGGTACTACTGGAGGATTCCACCACATGCAGCAATGGCAGCCACTTACTGTAGATCCTGCCCATCACCCCGCAGGAGGCGTCTTTACGTCCCTTCCCTGCATTCTGAGCTCCCTCTTCGACCTCCTCCAGCCTGCATCCCCCGTTCCACCCCCTACAACCAGACCACATCAGCACCTTCCTATGTGAACGGAACAGGTGTATCTATGTTGAATGAATGAACACGTAAAAGAAAGAAAGAAAGAAAGAAAGAAAGAAAGAAAGAAAGAAAGAAAGAAAGAAAGAAAGAAATCATATACTGATTTGTTCTCTAGGCAGTGAATGCCTTTCCTGGGCTCCCGAGTTGAAGGGATTAAGGCAATGAAGAGATACAATGCATGTGGAAATTGGCATTGACACTCGACTCAGAAAGAACAAGAAGTAACACTGAGAAAACAGAGACTTCTCTGTATGGGCTTCCCCTGGAGACAAAGCATTTGTGGGGCAACGAGGGAAGTGGTCCCTATAGAAAGGTAACTTTCTACAAACCTTCCAGGGAATCTTCCAAGCCTGGCACCCAGCATGGCCACACGTAGCTATGGGGCCAAAAGGCCCTTTCTTTCACTAGCAGAGCCGGCCGGGACAGGAAACGCGGGCGTGTGTTGGCACTCCTGGAGATACAGGTTATCTTTGACACCGACGCTCTGAGGACAGGGAAAGAGCCCGTGTTTAGCACCAGTATTCGTCACCCATCTTTTATACATTTTTTCATTTAATCCTAAGAAGGACCTTGTGACAGAGGGATCATTACCCTAACTTGCAAATGGGGACACTAGAAACTCTCAAAGCTCATCTGTCTTCCCCC
>NW_024426885.1:46286135-46304658 GCF_017311325.1 Ursus maritimus
GCTCCCATAGCCAGTGGGCATCAAACCTGAGGTCGAGTCAAAAGCCAGGTCACAGCAAAATGCATCCTTCCTCCTCATCTACTGATTTGCATGAGACCTGCTTCACACAGCTCTTGACCTGGCTGGGGAGGGACACGGGGGTCAGACCCCAGGAGGGAATGTGTTCGGCGCCTTGTCTGTTTCCCGTCTATTTCCCAGGCTGGGGTGTGGACGGAAGACCGCAGTAGTGTGTCGGTCAAAGGGGACCCTTGCTGAGAGGGGAGCCTCAAAGGGGGTTCAGCACAACGATATTCCTTCCAAACGGGGAACTCGATCACCCTCCGTTAACTCTGTATCCTTACAAATGGGTCTCTGTTTTTTCCTGTTTCTAAATATTTTAAGTGCACTTAAATGAAGGGATTATTTAACAATTTCTGCGGGTTTTCTGGAATTTGTTTTGAGGGGTTTTTTTCCTTTTTAATTTTGTTTTTGTTTGACAGTGTTGAGTCATCAAAATATTGTAAAGCACTTTTCTGGCTCACTAATTGATACACTCCTGCCTAACTGCCTGCTGTTTCATTTCTTCTTTGTTAAAATGACACGAGGTTTTCAGATTTGTTGCTTCCCAAAAACAAACGGTGTTGCTTCACTACCCCTCCATCTGCACCTCCACCACGATGACAGCACGCACACAGCACAAACTCCGCAGATCATTGGTCCTGGGCAGGGAGGGAGGGAGCAGGAGCCGGGAAGGAGGGGGCAAGGGACAGTGGCCTGCCCAGAAAGCTCCCCGCATTCCCAAAGCTCCCCCTCCAGCACTCCTGCCTGACGTTATCTAGCGGATCTCCCGACATCCTCAGCAGGTCTTAGTTGTCTTTGCCCTGAATTGCCAAAGGATTTTTAAGGCTCCTAGAAGAAACTACCAGAAACCAACTGGCCTCAAGCATAGTACTGTGCTTCACAGGCACCCAGCACAGGTGAGACCCCACCTGATGCTAGTAGATGTGTGGACCCTTCCCAGCATCCTACCTATCTGACCTCTGGCTTTGACCTCACCTTGAATCACAGGACTTATTGTTCTTCTAGCCCCACACAGGGTTTAATATACATGCTGGCCAGAGACTTTGTCCGGGGGTGCCCCAGGCCAACCTTGTCTGGCTCTGACCATGGGCTTGTCCATGAGGCCCTGCCTCTTCCAATTTTACCCAGGTGCCAGGATAGGAAAGCAAACCCCAGTAGTGCTTGGCAACATTAGAACTTCAAAGGGGTATGTTTTTCTGAGCATACCTCTGCCTTTTCCCGAGAACCTTGCCAAAACCAGAGGTTGATCGGGAACCAATATTATGATTCTGACCGCCTGTACTATAGAAGAGAAAATACTGAGGCCCAATGAGAGGAAAGTAGAGTCCAAGGCCACAGTGTGAGACAGGGACTGAGCTGGGACCAGACCAGGAGCCGGATTTCTAACCTGGTGCTATGGTGCTAATTCCAGACTTGACTTCTCTCCACCTCTCCCAGAACATCCACCTGTTCTCTCTTTCTGTGGACCATGTTATAGCATTTTCTAGAGTCCGGCTTGTGAGTTGAGTTTAACTCTGAGGTTTTCACAAGTTTTCTTGAGCTTAAGAATTATCTGGAGTGCTTATCAAAGAAATGGATTGCTGGAGCCTAACCTAGACATACTAGTTTAGAATTTCTGGGGAGAAGTCCTGATATTCCAGTAATTCCTGTCATCAAGAAAGTTTAAAAAAACGTTGTAGAGGTAACTGGGAGTCATCGAAGATGACTAGAAGGTGACTAGAAAGTCTGTTAGGAAAGACTGCAACTAATTCACCTTAGTTTCTATTCAAGATTCCTTGGACAATGATTACAACACATCGGCTTGGCCTTCCAAAAGTATTTCTCTGACTACAACTCCACTTGTTCCATGGAAACTCTGAATCCTCTAAACTTCCTTCCAGCAAGTTCTCTAACTCAAGAGGTTTCCTATATATGAGCTTGCAGATGAGACCTCTGAGCTACCATGAGACATATGCAGTTTACCTCTTGTCCTATGAGAGCTGTTACAATATCTTTTTCCTTTACCTACTCAAAGAGTGGGGCCATGGCCCAGTGCCCAGCATGGCCCAGTTGCTGCTTATTAGGCACTTAAGCTCAATGCCAAGTGCGCAGGAATTCAATGTTGCTGCCATCCCCAATTTCAAATCTATTTACGCCTTATCTTTTCTATGTCCTAGAGACACAGTCAACACAGTTACTCATTCAATATAGATTACTATGGGTCTGCTTGGTACCAGGGCCATTAAGATACAACCCATTCAGACTCACTTCCTTTAAGGCTCAGACATCTGTTGAAAGTATCTGGAGCGAAGGACTGTCTTCCTTGGAATTCCACCTCACCTCCTAAAGGACCCCCTTGACCTGAAGCTATACATATGCACCATGATGCTGTCTTTCCCTCTCAAAGTTCATGTCAAGAGAGACCCAGTGCCTTCCTCTGAATCAATGGTAGGGTCAAATCTCACCTCCATTCAGTCCTCCAGACCAGGCTAACTCCTAGGGCAGACATAGCTTAAGCCCACACTAACTAATATCTCCTGAATATTGAATGAATGTCTTTCCCACACAAATCCCATACAGACCAAGACATTCCCTCCAGTCTCCTTCTTGACCCTTCATACACATCCTCCCACAGCACAACAACTGAGAAGGATTCATGGCTCTTAAAGGACTTCCAACAGTACAGTTGAGGGCCTCGTAGCATCAGGGAGAAGTAATTAGAGAGTACAATTATATGAATCCTCTTTTACAGATGAGACAAGTGAGGCTCAGAGAAGTTAAGAGCTTCTCAGAGCTGGGAGCATCGGATATGGTATTTGAATCCAGGTTCTTTGCTCCTAGTTGCTGTGCTTTTCCGGTGCTGCTTCTCTCAGAGGGAGGGAAAGACATCTGACCAAACACGTGCTCTCTTCCAGCTGTCTTACGTGCTTCATCTCGTCTAATCCTTGCAGGGGCCCCAGGAGGCAGAAGTGATCACCCCCATTTTGTAAACAAGGTGCCTGAGATACAGGGAGGTCAAGTCACTTGCCAAGATCACCCTACAAATAGGTAATGAGGGCAGGTTTCCAGTTTAGGTCACCGGGGTCTGAACCTCATGACTTTGCCCTTCACCACGTTGCCCTGCCTTGTAGAAAACTCGATGTCTTAGGATGGTCTCATTAGAAAACCAGCCCTCACGCTACCACAATCCTCATAAATAAGTTACTTCCCCAATCAATGCAATAATGAGCAGCAAAGGTGCTTTAATTCCCAGACTTCCAGCCAGCCGAGTAGAGCGCTCGGTGTAGCTGGTCTGTGCTGTCCCTGTGTAATGTCACACAAATTCCCAGCTGAATAAGCACAAAATGTTTAAAGTTAACAAGCGCATTAGCCCAAACAGAGACATCTTGAGACAGGACTGAATGCCCTTCCACATCACAGAAGTACCTGAAATCATCAAACTAATAGGAGTTCGATGGGCAATTGAAAGGGTCATTGTGAAATCATATTCGGAGGAACTTTATTAAGACACAAATTATGCCCGCTACAAACTCAGATCTTAGCTCATTTTCTCAGATAGGCAGTGACACAGACTTTCTTAGATCTTTCCTCCTACAGTCTTCCTTTCCCCACTGGGAAGAGAAATGGGGGAAGGGAAGCGGTGGGTGAGGCAGACTTGAGATCCCAGCGGGTGCAAAGCGTCTGGGCCACGGGGCAGAATGTGCCAGGACCTCATCTGGGGACCACAGGAACCCCTCTGGGGTGGTTCCTAACAGACACTACCTTGCCCTTCTCCTCGTGTCTTCCCACCCCTGCCCTTGTCCTGTGGGCCAAGTGGGGCAGGGAGAGGACATTGAGGACACCAGCCCAGCAGGCTGCCGTATGGAAAATGAGTCCTCCTGCCCCCGGGGCCGGCCTCCTCCGGGCGTGGAGCTCAGGCCACAGTACTCCCATCAGTTCCCAGTCCCCTCATGCGCGGGTTTGTCCACACTTCGTCCTTCATCTCATCCGACATGCTGTCCATCATTCAGAGATTCCTCAGGGTTTGTCTCCTGCGGGTTAAACTTACTTTCGCTGTAAGGAGCTCCCTGGGGGTGTGAGCACAGACTCACAGCGCACTGAGTCTGCCTTCTCAAACTCCTACGCCGTTTCTCCAGCTTTCTCCTGGCGCACCCAGTACTTCCCCTAAAACACTGCCCGTTTGAACCCGGGCTGCCCTTACGCGCCAACAGCAGAGGCGGGTAAATGACAGCTGGCTTCAAGAAGCACCCTGTAAAAACCCGGACAGGACCTGAGTGGCCAGGCAAAGGTTTCTGAAAAGGCAGCACCATCTTATCATGCCCCAAACTGAGCTCGTTGTCTTCCTCAGCCGCCTTCTCCTCGCAGAGGCTCTGCCCTGGTTAATGGACTCATCAGTCAGTCAGTCACTCAGTCCAGAAAGCCGGGGACAGCCCTGAACTCCTATATCCAGTCAGCGGGCAAGTGCTGTCAATTTAGTCCGCCGATACACCTCAAACGTGCCCCCTTCTCTCTATCCCTAGATAACATTACCTGACCAGCCCTTCCCACCCCCCACGTGGATGATGGCGTTGGCTTCCCCACTGGGCTGCCCCCTGAATAATCCAATCCTCCCCCAACTCCGCTGCCTTAGGGGTCTCCAGGCAACGCAGACTCTAGGCTCAGTAGCTTTCTGTGCATCCAGCCCCAGAGCGGCACAGATTCTAAGCATTTTCCCGCCCGTACTCGACAAGAGAGAGCCACTCCCTCGTGCACAGGCGGCCATCCTAATTCGTACCCATAATCCTCAGCGGGTCTGTTTTCTTCATCTAAATCCCCCTGTCCAGGTCTCCCTAAAACATTGCCAATCACCTGCAGGGAAATCCCTACTCCTCTTCAAAGTACACTTCAGGGGGCTCCTGGGTGGCTCAGTCATTAAGCATCTGCCTTCCACTCAGGACGTGATCCCAGAGTCCTGGGATCGAGCCCCGCATCGGGCTCCTCTGATGCGAGCCTGCTTCTTCCTCTCCCACTCCCCCTGCCTGTGTTCCCTCTCTCACTGGCTATCTCTCTCTCTGTCAAATAAATAAATAAAATCTTAAAAAAAAAAAAAAAGTCCACTTCAGGTACAGTCTGATGTACGAACACTTACCTGCCCCCTCCAATCTCCCCTTAGCGCTAATGAGTCCTTCCTCTATATCTTTATATCCTCAAGCAAATGTGCTTACCTCCTGTCTGTCTCCCTGAACCACTCAAGAGCAGAGGGCTTGCTTTCTTTGTCACACATCCGGAGGGCCTGTCCCACTGAATGAGCGGAACTCAATTCAATCAACCAACCCACTGCAGAAAACTTGCAGTTCATTGCTTTGTGCAAAGGGTCTAAGTATATACTTCTCTATCATCCCTGAAAATGATATTTGAAGGTAATAGATATATCAAGTGACATATTTCAAGTTAAGGTAAAATAACTGACTCCCATCCTAGACACTGGCAAATGGCACAAGGTACACTGAGACGAACAGGGGAAAGCTATTGAGTGGGGCAGCGATCATGAAAACAAGTCACCCGGTGCCAAAATATAACAATTTTTATGGGAACTACTTTGGAATATGATTCTGTGGAGCAGGATATGAGGAGTAAAGAGGACAATGACCAAAAAGACTGCATCTGGTGGCTGTCAGAGAACAAGCATTTTGTTAAACATTTTATAAAGATTGACTCCCTCCACAGTCGTGCAAGATGCATGCTATTAACTATTTGCAAATAAAGAAATTAGGTTAAATACAGAAAATAGTCCTAGTTTTAGGCTAACAAATGACAAAACAAGAATTTAAATTCAAACCTGATTAGTTCGAAGACCAGCTTCCCAGACCAAATGTCAAATCAAAATAAAGACCATGAAAGTCATGATATGAAATGATAGGCAATACAAACTGAACACCAAAAATCCTACCTATAGCAGGTAGGGATAAGTTCGGCTTCAGTCAACAGTGACGGGAAGAGACAGTGACTCAAAACAGGTAGGTGTTCATGTTTGTCTTATTTCCAAGTCTGAAGATAGGTGGGCCAGGGCTGGGTTGGTGTCTGCGGAACCACTGGTCACTCCCATACAGCCCACCTGCTCATGTCCCACCATGAAGCTCCAGGCATCCCATCCATATTCCAAGAAGCAAGGAAGGAAGGAGAGGAAGAAGAGAAAAAGCACTCCAAAAGCTACTGTAAAATAATGCCATTTAACCCTATTGCCTGGAACCTAATTCCATGACCTCACCTAACTGCAGAGGAAGATGGGAAACGGAGTCTTCATTCAATGCAGCCATGAGCCCCGGTACAAATCAAAGGTTCTGTAAAATGGAAAATGGACATTAGGGTAAACGCATACTGCCTCTGCCACAAGCACTTAATATTAAATATATTATAAATACTGTTATTGCATGAATACGCCACTGTCCCTGCAAAAGTAAATGTATACATTTATATATTAATGTGTGCTCATTCGGAAGGACTCCAACCTTTATTAACAAGCCTGGCAAGTAAGAGAGTATGAAAGCGAATCTCGTTAAACTCCTCATGCCTTGGGGCCAGGTGAGGAGGGGAGGAGTGAGTTTTACCATTAATTACGATAATAGATGTGGTTATTCAGAGTGCATATCACATTTAATGCAGAATTGCTGAAGGCTTTGGCTCTCCAGTTGGTAAGGCAAGGACACCCATTTTTACGACTCTTACTTAACGCTATGAGAGCTGACAGCCAATCAATTAGACAAGAGGAGGAAACCGCAATAAGAGCAAAATAGAATGTATGGTTTGTATATCAATAGAGAAAAACTCAGCCTTACCCAGTGAAAAACAGGAAAGACGAAAAACACACAAAACAAATGGAAACTAGCACATAAGATGGCACAGGTCAGCTCTCATCAAATAATAACAAAAAACCCAAATGGGTTAAACTTACCAAAATGAGACTCCCACATTGGATTGAAGAAAACAATATCCACCAACACATTGTCTTAGACACATTTCAAGCCAAGAAATAGAGAAAAGCTAAAAAAAATTTAAAGGGGGAGAGATACACCAGATGAATATGAAGCCTAAGAAAGTTGGGAAAGCAGTCCCAATATGGGGCAAAATGGAGCTCAAAACCCAAAGAATAATGTTACATATTGATCAAAGGAAATAGTAAAAATATATGTATAATTATGAATATTTATGTACCTTACGATATAATTGCAATAATAATTCAAAATATATAAAGCAATAACTGACAGGACTGTGGGAAGAAATATATAAATCAACAATTACAGTTGAGAATTTAATATCCCCTTCTCAGACAGTAATAAATAAAGCCAGAAAAACTGATCAAAAATAGAGACTATCTGAATAATGCAATTATTGAAGACAGAGGACTTCACACTGGGTAAGTACAGAGTATTCATTCTTTCTAATTCTATGTTTAACCTACACCAAGAATGACCATCTATAAGAACACGGAAGTGTCAATAAATTCTAAGTGGTCTGTTCTACTGTAACAGAGGTATCAATGTTCTCTACTCATATTCCAATAACGTTAGAAATTACCAACAAAAAAATTAAATTCAAAATTCTATGTACCAAGAAATAGGATTACATACTACTAATAACTTTTGAGCTAACAAGTCATAACTGAAATTAATAACTGTTCTAAAACTCAGTAAGAATTAAGACACTCCACTTCAAAATTTGTGGGACTCGCTGATGCAGAACTTTTCAGATACTCATAAATTCATCAAAAAAATAAAAACAGAAATTGAAAACATTCAAGAAATTGCAAAAAATTAAACAGAGCAAATAAAACAAATAAAAAGAAAAAAACCCATAAAGGCAAAAGTAAGTGAAATTGATAATTTAAAAAATAGGCATTTTACAAAACCAAAAGCTCATTCTTTGAAGAAATTGACAACACGGAACTTTGGCAATACTGATCGGGACAAAAGGAGAAATTAAAATAAACCAAAGACAGAATGAAATAGGAAATACCTACAGGCACGATATAAATAAAATGATAATAAGCAAAACAACTACACCTTAATAAATCTCAAAAAAATCTCAAAAATCTCAAAAATAAATCTCAAAAAGATAAAATGAATAGATTTCTTCACAATGCTTCTGGCAGGAGCAGAACGTGGGTCTGACCTAGTGAGCAGCATAGCCCACCTTCCCAGCCCCTACCCCACAGACTAAGGGTCTGAGCCCAGATGCCAGAAGTCCATCTGTCGTCTTTTATACCCTGAGGCTCATCTCTGAGAGGACACCCACCTTCCATCACTCTAGTCCCAGAATTTTCCAAAGCTCAAATCTGACCAGATAGCACCCTTGTTTATTAAAACCCTTTGGTGGCTCTGGGAAACTCACAGCCAAGGGGACCCTAAGGAGACATGACAACTAAATGTAACATGTTATCTCTGATGAAATAAATCCTGACACAGAAAAGGGACCTTAGGTAAAAACTCAGGAAGTCTGAATAAAGTATGGGCTTTAGTTACTAATAACATATCAATATTGGTTCACTCATTGTGATCAATATACCATAGTAATATAAGATGGTAATGATAGGGGAAGCTGAGTATGAGGTCTATGGGAATACTCTGTCCTATCTTGGCAATTTTTCTGTAAATCTAAAAACTTCTGTAAAATTAAAAGTTATTAAATTAAGAAGAATCTAGTAGAGGGGAAAAAAAACTTTCAGTGATTCCCCAACCCTTCTAAATTCAAGTCCCTTATCTTAGGAAATGCTGTCCTACTTTGTGCACTGGCATTCCTAGGGGGATGGAGACCAGTGGCCAGGGCACCAAGAATAGAGAGAGCTGGGAAGCCTGTTTCTCATCACTTACCCAGGCTACAGAACAGAATGGGGGGGAGGGGGGACACTTTAAAGATAGGGCTCAGGAAAGAAAGAAAAAAAAATGGCTTTGGCTTGGGAAGGGCCCTCATTTTGATCAGCAAAACTTTCCCTGAAAGGAGCCTTGGCATGCCTTGGGAACATGTAGTCACAGCTATAGGGACATCTGCTGGTCGGCACCCTAAGCTTGAGACCTACAGAGTCGCAGGAGCCCCGGCTGGAATCCCAACATTGGCCCAACATTGGCCCAACAGGGGGTTCCTCCACCATCCAAAGCATCGAGATATGGTCCATCAAGGTTTAGTGGTCTCTAAAGCGCCTGCCTGGATCAGATGCTGCTCCCATGGCTGCAGCCGCATTTTCCGATCACCCTCAACCCTTGGGCCAACCGGCCCAAACGTAGACAATAGCCATGGGTCTTTGTCCAAGCTTGCCCCCTTCAGGTCAAGTTCCCAGGGCTCGGCCCAAACCAACTCAAAGAGTGCCACAATTATATAACTAGTGCTAGAACAGAATAGATGACTTCTACAAACCTTTCCAGCTCTAAAAAATTCTCTGAATTTTGGGGCACCTGGGTGGCTCAGTCAGTTAAGTGTCTGCTTTTGGCTCAGGTCATGATCCCAGGGTCCTGGGATTGAGGCCCATGTCAGGCTCCCTGCTCAGCAGGGAGCCTTCTTCTCCCTCTCCCTCTGCTGCTCTGCCTACTTGTGCTTTCTCTCTCTCTCTCTCTCTCTCTGTCAAATACATAAATAAAATCTTTTTTTTTTTTTTAATTATCTGAATTTCTCCACCAACTTTACGAAGCCGGGCTCAAATCTCCTTCTCCTACCTGTTTCAGACTCATTTTCCATTCCTCTGCAATTCTGCTGGAAATGAATGAAACCCCCTAAGAGCCTCCAGCTTTCCTTCTATCCAGACCCCATGAAAAGAGATTTCTATGCTTGAAAACCCAGTGTGGGCTACAGGAGAAATGCCAGGTGGCCACACATAGAAGCTACTTTGCAAGTTACATTTCATCCACATCCCCCTCATTCATCTTTTGGCAAAGAGCAGAGAGAGGATTAAGAATGAGGAGGATTCCATCAAGTCAGGCAAAATTAATTAGCTGCAATTTCACTGCTGAGCTGCCAGGTAAATTTCACAGTGTAATCACTCCAAGCTCCCGCATTAACACAACAATAACACCTTATAAGCATTCACTATCCCATTTCCCTCCGTGCATGGTCAAGCCTAAGAATTAGGTACTAGCCCAGCTACCATGCTTGGTTTGGATCTGGGAAGAATCAAATTTTGTAGAATGTTTCCCATAAAGAAACACAATAGCTGCTATCTCCCTTTTCCTCCTCCCCACTCACCTCTCCACTCTGGAAGGAGGTTGGACTCCTGTCTCTGGGCCTGTGGGCAAGGCTAGCTGGCAGCGTTCTCGAGCAGAAAGCGGGTGGGAATCGGCCATGAATCCACTATGTAACTTGGGACATTTCGCCCCAACTCTCCAGGTCTTAGTCTTCTCACCTGTACAATGGGAACAATAGCAGAGTCTTGTGTGCCTCCAGGCTCGATAGAATTACTTGGGATTATGGAGTATTGTTTACATTTTGCTAACTGAACAGCCCTCCAGTCACAAAGCATCGTAGCAAAAAACAGCAAAGGCTCGGTTATTTAGACAGGAGCCCTTACACACGCACCCTTCACATCCACCTCCCAGCCTGAGATCTGGTGAGTGTCAGTGTCAGCGGCAGCAGGAACACTGGGGGCTGCCAACGTGGGTGGGGTGTCTGTCCCCCATTGCCCAGAGCGGATGTTCAAGGAAAACCCACGTTTGTCCTCAGTGAATATTCCTTAGCTGTTATTCTTCAGAAAGAGCTGACATATCTGTTGTTGGACCTTCACCAAGACATCGATAGCTAATTGTTTTTCTCTAATGGCTTATGGGAAGAAACACGGCGATCCCATAATTAACCAATGAGGTGGACAAGCCAGCTTGCACGGGAGTCTGGACGACCACAAGGAGTGTAACCCCAGCATTGAGTCAGTTACGTGGATAAGCTTTGGAACCAGGCCAGCTGGAGTTTGAATCCGGGCTCTGCGACCTCATCTTTCTGCAGTGTCCTCACCCTTCTATGGGAATGATAATACCCACGTTATTGAATTATTGAGATGCACGTAACGCAGCACGTGACTAGCGCTCAGCGTAGCCTTACACGCCAACAACCATGTGGCTTCCACCAGGCGGCAGCTCGTTGATGGGCTGATTTCCACTTAAGAAAACTGAAGATAGAAGAAGAAACACTCAAGGCGATTGGGAGCTTGTAGTATCTGGATTACACTTAATGGCCCAGAAAGCATAGAGGGAAGACAAGCTTGGACCCCAGAAGTAGCCTCTCACATCTGAGAAGAAGCAGAATGAACTGGAAGGAGGACACGCATGCCCCCCGACCGCGGCTCACCAGCCTGCACAGGTGGCTGACTCAGAGCACACCAGCCACTGGGAAGTCGTCCCGTGTCGAAGGAAATCTTCGCGGTAGACCGGTGTGGGCTCTGGGTCTGCCCTCTGCTGCCACACAGAGCAGCTCTGCACCTGCTTCCAAACGTGGCTCAGAGAAAGCACCTCTCGTCTCTGCCGAGGACGCCCCATTCCTTCCTCCGTCCCCGGTGACCAGACAGAAACTGGGTGGCCCGGTATTTAACTGCACGGGCTCTGAAGTCATGTGGATGTGGAGTGAAGCCAGTTTGGCCCTGGTCCGGCTAGTTTACCTTTCTAAGACTAAACGCCTCTACTGTAAGACGGAGAATTTAATAGAGAAGACACCTCATAGAGTCTGGTGCATAATGTGAACATGGTCTTAACTTATAGTAAGCACTTGCTAAATGTTAGTAATTTTTATAAAATGGAGGATTTACAGGAGAAGATTGCTCATCGAGTTTTATGCACAATGCAAACGTAAGTCTTACTGCATATTAAGCATTCCGTTAAATACTAGTAATTATTCTTCCTTCAAACTCTTTTGTATTTATGATTTTGACACTTTTAATATATATAGTATTTATAATATATAAAATTATAATACATATAATTTATATTATTTATGCATTCATTCATTCATTCATTCATTCATTCATTCATTCATTTATATGGCTCCCTGTAAGTGTCTACTTTCCTCCTACCTCACTGACTGACACCACTCATTGTCCTTTGTTAATGCAGGCTGTTTGGAAATCTCCAAGTGGTGGGTACCTGGGCTTTGTCCTAGGCCCTCAAACCTCCTCTATCTACCCCCGGCATTTAATAACATCCTTATGTCTAAGACTGCCCCCAACCATGTTAACTCTAGCTCAGATATTTCCATTGAGCTCCACACTCATATATGCACCTATTTACTAGACATTTCCATGTGGATATTGTATAGTAAAAAAGTTTTGCCCCCAAAAAGATCTAGTCTTTGCCGTTCACTCCTGGGAGCTCATCTGTAAACCCCTGGAATGTCCTGACTGATAGGAGGTCTTAATTTGCCGAGAGCCTTGGATCACATCAAAGAGTCTACCAATGTGAGTTAGGTTACACAGTATCAGCACAACCAGAGGGACTGGAAATTAAGCTCAGCCACACGAGTGGTCACCAAGACCTGGGTGCCCAGAAGAAGAAGAGAGTTCAGCTAGCCATCCCTGCCATAGTTCCCATCAATTTAGGACTAGCGCTCAATTCCTTATTTCTGTTCTTCAAACGCACTAGGTTTATTCCTGCCTCGGGATGCCCACTGCTGTTCTCTTGGCCTGGCTCTCTGCGTGGCTGGCTCCTTCTTGTCATCCAGACCTCAGCTCAGACGTCACCTCCTCAAAGAGGGTTTTTTTGGCCACTCAGTCTAAAGTGGCCTCCACTCACCAGCTACTTTCTGATACTCCCCACGGTTCCAATTTTGTCATGTGACTACATCAGCATCTGAATCTGCCTTGTTATTTTTGAACCTGTTTATTACCAGTCCTTACATTAGATTAGGAAATCCATGAGTGCTTGGCACTGGCAGATGCTCATGAGTATTTCTGAATAAGTGAATGAATGAATGAATGAATGCTTTTCTTCCACTCCTCTCTCCAGTGAATATCGATATGATCATTACTTTGAACTCTTTATCAGGCATATTGTTTATCTCTGTTTCATTTCCTTCTTTTTCTGAGGTTTTTATCCTGTTCTTTCATTTGGAGCATATTCCTTTGTCTCTTCGTTTTGCTTGACTCTCTGGGTTTGTTTCTATGACGTAGAACAGCGACTTCTCCTAGACTTGAAAGAATGGTCTTGTGTATGGTCATCCCTTGTGTAGACTGTGTGTGCCTGGTGACCTTGGCTGGCTGGCTTAAGCTGTGGCTGGCATGAGCTGGGGGTTCCATGCACTTTATGCTGGAGTTGCCCAGGTGGGATGGCATGGGGTGAAGTAGGAGTGGGCAAGGGTGTCCCAGGGCTGTCTGCATAGAGGGCACCCTGCCAGGTAACTGGAGCCCAGATGAGTCATGGGCTGGGGGTTCCCAAAAATGCTCTGTGCAGGGAGCACCCTGGCAGGACAGCTATAGCTATAGTGGGTGTAAGTCAAGGTGTTCCAGGGTGTGCCATGCTGGGGACGCCGTGGCCAAGTGTCTGGAACCTGAGCCAGGAAATCCCAGAGTGCTCTATGCCAGGGTGCCCTGGCAAGCCATCTAGAGCTGAAGTGGTATGGGCCTGGAGTATTCTGGGGTGCTTTGCCCCTGTGTCCATGATGGCCTCCACTGTAATGAGTGCTGACCAGGGATGTGTCCCACTGTATGCTGCACTGAGGCCACTTTGGTGGGATGGCTGGGGCTGGTGGGCCAAGGGGCCCAGAGCTCGCTGAGGCGGCCCACAGCTATCGTGCCCAGGCTTGCTCCTGTCTGCACTATCAAGGCCCAGCACGAAAGTGAAACGTGGCGCTAGTCGGCCTCTCCACCCCAGAGAGAGTTCTGGCAGTTCCTCCATCACCTAGCAGGGTTCAGGAGCTGGATCTTTAATATGCTCGTTGCTCTTGTAAACCATAGCTTTTTTTCTATGCCTCAGAGCGGACAAATGTGCTCCCTCCCTCAGCACTATTCCTCCCCACTGCGGTTCCCAGTGTCAGCAGCGGGAGGTCCCTTCTCTCTTGTCATTCTACCTTTTGTTGTGCAGAAACTGTTCAGTCAGCCCTCAGATCTTCTTCAGGAAGAATCACTTTTTTTTTTTTAAGATTTTATTTATTTATTTGGGAGAGAGAGCAGGAGCAGAGGGGCAGAGGGAGAGGGAGAAGCAGACTCCCTGCTGAGCAGGGAGCCAAATTCGGGGCTTGATCTCAGAACCCTGGAATCGTGACCTGAGCCAAAGGCAGACACTTAACCGACTGACCCACCCAGGCGCTCTGAAGAATCACTTTATAAAGAGTTATAGATTTGGTGTGTCCATGGTGGAGGTGAGTTCAAGGTCTTCCTATATCGCCATCTTGGACCAGAATTGGAATGAATGCTTTGATTGACCAAACAGCATCTGAACAGTATAACCCAACCCACAGGACGAGATCTCCACAGAGCAAAAACACCCATCTTTTCTCTGCTTCTGCTATTTCTCCAAGCAGAGCCCATGACCTCATGAGCACTGAGATTAAAACCCTTCAGCCTTTTTTGGGTACAGCCTAAACTCCGCCCCTTCTGACTGACTTGTACCTGTCTAGTTGACGTTAAGGACCGAATAGTGAACTTGGGAGTTATTCATGCTAAAACTCACTCTATTTTATCTAAATGATGCAGTTTGTCTCTGAGGGTCTGTTCAATGACCCGTTGTATTGGTTCCCCCATCCAGACGGGGTCAGTGCGTGAACTGACTCTCCCCACAGAGAGAGAAAGCAAACTCGCGCTCTTGCAGTCCATCTATCAACCTCACCCCAAACAGCAGGTGAACCCTGTCCTTGTTCAATTAATTCCGGACAAAATTAAATAGGCCCTTGAGCCCACCTGCCCTTGGCATTTACCGCGAGTCTCAGATTCTCAGGGCTCTGTTCACCCTGACACTGTCTGGCAAGGCCAGGCTCTGCCTCTGTGCCCCTCCCCCCACCTTTCCTACATGTGCCCTGTGGAGCCTCAGGAATTCCTGCAGGGGCCTCTACTGTCCCTCACTGGGCCTGGCATCCAACAGGCCAAGCTCGTAAACATGGTGTATGACTCTGGCTGGGCCTCCGAGTCCTCTTCTGTAAGATGCGGGTGATCACGCTCATTTGCAGGGCTGTTGTAAGGATTAAAGAGGACGAAATGTGTAAAGCCTAGAGCCTGGCACAGACCAGAACCCCAATAAGAACGTTCACGTCCTCCAAATAATCCATGCTTCATGGGTTCCCCGAGTCCTTTATGCTGGGGGCACCCAGCACCATCTGGGGTAGCGAGGGCAGCTGACTATCCCTCCACAGAGAAGTTCAGTTGTGCCAGAGCCCACCATCATTGCTACCTCAAACAGGGGCACAGCACTGACTCCTCTCCAGCGACAGGCTTCCAGCTCGTGCCAATGCCTCAAAGCAGGCTTCGGTGGGCTAGGTCCCTGCCGAGGCAAGGGTCAGGGGTCCGAGATGAGAGCTGACCAGAGTGTAGAATGTACCTGCTGACCCAGCGGTTCTTACCGAACACTCCCCCCCTCTGTTCTAAAAGCTTCCACGGGGCAAGCGAGAGAACCTGCCAGCCACCCAAGACGTGGTCCTGCAGACAGGCCTGGCTCCCGTGTCCCTAGCAGAAGGCCGACCACGCCGCAGGGACATGGACTGCTTCCTCCTCACTTAGAGACAGGTGAGAGGTCTGCAGGGCCACACGCCGCGTAGGCTCGGCTGGAATGAGGCCAGGTGAGCACGGGAGCTGACACCTTCCCATCTCTGCCTGCCAGCCCAGAGGGGTCTCTGCCCTGGGAGATCCCCTCTGCACAGGTTGAAGAGAGAAGGCCTTCGCAATGGTGGAATAAAAGGCAGCTCAAAGACCTTTCCTCCAGGAATAAAGGTAGCTGGGGAAGAATGAAAGAGAGAAACCTTCGTCCTTTCGTTGTAGCATTTTTTCCCTGGATAAATCATATCTGAACGGTTACTCTTTGAGATTGGTGGCTTTCTTAGGAATGTGCTTTCTCCCCACTGCTCCGTCGTGGGGTCTGCATATCACAAGACAGAGAGGCTGATGCAGCGGCTCCTCTTATAAAACCTTGGACTGCAACAACATAAATAGCTGAAATAAAACTTTCCAGGGCTCTGAGGTTCTGGCCTTTTTAAGAATTGAATTTATAGGTTGCTCTGCGTGCAGACGTCCCTGCCATTCTGGCTTCTGAAAAGAACCATAAGCCCTGAGTGTGGGGCGGGGTCTCCAGAGCCTCTCACGGGGGCAGTGAACCTGGTTTTTCCAGCCCTAAATACACTCATTATGTCTGCACCCACCCATCCGTCCGTCCATTAAGGCATTCATCTGTTCTTGCGACAAATGGCTGAGCGCCAGGTTCTGTCCTATAAAGGAGGGACAGAGCAGCAAACTCCCAGACCTGGTCACCAGTCTCGGGAGTGCCACTCAAGGCGAATACAGACAAGGAAACGAGCGCAGCAGCATGCTTTGTCAGAAATAAACTATAACCCGGTTTAGAAATAACTGTGTCTTATTCCCTCAAAGAGATAGCCAGGGCCTTTCGTCTGAAGGCTTAGGCTTCCTTTATTTATCAGATGAGTGCATGAGTAAGCTTTTGTGTCCAAAAATCTGGGCAGGTGATCTCACACTGGTCCCTGAGGGCCACCCTGTTTCTGCTGTCTCCAGCCTGCACGAGGCTTTAAAAGACACCGGATCTGGGCGGGTGGGAGACTTGGTGTCCTGTGTTAACGTTTATCACTCCCTCTCTGCCGCTGGGTTTGTGAACCTTCTCCATGCTCGATGAAGAGGAATTGGGCTGGAGCAGATCTCAATCTTGACTACAGGTTAGAATCACCTGGAACCCTTAAGTCACTATGGCCAGACTACATCTAAGCCAATTAAATCAGGAAATCTGGAGGTAAAAGCAGGTCATCCTTGGTGTTTCAAGTTCCCCAGGTGAATTCAGGCAAGAACAGCTAGTCTAAGGGGAGGTGTTGGCCCCACTGAACAGTAGGGACTTGAGATCAGCTGCATTAGAAGAAGGGTTGGGTTTCTGCTCCTCCTGGGAACTAGAACGTCATCACAGCAGACTTCCCAGGGAAGCAGCAACGTCATTAGCAGATGAAGTAAAGAAGCAGGGGCGCCTGCGTGGCTCAGTCGGTTAAGTGTCTGCCTTGGGCTCAGGTCATGATCCCATGGTCCTAGGATTGAGCCCCGTGTCAGGCTCCTTGCTCAGCGGGAAGCCTGCTTCTCCCTCTCCTCCTGCTTGTGCTGTTACTCTCTCTCTCTCTGAAATAAAACCTTGAAAGAAAGAAAGGGAAATGGGCAACCACTGTGGATATGAAAGCTTCAGGGTACTTGTCCATGGAAAGCCCAGAAATGACTGGACCTGTTTCTTTATAAGCTGAATCTCAGAGCTGGATTTTCTATTAGTTGGAAAAATTAGGAAATGTGTCACTTTTTGTACCCCGAGTATCATCTAAGCAATTCATCTCTTTTATGCACTCAGTGGCCATACAGGGAAGCAGGTGCTACGAGGGAGGGCGATCCCTGCCACAGTAGCACAGAGGAGGGTCACCAAACTGGCTAGTACCCCCCTTCTTTTTCTGGCACCCTTCAGCCGTCCACAGGTGCCCTGCTCAGCTCCCAGCCATGCCCCACAGGGTCATATCCGCTTGGCAAGGGCTGGCAATGGTACAGAAGTGTATCAGGGCCCCCAGGGAAAGGGACACTTTATCCGGAGGTAGAGGGAGGTGGTAGGTAAAACCTTGGTCTCCAGGCAGCCAAGTTCCCCTCAGATTAGCAGAGTTCTTCCTGTGACTACAGATCTCAGCGTACATGTGCTCGCTCAGCTCCCCTGCCTCCTGCCCTCACGCCCACTGTCCTTCCCGCCCCATGCTCCAGCCTCCCTCCCAGAACAAGGAACCTCAAAACATCTGAAATGATTGCTGAACCCCTTTTTCTTCTGCAAAGAGGCTTCTATTCCATTCTTCTGAATTTCTTCTCTTGGCAGCTAAGCCCAGACCCCAATTTTCTCCTGAAGCATATGGCTTCAAGAACCTTCCCTTGTTTACCGTTGGGACTATTGACTGTATTTTGTACAAATAAAAAACTAGAAGTTTGTTCTCTCCGTTGGCACAGCCAACAAGGAACAGCTGGCACCTTTGTAAATGACTCCATTAAGTCCCCGCTCCGTAGTGGGGCAGAGATTCCCACAGCCCAGCGCATCTCAGCTTCGCCTGCAAATGGAATCACCTGGATGGGGTTTTAAAAATGAGCTGCCGGCGTCCCCACCCCCCAGAGGTTCTGTTTTAATTAGTCTGCAAGAGGTGAGGTGCGCCATGCATAAGGATTGCCTTTTAAGACCCCCTCCATGGGATGGTGACACGTGACCAGGGTTGAAAAGCACTGCAGTGGCGCAGGTCACCGTCTTCTCTGCCTGGAGTCTTGCCCCGCCACTTGCCTCCATCACTGACGGAGTGCGTCTCTGAAGTGCCGCTATTGGGGCGGGGGGGGGGG
>NW_024426885.1:46304668-46386655 GCF_017311325.1 Ursus maritimus
GGTGGGGGGGGGGGGGGGGGGGAGACATGAGCCAATAAAGCCAAGTTACTCACTATCCTCCGGGGTATCTGCAGGTCCCCAGCCTGGGTTTTCATCGCCTCCACGCCCACCTTCGGTTGGCTACAGGCACTGCTGGGGCCACCCCCATCTCTACGCAAATGCGTTTTCCAGGATGAACTGTCGTTGCTTGGTGTGCCTCTCGGTCAGCAACCCTTTCTAAGCATGCACGCGAGGAGGGCGCATCAGACCCAGCCCCCCGCCGGAGAGGAGCAGGTGACCAAGGGGGCCAACCGGCACGTCAGTGCCCGTGAATTCAGTGGGAATCCAGTGGGCTTTCGGAGAAGGGGCCGACGGCGGAGACAGCTCTCTGGAGGACACAGGCCAAGGTGGGACGGGATGGAATGTAGAGAAGGGTAAAGCCAGAGAAAAGGCTTCTAAGAAGAGGCAACACAGTAAGCAAAGGCCGAGGGCAGGAAAAGGTATAACCTTAAGGGGAGGAGATGATGAGAGAAAAGCAAAGAGACAACGGTCCCATGGGGCATCCCTTCCCACTCACCCTATGGCCACCCCTCTGCTGGGCCGTCATGCTCTCGTCTCCGTCTCTGGATCTGTGCCTCTGCCCTCCCTGTAGGTCCCCTACTGTTGGGGGACGCGGGGAGGAGGAGCTGAGCATTTGCTGACCCATCATTTACACCATCAACACATACAGCCTGATTAAACAAACTTCCTCAACATTGGCTGGTTTCCACAAATGTGCGTCCACGTGTTTCACAAACACCCTTCTCGCAGGCGATGTGTTCAGCTCAAGTTCCAAACGGTGTCCACGTGTTGCATTTGGTTGATCTGTCTCTGAAGTTTCTTCTCCTCTAAAGCATACTTCCCCACCCCAATTTTTTATGCCGTTTCTGTTTTGAAGAAGTCAGGTCATTTGTCCTATAGCGTTTCCCTCACTCTGAATTCAACTTACTACGTCCTTACGGGAGGTTTAATTAAAAGGGGGAAAAAAGGCAAAGAATCACCAGCACAGGTGAGAAGCAGGAAGACCTAACTGGGAAATACTCTCGAGAGGAATAGAATAACCGAAACATTGGCTTTCTTTGATACTAATCCTTCAAGTTGTGGTTGGAAGAAACAGGGAAAGTGGGAGGCAACTCTGTCCATCCCAAGCCCACTCACAGTTCTAGACTTTGGGCATGTGGTGAGGAAAAGAGTTAGTGGGAAGAAAGGACACATCTGATAGAAGCGAAATGACACTGATGTTTGAACCCGCTCGAAGGAGGTGAACAACGAAAGCCGAAAAAAGAAGCTTTTCCAGTGGCCCCATCCTCTACTGGAACCTTCTTGGGGACGATCAAACCCTTGCTCAGCCATAGCCAGTGGCCTGCACTGCTCCTTCAGTGGACTTTCTCCAGCAATGATGATGGAATCTCAGCCCGGATTTCGTCCAGAGCCTTGGAGAGAGCAAGAGTGCAGGAACGGCTTCCAGAATAGTCTACATGCTGACTCACGTGACCTCCTCTCATGAAGGTGGAGGACCACCCATGCCATCCCCTGTGAACATGTCCTACCGCACCTGGCAGCGGACGTCAATGAGAATGGAGGAGAAGCCGGTCTGAGGTGCTGAGCCAGAAGCCAACCTGTGAGAAAGTTCTCGAGCCATCCCATGTATACAATGGATGCTGGAAGAAACCAGAATGCTCACTGACATTTCGTCAGAATGGGAGTTCTCCCCCTTCAAAAATATACTCAGGAGTACAGTGTATGGGGCTAGAAATGCACCATATATTTCCTCTGTGTTGATGGGAACTGGGTGAAATACAATTTTTTCGGATTTCTTGTTTGGAGAGCACAATCCTGTACCCATACTACAAACAATGAGTATGTGTGTGTCTGAAGTCACGTGGTTGATACAAAGCACATCTCAAGAATACACCTTAAATTTCGATCAACTCTGTTAGCAGAAACAATAGATTATCCTTTTACTTCTTTGTATGAGAAATGATAATGTTCTGGAGAGATGATCAAAGAAAATGAAGCCAAAACAAGTAGGAAGACGTTAGGTACTATACAGGTGCGTTAGGCAATTATTTAGTAAACATTATGCCATCTTGCTGGATTTGAGGATGTTTGTGGTATTTGGCCACTTATTCAAATTTGTGTTTTGTTGTGATTTCTTTTCATATTTTAAACAGTCACTTTTGTACCTGGGGGGAAAAAACTTAGGCCAAAAAAAGAAGTGAAAGCTATAAAATAGATGAATTAAGGAGTGATAATTAGCTTTGCACAATTTCATTTAACAAAAAAAAAAAAATTCCTTTAAATAGAGAGTGTATTCTCCCGGGGCTTTTTAATTGTGGCTTCATAGAACGTTACTGCTTGAAAAGCCCTTGGAGGGGATCTTCACGCACCGTAGTCCTCTGAGAGCTGGGAGAACTAAGGCGGAGGAAGGAGCCAGGAACCAAAATCACACGGTAAGTTTGCGCAAAAGTAGAGTTAGAACCCAGGCCCCTTGGCCCGCGACCACGTGCTCCTGCCTCCACGTGCCCCGGGGTGGGGGGGCTCATCCGGGGGTTAATCCCATTGTTCACTGGGAAACACACACACACACTGAAGAAAGCCCCCCTCCACCTCTGCACCACCGGGCTCCAGAGCTCTCCAGAAAGCGGAGAGCAAGGCTTTTCCACCTCGGCCCGATCTACACCACACATAACACTCTCCAACGGCGCCCTGACTCTGCCTGAGCCTCCAGTCCGTCTTTCCTGCCACGGGAGAAGCTGGCGGATGCGGCAGGCGCCCCCTGCTGGCCAAATCGAGTATCACAGGCCTGCCTGCCCTCCCCATTAGGGATTTGGCCCCATCCCTCTTGGTTTAAAACCTATCCATAAGCTATGGGGCTAATGTGGAACAATTCTCCACATGGAGGGGGAAGGAAATGTTCCGTGAGACACTGGTCTGTTCATGTTCAGTTGAGACTATGGCAATCGGAATTCCATCCACAAGATCCTGAAAGAATGAAGCCTGGGTAGTGTAGCCCAGAGCAGTGCCTTGAAATTTAATGTAAACAGACCTGCTCACCTGGGGATCTTGTTGAAATGCAAATTCTGATTAGCTGGGTCTAGGGTGGAGCCTGGGACCCTGCATTACTAACAAGTTCCCGGTGATACTGTTGCTGGCTCACGGACCACACTTTAAGTAGCAAGATTGTGGACAAAAGTGCATGAATTTTGGAGTCAGAAGGAATGGTCTGAACCCCAATTTTCCCACTTACCAGTTGCATGATCTCAAAGGACTTAACCATCTTGAACCTTGAATTCCATATTTGTAAAATGGGCACGTCCACACCTACCTCACTGCATTTTGCGTGGATTATGTGGATCCCATGTATGTAAGTTCCTAGCATGGTATCCGGCATGGAATGGGCAGCCGTTCAGGAAATGGTGACTATTATGGGTACTAGTGCATGAATTTTCTCCCAACAGCTTCATGTCCTCAGCAGCTCACTGCTCATGGATACTAGCAAAAGGCTTAGATTTACACAAAAAATCATAGCATCTCACACTTAGGGACAACATCACGGTCATTTATTAGCCCCCTCACTGCCAAGGTTAGATCTGCCTGTAACCACGAGCCCTGAGGCGTTGGGTCAGTTAGAGCTGGATCCTTAACAGTGGTCTCAGGCTTCTTGATGAATGCACACCTTCCCTCACATCCAAACTGGAAAGACACAGAAGAAACAAGATTGATGCCTCATCACCACACTGGAGGTGAGCCGTATTTCACATGTGCTCCAGGCAGACACTGGAACGTGACCTGCAAATAAAATCTTCAGCGAGCCCCCGGGGAAAGTCTCAAAGCTGTGGAGCTAGAAGGTCGGGGTTCACACAGCAGCATTCATGTTCTGTCATTGGGCCACCTCAGAAAAACCTCTAAGTCATCTGAGCCCCATTTCCTCATCTGTAAAATGAGATGATGAACATAAGGTATCCACATGAGACATGAAATGTGGACTGCTTTGAAAATGATCGTCCCCAAATATTTATTTAAAAAAAGAAAGAAGAAAAAGAAGAAGGAGGAGGAGAAGGATGGGGAAGGAGAGGAGAGGAGAGGAGAGGAGAGGAGAGGAGAAAGAAGAAAGAGAAGAAGAGAAGAGAAGAGAAGAGAAGAGAAGAGAAGAGAAGAGAAAAGGATGAACCCCGTTCCGTTGCCTTGGCTCCTCTTTTGTCAGAGGGGCTGGAACTCAAGATAAATCAGGACCTTTTCTCCACAGTTAGTTCTGGACCCAAGGATCCAGGAAGTGAGAGGCAGTAAATGTGACAGAATGTTCGTTTGAAAATAAAATATATTACAATTTATTTTACGGCTGAAGAGTTTAGGTCACTGAGCATTGATGGCCCATCTTCCCACCTGGGTTACATTTGGAAGAAAAAGCAACAGAAACATAAGGCCCATCTCCATGGCAGAGCCCATGAGATCCTTCTGCAAGGGCCTCTCCAGCTCATCCCTGACTCCATCCCCAATAAGCAGCAAACTTCGTAGTTCCTGGTGCCCTTTCTACCTCCATGGCTCTTCACATGCCCCCACTCCTCGTCCTTTACCTCTATCCTCCCTAAACTTTTGACCCAAGGACCAGTCAGAGCTCTTGGCTGCAACAGAATGTGCCTCCAGGTGACGTAAGCAATGAAACAGCCAATCAGAGGGGGTCAGGGAGCTCCCGGCATCACGGAGAAACCTGGGCAGGTGGTTGGGAATGAAGGAAAGCACAGTCAGAACCATGGCCAAGATCACAGCGCAAACCAGTGCAGGGGGGACCCCTCTGCTGCCAACACCAGGCACCAGAATCCATTGGGGTGTGGACCGCCCATGCCACCAGCATCCCCACCCCAGGCTGACTGTGCCCCCACACTGTCACCATCACCAATCCAAGAAATGTGACTTGTCAGCTGCAGTGCCAAGTTTCAGACAGATCTGTCCAACTGGGCAAGTCTGGGGGACTTAAATTGGGCTTTTCAACTTCCATGGTGGGACAGGCAGCCTGAATTCTAGCCAGATCCACTCAGGTAAAGGGCTCAGATGCCGGGCAGCCGGGAAGACAGCAGACACTGCAACTCTTCCTGAACATCATGGCGGCGCCAGAACTGCCCTGACGTGCTTTTCTCCCCGAGTGTGTTATGCACACATTCACACACAGTCCCTGACCTGTGCTCCCAGTGATGAGGTTATGGAATACACGTGAGGTTCAGTGGGGTGGAGTCTGGAGCCGATGACCAAGAAAGAATTCTTGAGGCATCTTTGGTGCAAAATTGGTGGTTTATTAAAGCACAGGAACAGGACCTGTGGGCAGAAAGAGCTGCTGCCCCGAGGTTGTGAGGGGTGGCTGATGATATACCATGGGGTTGGGGGAGGTAAGGAAAAAGGGAGGTTGAGGAAATACTTTCATATGTTAAAGAAGACTCACAGGATACCAGAGGCCTTGCCATTGTCAAGTTAAGGTGGTTTTTCCCTCTAGCAAGGCATTAACATGAAGATGGTTGGGAACTTCCTGGAGTCTGCAGATTATAAGGACACTTAATTGTATCTAGTTCCCTTCCGGAAGCTAGGTTATTGGTAGAAATCCTTCTGTTCTTGTAAACTGCTAAGACATTTGCAAACTGAGGGAGACTTAAGTCTTGCAGGATTGTGGTATCTATAGGTTAACTATTTCTTTGTCCTTTAGGGCAGCCAGGAGTGCCTGAGGAACTTCACGTACATCCCATGGGGGGGGGGGGTTGCGGGGTGTCAGTTTCTGCTTTGTCCTCAGCCTGCCTTCTGTTCCCTCATCACCAGCACCCCTTAAACTTAATCATTTGGTTTTGTCTTTCTGACTGGTTTTCTGTGGCTGCTTTAGGACCAACTCCCCAGAAGTAGACCTGAAGAAGAGGAGTCGAATACCAGTGATTTACGAAGGCGATTCTCCTGGGAAGATCAGTGTGGGGAGGAGGGAGAAGCAGACCAGGCAGAGGAGGAAGCTGAGCAAAGAGGACATCTCCCCCAAAGGTGAAGCAGAGGGCGGCTTCAGGCTGAGCCCTCAGGGGAACTCAGGAGGGTAATCTAAGCCTCAGAATTGTCCCAACCCAAGGCAAGGGGCTGGACTCCTACACTCCACACCCCACAGGCATTGACTAGTGGCAGCCAGGGTGGGAGAAGGAATGTGGGAATAGAAACTCCAAGGTGCCAGTTCTCCAGTAGAGGCCTTCAAGAAGACCAGCAGGGGGCGCCTGGGTGGCTCAGTTGGTGAAGTGTCTGACTTCCGGTCAAGGGTCCTGGGATGGAGCCCCACCTCAGGCTCTGCGCTCAGGAGGAAGTCAGCTTCTCCCTCTCCCTCTGCCCCTCCCCCCAGCTCATGCGCTCTCTCTCACTCTCTCAAATAAATAAAATTAAAAAAAAAAAAAAAGCAGCAGGTGTAAGCTTTTAAAAGCACGCCATTGAGAGCAGTGATGGTAAAATGTGGTCCAAGAAGGTAGAAAAGAGCTCTGACACTGTCTGCTCCAATGACCCCACTAGACTGGGAGCCCCCTTGGAAGCTCTGTCCACGTTCCCAGCACCCCACATATGGCAGGAGCTTAGCAGGCATCCAGGAAATGTCCAAAAAGTGGATAAAGGCAGGCTAGAGTGGGCATATTTGCTTCTGGGGGGCAACATGAAGCCACAGGGATGAGCACAGACCCAGACAGGGGCCAAACGAGCACAGGTCAGGGATTTCAATCTGGATTTACGTTTCCTTTATTATCTTGCGAGTCCTGGCCATACTGTCTCTGTCCAAGGAAAGAATTATTGGGGTTTCCAAGGTCAAAGGACCCCTGTCATTAGAAGGATCCAGTAGGGAGTGAACATGTCTCTAGAAGGTGACCAGGCATGTGGAGTTCTCAGACACAGCTAGCCTACAACCAACTACCCGTCCTCTTCGGAGGATAGAAGCTGGAGCTAATGCAGATGGCTTCCAGAAGTCACATAGAATACCCAAAGGACAGGGTCAATTTGCTACAGCAACTCACTTCTCTTTATCTACTGGCGAGTGGAAGGCAGGACTGGACAGGCTTATAAGCCCCTGACAGATGTGGTTTCATGGGAGAGCCCCAGAGGCATTCATCCAGGCTGACTCTGGAAAGAGGGCTATTTTTAATCCTATGCCTTTGACTGGCAACCTCAGAGAAAGAGCAGAGCCCTGGGGCAATCTCTCTCTCTCTCCCATTTTAGGATGAAGAAGCAGGGTAGGGTGATTTAGCAAAGGCCCGATTCGGGATGCTAGAGAGATCTGGTCCTTCCAATCTGAAGCAGAGATGTGGCAGACCACCAAAAGAAGGAACCACAAAGTAAGGCCCTCCTTAGGGTCACCATGGCCAAAGTCATGTCATGAGCAAGTCAATGCTTTTAACACTGCCATTGGCTTCTGGAGTTCAGGGCCACAGTGATGGTTATTTTTATATGTCAACTGATGGGGCCACAGTGCCAGATATGTGGTCGAACGTGATTCTGGATCTTTCTGTGAGGGTGTTTTTGATGAGATTTACATTTAAATCAGTGGACTTTGAATAAAGCAGATGGCTTTTCATAAGGAGGGTGGGCCTCATCCAATCAGCTGAAGGCCTGGATAGAACAAAAGACTGACCTCCCCTGAGCAAGATGGAATTCTGCAGCAGGCGGTCTTTTGACTGAACTGCAACTTCAGGTTCCTTCCAGGTCCTCCAGCTCAATGGCAAACCTTGCAGATTTATATATAGAAAGAGAGACTAGATGAATGTACCTAGAAGGATAGACCCAGGAGGTAGCATGGAGTGTCCACACATCTGGATATAGAGAGCTAAGAAAGACAGAATTTTTCCCAGGTGCCTTTGAGAGAAGGTGGGCCTGTTGGGGCTTTGAAGCCAGAACAAGACTATCAGTAGGGGCGGTGTGAATCTCATGGCTGGGGACAAGATGGGAACTTCCGCTGGGGACCGACAGGAAAGCAGGACAGACCCCAACATCAGATAGGGCTACTCCAGTGGATGTTGACCGGGAAGGAACATCTCCTGCCAGCCCCATCCCACACCAGGAGTAGACACCAACCCCCTGATGCTGTAAATCGACCCAATGAAGAAGACGGGATCGTGAACTGACTAATATTAACCTGAAATACCCCAGTTAATTGAGCAGAATGGGACATAAACTAGTTTCGATTACAAAAAATTAACATTTCATTGCTTGCTCAGCTACCTGAAGTTATGAAGACTGTAAATGGCGTCATCCCACCGAGATAGCACGTCCGCGCTATCCTGTGGTACACAGAGGGGACACTTAACCTCTGACACACGGAGCCCGTATTTTCTTAAAATACACTGATACAGAGACCCCGGCCCAGACAACAGGAAGAGCATCCCTAGAGCAGGAACATTGCTTGTTTGTTTTCAAGATCCCCGGAATATTGTCATGTGAGTACCATTGGAGACTATCTCAGATCTTCCTGTCCATGCCTGGCATGCAATCCTGCATATAGACAACTCGCTGGCTGGACAGACGTAAGCAGACAATTGAGGCTCTTTCCTGTCATTGCTGGTGTGTTTTCTGTCCTTCTGTTGTGGCCAGATTTCACACACAGCCATCTCAGGCTCCACCAGAAGTCCGAACTATAGTTCAACGTCACTTCTTTCTAATTTTCCAGAAGTCACAGTAGTGATTCATCCCATGCTCTGATGAACCAGTGAGGAAATGACAACAGCCATTTTGCATGGCCATCCCCTCGTCCTGCCAAAACTGTAGAGCAACTGCCCGGAGAAGGCGGAGTCTTCATGCTGCCCCAGCAGCAGGGTCTTGAGGGACGTGCCGGGCTCAGCTGAAGAGCCTCTAGAAATGCTGAGTGTACGGGCTCCAGGTGTGTAGTCCGATGATCCTCACAGATCTCCCGTTGTTACTCTGTCTTTGGAGACCCCAAAACGGGTCAAATGGCCACAGCCAGGACAGAAATGTACCAAGAATGGGTTCATTGCTAAACACGAACGAAACTCACTGGAAAATCCATCAAAATGGGCGTGTCAGAGTAGAGGATGAAGCCACCTGCCATGCCGGGTCCAGTGAGCTCTCCCACGCTGCCTCTCTCCTCAGGTACGGAGGGAAAGGTAAGGGTCACCTGCACCGAAACACTACAGCCATGTTTAAAAGCCGGAAGTTAAGTAATGAGATAATGGCGTCGGCCTTCCAAGCAAGATGAAGAGGCCCATCAACAGACTCTGCAGGACGAACTGCAAGGGTGACAGAGGCGGATGGAACAGGAAAGCAGGCAGGAGACAGATGGGATCTCTGAGTGTGTGAGAGGACTCAAGGTGGTAAGGAAAGCTGGGACAATGTTGGACTAACCTTGCCCCCCAGGGACAACTTTGGCCCCCTCTACGACTTGGGAGGCCCACCTGGGTAGATTTCACCAAGAATTCCAGACCCTCTGGCATAAAATTAGGCCAGTTCAGCCACTGGACACGCTGCAGAGATTAAAAGGAGGAAGGAGGGTGAGGTCAGGGTATTTATTTATGGCCCTGGTGGCCTACCCACAAGGTCACCTGAGGCCGGCTCTGTCCCTGGACACAGTCCTGACTCTCTCAAAATGGCCAACTGCGCGTGTATCTCCCACCTCATGGCGCAAATGTTTCCTCACCTGTCATTGGGGGTGGGGGACGGAGTGACAGCTGGGAAGCTACTAAGCCACAGGTCACTGCACTTTCCAGTATAGCTCCCCTGCACCCCGACCTTTGCGAATGAAACTTCATCAAATGACCCTGTGTGGGGACTCCCTCCTCTTTCTTCTTAGGGCTCTGACTAATATAGACACCAACAGCCCCCTAGATCTTTTTCTGGCCACTCTCAGGGTCTCTGGACGAAGACAGATGACATACTCACTGGCATTGAGAAATGATTCCATCTGAAGAAGTAACAAACAGAGACAAGCGAAAAAGCCCATGAAATGTGTCTCGAACTTTTTTGAGCCACCATCATACCTTTGAGTACAATTGGCTAAAAAATTAGTGTTCAGGGCTTTTTAAATTGCCGGGAGAAATGGTCCCTCCCTTAAACCAGTAATTGAATTGCTTAATTGAGAACATAAATCTCTATTGTGAATCCTGACAGTTCCTCTTTAAAGGCTCTGTGTGCTACATCTTCCAGCCAGGGCTCCATTGTTTTATAGACGTGTCAGGTAAGTGCTTTTAACGCAAAGTATTCCTCCCCTGGTATGCACTAAGTAATAAAAGTTAAGTTGTTCCTAAAATGATTTTGCGTTTCTGTTTCAGCTATGAGTTAGCGTCTGCTTTTTAAGGTTAAGAATGTGTCTAATGCAGAGTGTCATTAATTAGTTTCCCGATGGCCCATTTGTTCAGGGATTCCATGCCTCTCGAACAAATTGCTAAGCTGTTAATGGAAAACGATATTTTGTTAGGCAGACTTGGGGAGGTGTCGGATTTATTCCTAAAACAGTATGCTAGAGTCAGGCTCTGGGCTTCTAGCTCACAGATGTTTTTTTTGGATTCAGTTATTTATTAGAATACTAATTTTTGTATTTCATTGCAATATTTTGGCCGTTCCGTTTGTTTTATTGGCTTAGAAGTGTGTCTTACTTTTTATAAATCCGTACAAACTGGAAATGAGGGGAGAGGCTTGATTACCCCCAAAGAACTTTCTATAGTTCTGTTCAACAACCAACCACCAGTAGAAATATGAGGCTGTAAAGAATATGCATGCCAAATATAATGGGGTGGGTCTCTCGTCTCATCAAATTGTCCAGCAGCTGCCCCGGGGGGGGGGGGGGACCCATCACATCTCAAAGGGCAGTCACTCGGCCAATCAAAAGAAGCCAAATGGAAAAACCCACCAAAACTCCATGAAGACGTGAGAATAAACGAGAAATTACCCAGAGACACGAGAGGAGAGGACAAGAAAGGTAGTCGACAATACCCAATATTGATGAAAAGATTCAGGAAGAGAGCCATAAGGAAGGTCTACGCTGAATTTTTGGTCAACACCCATGTTATAGGCACAAACTGCGGTTGCCCCACAGGCTTGCCCAAGTGTCCAAGGCGCTTGGCTGGTGGCTGAGAATCTGGGCAGAATGTGTCCCTTGTGATGAATTTGGTTGTGCAAACGCTTAGTATGATAAAGGAGGGGTGGAGGATAGTATGCTGAAGAGCGCCTATCAGGCCTTCATTCACACACACACCCCCGACGTTGGGGTCTGAATGACCCCCGTGGGTCATAGTTGAGGCTTTTAACCTCACACACGCATGCGCAGACTCTTACATACCTTCACGCCTCTTTACCTTTGCGGATGCCCCTTGTCTCCTCTTTGTAGCAGCCTCTTCTGTCCTTCTTCTGCCATTTAAATTCAGATTTACATTGATAACCCCAAAGAATTACTCTTCCCACTAAACTTTGCTGTCTCCTCCTGCCCCCAGGGCAGGCGAGGGGAGAGTAGGGGGGTGTCCATGGAGAGAAGAAGCCCCTTAGCAAATGGGTTAAGGGTCCCCCTGAGACGAGCTCTGCTGGCCTCCCCATTCTGCAGAGTCTGGGGGCTCCCGAGGCCTCCTCTCCTTCAGCTTCTCTCAAGAGGGTCCCTTTGATTGCTGGGCCTCCGACGTTGGGTGCCCCGGGGCAAGAAATTTCCCTGCAGAAGAACAGCTGGCACCCATTTCTGAGTCTGCCTCTGGCCCTGCAACCTCACCATCCTCCGCTTTCCACAGCCTCCTAGGGGGCGAGCTGGGAGCCGTGAGCTCGTTCTCTGAGATGAGGCTGTGAAAGCACAGAATACTCCTCACGAGAGGGCCTTACGCAGCTGCTGTCAGCCGGTCCAGGGGGAGAAGACATTCAGCTCTTATTAAGTGCTTATCGGAGACCCCGTGCTTTACAGATACCATCTTCCTAAAGCCCACCTGCTAACGGCCGCCAGAACACACACGTAACCAAAGTGAGGTGTATTAGCTTGTTGCAGGAGGGAGGGCGCAGGCCGGAGGAATCGTGGAACATCTCATAAGGGGGGAGTTAAGCGACGTTACTTATTGAGATCGGGAATGGCTTTGGCAGGGACCGGTCAGCATCTGAAAACTAGGGAGTTGTACAGCACACGAATCGTGCAGGTACACGCCCACGTTCATAGCGGGATTATTCGCAGGCAAAGGCGGAAGCAGCCCCAACGTCCACGGATGGACGCACGGATAAAGAAAACGTGGTGCACACATACAGGGGATATTCTCGGCCTTAAAAAGAAAGACAATTCTTACACACGCTACAACTTGGGTGAACCTTGAAGAAACATGCTAAGTGACAAAAAGCCAAATATGGAATGATCCCACTTATCTAAGCTACCTGGAGTTATCAAATTAATAGACAGAACGTTGAGCGCTGTTTTCCAGGGGCCAGAGGGAGGGGAGAAAGGGGAGCTCTTGTTGAGTGGGTACCGAGGGTCAGTTCTGCAAGATGAAGTGTTCCGTGGACGGGTGGTGGTGACAATTGCATTAAAATGGTCACTTTTAGATCTCCTATATTTTACCACGATAAAAACCAGTCCTGCGGAGTTACTGCCAGACCAGCTCGTGTGATGTCCTCTGAGAACGCAGGGGTCTGCACAGACTGTGAGAAGAGCTGGAGCTCAGTTTCTCCTGCCTGCTATGGCTTAGCTCAGCGTCTGTTTCGAGAGTCAGAGAACAGCTTTGCCAAGATGTGCTCTCTGTTTCAATTCTCAGCTCGCCCATGTCACGCTAGCTGGTAGCAGAGCTGCCTCGGACGTCTTCAGTCTCCTTGGCTTGTTTGTTTGTTTGTTCCTCTTTACGACTGAAAGTAGTGGATTCGAGATTCCAACCCAAAGCAGCCATCGTGCACAGCCTGGGCTTTTCGGCGACAGGGCTCCTGTAAAGGGTAAAGCAGGTCTTTGAAAGCTGCAAAGTCCGTTTGTCCCTCGTCTCTAACAAACACAACAACATCCACCGTTCCACGCAGTGATAAAACACCAGTAAATACGGCTTCGTCGGACCCCCGGGACCACACAGACGGAAGGGCAAACCATAATATGTAACACAGTCAAGTGTAGGAAGCATGATAAATTCTAGAAAACAAATAACTCTATGCGCATATAAAGTATCTATATAACTGTGATCGGACAAGCTCACATTTGGTTAAAATCCTCTGACCAAAAAAAAAAAAAAAAGAGCCTCCTTTTTGGTTATTTGAGACAGGGTGAGATGTATCCTATTTAAAATGGGAACACTACCGGCAATGTAACACATTCACTTCGGCTTCTCTCAAGTATAAATATGGTGCTGGAGTCTCTCCTAAGTGTAGCTTTAGATCAAGCAGAGCAAGACAGCAGATGATTCCTAACATATGCACATAATTTAAAATCAGGGTCAGCAAGCTTTCTCTGTGAAGGGCCAGATAGTAAATACTTCAGGCTTTTGCAGGCCCTACACAGCCAAAGACTCAGTGTCGACAAATAAGCGTGGCTATATTCTAGGAAAACTTTCTTTATGAGTGCTGAGATGTGCATGTAATATAATTTTCACAGGTCATAAAGTATTATTCTTCTTTTTAATTGTTTCCAACCAGTTGAAAATGGAAAAGCCACTCTTGGCTCTCGGGCTGTAGAAACACGGGGCAGCAGGGCGAATTTGGCCTGCGGCTAGAGGTGGCCTCGCCCTGCTCTCGAGCCTGGCTTCTCAAGTGGCAGACAGGCCAGTGGCCTCGGCCCAACCCAGGAGCTTGTTAGAAATACAGAAACTCTGGGGTGCCTGGGGGGCTCAGGTGGTTAAGCGGCTGCCTTTGGCTCAGGTCATGATCCCAGGGTCCTGGAATCGAGTCCCACATGGGGCTCCCTGCTCAACGGGGAGCCTGCTTCTCCCTCTCCCTCTACCGTTCCCCCTGCTTGTGCTCTCCCAGTTTCTCTGTCAAATAAATACATGAAATCTTTAAAAAAAAAAAAAGAAGAAGAAGAAGGAGAAAGAAATACAGAACCTCCAGCCCCACCCCGCATTTTCAGAACACCCGCTCTGTGTCTGGTCTGCAGAGTCCAGTTGGAGGAGCACTGGTTCAAGGTCTCCAAAGCCAGACTGGTGAATCCCGGTTCTATCATGCGACTTCCCGAGAACTGACCCTGGGGAAGTTCTAAACTTCCCTGTGCCTCAGTTCCCCATGCACAAGGTGGAGAGGATAGCCTTGTCTCCCTCGGCATGACTGTGAGAATTACACACACACACAGCTTAAACAGCATTTGTCACTACTATTATAAAATCTCACATGATGTGACAGTTGACCCTTGAACAACGTGGATGTGAACCGCGCAGGTCCACTTAGGTGTGGATTTTTCCCAATAAATACCATCCTGTACTATGACGTATTTGCTCTTCAGTATGGTTTTCTTACTAACATTTTCTCTTCTCTAGCTTACCTTATTGTGAGAATACAGAATGTAGAACATGTAACATACAAAGTGGGTGTAATTGACTGTTCGTGTTATCAGCACGGCTTCTGTCAACAGTACGCTGTTAGTAGTTAAGTTTTGCGGGGAGTCAAAAGTTATATGTGGATTTTTGAGTGCACTCCCACATGGTTCAATTTCCCAGCCACCACGGGAGACAGGCATGGTTTACCCCACTTCACAGAAGAAACCGTGGCCCAGACAATTGGAGACACTTGCCTAGGGTCACAAAACAAAGGTCCTTCTGGCTCCAAATTTAGTCCTGAGGCTAATGAAGGGTTCAAGGGTACAGAAGGGAGCCACGCTCCCCAGGCGCCCGGGTCTTCACGTCCAGGGCTCCATTCTAACCCCGAAGAGCCGCTTTGCAGCCTGTGCCCCTCTTAGACCCTGGCACCCCAGGTGTCCAGCACTCCGGCTCTGCCACTCAGCACTCTCCCTGACCGGGACCCCAAGTTACCCTTCCATCCAGTGACATTTATCTTCCATTAACTTGCATAGTGTTTTTTACAACTTCTCTTTTTAGTTATAGACTGTAAATTTTCTCTCTGCTGAGTCTTGTAGCTGACTGACTATTTTTCATTATATTTGTAGGGCTCAGGGAAGAAAAAAAAAAGGCAATCCCTTTATTTGAGAATCCTGACATTTATTAGCATAATAAAACTCTCAAAATGAAATTGCAGTTTTTCCAGACAATAATTTCATTTGCAGGACAACTTACAAGGAATTTATTTTAAGGCTAGGTAAAACCTAAAATATATGAGAAATGCAGAAAGTGCAGGCCCCAAATAAAATGAAATCAATGTGTTAGGCATAGAAAACTCAGCTGTTGTCTCTCATATATTAACTAGGGGTGACAGGAACAACAGCTTGGGGGCTCAGGTTCTCAGCCCAGCTTGCTCGGCTCTCCAAGCGGCTCCTAGTGTAAGAACTTTCTTCCAACACCTTGAAAATCATCACACCATATTCCCCTGCCACATCACCGCTAAGCCCGAAATAATTGTTGCCGTTTCTGGAGTTGGTATCAGCATTGCCTCCCATTTAGACTGAGGTTTCGTATTGCTCATTTAACTGACCCACCAAAAGGAATAGAAAGAAAGAAAGAAAAAGAAACTAGTGGCAGCCACACAGAAAATCCTCTTCTCAGGAAGACTGAGCCTTCATGGGTTGAACGCCTTGAACAACGTCACAGAGTCTGTAAGCAGCACAGCCAAAGCTGAAATTCGGTTCCTCTGAGGCTCCTAGAATAGAAGAAGTCTGATAGAAGAAAATCTAACCATAATCGGTTATGGTTTGAAAGCACTTTAGCGTTCAAGAAGCAGGTTTCCCCTCTTCTGTCCGGCTTACGCATTCGGGGGCGCTGGGAGAGAGCGGACAGAGGCCAGGTTGCGAGGCTGATACTACCGAGCACATTGTATGATGGGTCCTTACCCTGGCTTCCCTCAAAGGCAGAGCCTGCTGCAAATGCCGATATGCTGCCATTTAATGCAGGGGTGCCAGCCCGGGGAGCAGGAAGGGGAGGAAGAGAAGGAGGAGGGACAGACGAGAGGGGGCGGGCCTCAAGATGATGAGATGCTCCGTCCCACAGGACTGTCTTCTCAGAGATCACAGGAAGAACCGCCTGTCCACACAGCCCCCCAGCAGGAGGAGGGGGAAGAAGCAATCTGCCAGCTGCTGTCTCCCATTGATCCAAGGAGTTCCCCGCATGCAGAGTTAACTGCCCTCTCTCGATGGTTGGGGGATATCTTTGGCGTCTGCGGCAATAGGAGATGGGGGTCCAAGGCACCCCATGGGGCAAAGTGGCATGGGCTCATCTCACACGAAGCGGATGGACCCGTAAGGAAGAACAGAGTCCATGCAGAATGACTTGCAGTGGTGGTGACCAAGGTGAAGAAAGGGGCCAAGGATGTGAAGAGGTGGGGAGACAGGAGGTGAAGGAGAGGAAGGGATGTGGGATGTAAGAGATGTGGGACATGACTATCAAGTAAGGTACACCCGTCCACTGGCCAGGCCCAGAGCCATCACTCCTTTCACTCCCACCAAATACGGTGCTGCCAACATTAATATACTAGGAAGTCCAGGGTGGGGAGTTGAACCCAAGTCGGCTTGATTCCACTATGATATTCCCACCATAACACACTGTCTCTGCATATGTCCGTAAACGTGAGAACCTGAGTACGCACCAAGATGCGATCCCCAAGAGCTGCTGACGAGTCACTGGAAGAATCTTAGTGATATGAAAACTATACTCAGATTAGACTTCAAGGGTCCACATTTGGGTAACCTGCACCAAGAAGGCCAAATCCTAGGGAGCCAAGGCTTTCTTGGATTTTTAATTCATCCCATGTTTTGGGCACATCTGTGGGAATACAGGAAACCACTGGCTCAGTATTGCAAAACCAGGGTCAAGATATGCTTCCGGGACCAAGGAGGGGTGGCAGGAGAGGAAGCAAATAAGGAAGGCAGGGCAGTATCAGTCGCCTAATCTGGAAGCTGGGTCTTAGAAGCCCTAAGTAATTATTCCAATGATAAAATCAATGAGGGCAATGAAGTACATCATTAAAGACACAGCATCTATATTTTCCATATAAATCCTTTGCAATATTTCTTCTATACTCTCCAGGACTTTACAGACAGAACAGGTAGGAAATAACTTAATAGAAAACATTGCTAATTAGTGTTGGAAGACTTCCAGAAGAACTGCATTCATTCAACAAACATTTATTGAATGTCTACCATAGGTTTATATTCAGAGTTAGGCACTAGAATTATTTTGGATTATTAAAAACATGACCCATGTGCTCTAGGAGCTCAGCTTAGGGTGGCCATGGCAAATAGGCTTCATTCTCTGAAGTCATAACTAAACTCTTCATGAAAGAGTTGCATCAGCTATTAGCAATTTCTGTCCTGGGCATCAGGATGGGGACCAATAGCATATACGCCATATATTTCATATCCCTTGAGACATACTAATCTACTTAATCCTCTGGATAGTGGTGGATCTTCCAGAAGGCCATAAGGGTTTGAGCTGGGAAGTTCTTCAGTTGAGGTCAAAAAATGGATGCCCCAAGAAGTCCAACGGATAAGGGGGAAAAAATCATTCAAACAACAGATGGTAGTCTGGTGGGCTCTCCCTCTGTCCACAGGGTTCCTGCAGCAGCTCTCCCCCTGAAACAGTGATAATTTCCTCCTAAAAGGAAAAACAAAGAGGAAGAATTACTTATAACCAAGCCAGGGAAATAAACATCCACCAGAGAGAGGCCAGTTCAAGATAGAAAGTCTATGAATATGTATCTGCCTCCTCCTCACTCAAATTTATAGAAATGACAGAAAAAAACTGCTTTTAAAAAAGAAATAAAGCCATATTGGGAAAATGGAAATAAATCCAATATGGGAAAATGAGAAGGAAGGCCATCAACAAAGCTAAATGTTAAAGAACACTTGAAAACCCAAAGACCTACAGGATGAGATTGTCAGAGGAGTGAAGGTGAGGCAGGGGCTGGAACAAGTATCAGAGGGACAGGCTGGGGAGCCCCAGGGGGCAAAGGTCTTTGCCTCGGGCAGACGGGAAGTGAGGAGAGGCACCGCCCTTCCTTGGGGGCCAGAGTCCACAAAAGCCCAAACATTCCCATGCCCAAAAGATGAGCTACTCCCTGTCAACTCCAATGCTTACAGCATGGAGAGTATGGATTTGGGAAATAGGGACTGTATCCATTGATGGATAAACAGGAAATTCAAAGTTCAGACACCACCTTGTAGCTCAAAACGTATACATACTTAAGGGAGATCATCCCCATAAAAGAAAGACACCAAACTCAACCATAGAACTGACCCCCAAGAAAATATCAAGTTTCTAAAACAAACTGAAAGAGGTTTAAAGGGATGGGTATTCATCTCCTCAGCAGAATGAGAAGATAAATCATCCGTGAAATAAGAATGGGTTATTATTTATGGGGCACCTGGGGGGCGCAGCCCATTAAGCATCAGAATCTTGGTTTCAGCTCAGGTTATGATCTCAGGGTCATGAGGTGGAGGCCTACATCGGGCTCCACGCTCAGCTCGGAGTCTGCTTGGGATTCTCTCTCCCTCTCCCTCGGCCCCTCCCGCTCGTGCTCACTCTCTCTCTCTCTCTCCCTCAAAACAAATAAATAAATCTTAAAAAAAAAAAAAAGACTGGGCTATTATTTTTTTTAATTAAAAAACCTGTAAATGAAAAGAGTGCCCATTTAAATAAAAATAAAAATTTCAATCGAAGACCGGAGAAGCAGAATAGACATCACTAAAGTTCAACTGAGTTCCTGGAAGAATTGACGCGTCAGTAAGAAAGGAGACATCTAAGTAGAAAATGGACAAAAGATAGGAACGGATAATCCACAGAAGAAACCCATTAAATATATGAAAAGACCCTCTGTGTCAGTAGTAATTGGAGAAATGCAAGCTGAACAACAGTGAGACAGAGCATCTGCCCATCTGATGGGAAAAAATTAAAATGACTGATAATCCCCAGGGTTGGCAGCAGTGTGGGGAAACAGCCTCATCGAGTCTTGGCAGAAGCATGAATTGGCGCCACATTTGTGGAGGGCAATCTGGCAGATCTTTTCAAATTAAAATGTGCATCATCCTCTATCCGGCAATTCCAGTACGACGGATCCATCCTACAGAAATACTTGCAGCTGTGCCCAAAGGGACATAGACAAGCACATCCCTGCGGCCCCGTTGGTGATCATGGAAACCTGGAAGCTATGGAAGTGGCCATCCTGGAAAAGCACGGGGCGCGTGTGAGGATGTGGCCGGTGCACGTAGTCAATAGAAGCATTTCAGGAACAGCCAACATCCTGGTAACTTACAAACGTCAGCTGTACTCTTTCAGCCCTTTACACAGGGTATCTCAATGCAACCGCCCAGGGACCCTAAGGAGGTGAGTACTGTTCTGAAACCCATCTTACTGAGGAGAAAACTAAAGCACAAAAATTTCAGTAGTTGCCCAAAGTCACACACAGGAATGCAGTTGGGATTTAAAACTTAGCAGCCCGCTTCCAGCAACCAGGCTTTGAAAAAAATACACTGTATGATACATTGATCCTGCAAAAAAATTGCTGAGCTATTTGTAAAGAACTGCCTCTGTTTAATCTCACCCCACTATCCTTATTTTTTAGAATTCCCATGGCTAAACTGGTATATTTCAGTTTTTTCTGGAAAAGCTTATCTTTTTGTTTTTTTGAAATATCCATCCTATTGGTATATTTGTTGGGTGGAGAATTGTGTTAAATTTATAGTTTAATTAGAAAAAAAAGAATTGTCTGGTTTATGTGGCAAATAGCAAAACTATGTATTTCCTTATGTACATAAATTTCTTTTTTTTTTAAGATTTTATTTATTTATTTGACAGAGAGAGACAGCCAGCGAGAGAGGGAGCACAAGCAGGGGGAGTGGGAGAGGAAGAAGCAGGCTCCCAGCGGAGAAGCCTGATGTGGGGCTCGGTCCCAGAACGCCGGGATCACGCCCTGAGCCAAAGGCAGACGCTTAATGACTGTGCCACCCAGGCGCCCCTATGTACATAAATTTCTGTGTTAATGCCTGGGAAATACTTGGATAGGTACATGGCAAACTAACCCTTCAAGGTGGAGGATGGGAAATGGAGATTTGAAATGGACAAGGCATTCACCTTGTACTTGATTATTCTTAGAATGTAATCATAAATTAATTGTGTAATTAAAATTTTAATGTATACATGCTGGCCACCAGATCACAAGGGCATAGGTGAACTTCCTCTTTAGTGTAAGAAACTACATTGGAAGTCTCCAACCCTAGATTTGGAAGAGAATAAAGACCTTCAAAAACATCTGTTCTAACCTTCTGATGCAGGAACCATAGCATAGCATCTCTGAGAGATGGACCTTTTCTCCGTGCTTGAACACTTCTAGGGACAAGAAGCTCATCACTGCTCAAAACAGCTTATGCAGGGAGGAAAACCAGACAGCATGGTACAGAGGAAAAGGCACAATCTTTAGAGGCAGATGGTCTGAGGATTAACTCCTGGACCTCGTGGTGCCAGCCATGAAAACTTAAGGGAGCTACTCAAGCTCCCCGGCTTTGGTTTCCTGATCTGCGAAATGGGGCTAGCCTGCCTCCCTCACAGAGCTCTCAGGAAGAGGAAGCAAGAACATGGATGGATGGTACTAGGCATGATGCCAGACACAGAGAAGGTGCCAATATCCACACATGCCCTTCCTTTCTCTTTCCTAGAGTTGTTAGAAAGCTCTTTCCAACGTGGGTAGAAAACTGCCCTAAACCTGGTTAGTCCAGTTTTCCAGGAGTCCTGTCCACCCAGTGTCTAGGTATTTGTAAACAGATAATTTTCTATGTGTTTTACTTACAAGGTCAAGTCAAGAGCTGTCCCTAGAGCCCTGAAGACATCCCATTAAGAAAAAGTAAAACCAATCCAAGAGTCCCTATGACAGCAAAAACCCAATGAGACGGTCCAGGAAGTCTTCGAAATTTTCTACAGCTGCAAAGCTCAGGTAAATGGGCAGCGACCACGACTCTGTCTCTCGGAATCCCTCTCCCACACTTGTGGTTCACGGAGTTCCACCTTTGGCTTTCTCCCAGTTACTACTGTGCTGACAGCCACATTAACACAAAAGTTGCTTCTGTCTACATATATCATTTGGAAGGCAACATCTTTCCTCATGAGAGGCCTACAGTAGGGAGACAAATAACAAAGAGAGTTCTGGAAAACAAGAATTTCCACACCACTTCACAGTTACAGGGTGCTGTTTTAGACATTACCTCATTTAATGGTCATGGGATCTGAACTATTATTTACATCCATTTGCCTGGTTAGGATGGTAAAGTTCAGTAAGGCTAAGGAACCCACCCGAGGTCACACACGTACCACATACGTACGCATCCTTGTAGTTGAAACAAGAGACATGGTAGCTCTACTAGAAAAGCTTCTCAAGCCACAGGGTTGACGGCTAGGCTTCAGCTAACTCTAAAAGCTGTGGGAGGCCTGGCTAGAATGCCCTCAAGCAGGCCATCCTGGGGATGAGTTGCAGGTGAGCTGTGGGCTTGGACAGAAGGTGGGTCAACTGGTCCCTGAGTGTTGACAGTAGGGAGCACTCAGATACTTGAGGTGAGGAGAGGCTTAGGGACCAGGGTTGGAGGTGCCTGCATGAGTCAAACGGTAAGTCAGAGAGAAGAACAGCAGGCCCCAGAGCCTGTCTAGACAATCTCTGCTCTCTTCCACCCTGATGTCCCATATCCCTGTGATCCTACGGACCTTCTGGGGCTGCCTGCTCCCTCTCCACCCCATTTCTTAGAACATCTGCAGCCTGGTGCTCCTTCACCTCAAGTCTCTATCAGTCCTATTTCCTGACCAGCACCCCTGTGAAGGATACCTTGTGGAAATCAATGAGATCGGTGAGCGTTGCATGGCGATTGGGGTCCACTCCCAGGAAGCTGTAAAAATCCCCAGAGGCATCCACAAGAAAGTGCTTGAACCCTTTCTGCAGGCGATAGGAGAGGGTGTAACCCCAGATTTTGTCACTGACCCGGACCAAAAATGCTCCCTCTGTCATGTTCTCAAGGAGATCTTCTGCATCTTCTCGGCTAATAATTCCTGGTTTAAAAAAGAAAAAAAAAAAAGTCAGTAGGTTCAGCAAACCTTTCCCCTGCCACTCTCCCCGACTCATCCCTGCCCCACACCCTCCTTCCATGGTGTCCCGAAAGAGGGGGCCTCGGGAGCTGTCCAGCACTTGCCTCATTCCACCAAGGACCCATCTTGGCCCAGAGCGCCAGCTGTGAGCCTGGGGAAGAGTTTCTACTAGGACCTGAGTTTAGCACACTTTCCTCCAAATTAAGCCACACTAATTTGGATTAATTGGGTAAGCAAAGAATTAGCAATGAGCCAGAATTAGAACATCTATCGATTACAAATACAAGTCAACAAGCACGGCCCTGTGGAGAGCCTTAAGAGTCTTGCTTTAATGACAACAGCAGAGTGACTTACGATTATACTCCAGTTATCTTGCCAGTACCCATGAACAAGCACCTGAAAACAGTAGGTCCTCTCAAGAAGTAAAACGACTTCCTCCGTCCACTTGTGGGCATTGGGAAACAAGCTTAAAGGACAAAACTTTCTCGGGTTCCGCAGTCCTTCACAAGCATGTGGTTTCACCACAGTATGGGAGTCAGGTCTGGCCCTGGAGTTGATTATTTGTCAGTGACGATCCCCGAAAAGGCTTTTAGGGAGCTGCTGTCATCTGGATAGAGCACAGGAAGCCGTGTGTGTGGGGACCAGCTTCACAGGGCAGGGCAGCGGGAAGAGGGCAGGAGCCAGAAAGCCTAGACGACCTACTCCACCTGCCCTCATCTGGTCTATGTGACGCTCAGCCAAGCCCTCAACTTCTCCAGCGTCCTCTGACATTCAAGTGATCGTCTTCCTCCATCCACTTCAAGGGCACATCACGACTTTCAAGTCAGACAAAGAATTTGAAAGCATTTCATAAACTAAGAAACACTGTGGAAATGTGGGTTGCTGTTATCATATTTGGGGGGAGAGGAGAAACACATGGTCCTCTTCTCACACCCACTTGTTTACCCTCTGCTTACATTCAGAGGGATCATTTACTGACAGTCACATAGCGAAGGGGTAGAAGGTAGCTGGGCTGTTGGTCCTTGTGACCCTGAGAGGCACTGCACACCGTGACTTCCCCCCCCACCCCCAGCTGTACCCTGGTGCCACGCTCAAGCTTTCCTGTAGGTGCTCCCTGCTCCCCCCAAACCCCTGCCATTGCTCTCCTATTTACAGGGGGTGTGCCGGGACTTTCTTTGTGCCCAAAGCAGAAGATATAGAGGCCACCACACTGTCACATGTCCCCCTTTTAAAAACAGCCAACGCAATTGGGGGTCACCTCTGTCCTCCTTGCCCAGAACTTATCAAGAGGCAGTCAAGCGAGCCACCCTCTCCCCAGCCAGGCTGTATAAGTAGGAAACCAGGGAGAAGGGAGGGGGCAGGAAACAGGGAGCCCTTCTATCACAGTTCCCATGCAGGCAGAAGGACGCACCCTGGGGCTGCTCCAGGAGGATGTTAGTGCCTTCAGCCAGGGAAGCAGTGACAGCCATAAGAGGACCAAAATGGCCACCTGGAATCTGGTCTCAGCACCGTCCCTCACCCACATCCCTGCCCCAGAAGACCTAGACCCTACATGGGGCTGGGGTGGGGAGAAAAGTAAGAGGAGACAGAGTAGAGTCAAGGGCCGGGAGGAAAAAGGACCAGGAAATGTGGCCCCCACCTCCACTCCACCCACCTCGAGCTAAAGCCCAGACCAGACTGGAAACTGGGGCGCAGCGAATTGTTGCATTGGGCAGGAGAAGGAACAGTCCCACTTGAATAGGTCTCGACTTTTAATATCTGAAAGCGACCAGTAACACCAAAAGGACAATGTCATGTGTCTGCCATCGAAAACTTTGAATAACCTCCCTGGACTCTAGCAGAGCCCAGGCTCGGGAACGACAGACACTGGGCTCTGGGACCCCACGCACCCACCGCTCTAGGCTCATTCACTCACTCACCTCGTGCACCGTTGCTGGCTGCTTACCACAAGCCCTCCTTGTGCAGAAGCTGCATGCCCGTCCCCAGCCCCCTTTGTCCCAGCTGACCCTGAATCCTCCTCTTCTCTCCTGGGAAGCCCAGGCTGCTAGTCACCTACACTCTACCTTGTGCAAGTGAGAAACAGATAGCCCTCTGAGTGGTGGGATTCGAAAATGTTGCCTCTGTGGGCCCAAACGGCCGAGCTCACATTTCTGCATTTCAATCCCTCCTCCCCATAACCAGCCCCCTTGGCGGGGTCCCTTTATTCAGTGTGCAACCTGCTCCACCCTGCCAGGAAATCATCGCTGTCCCAGGAGGCTACACGGGATACCCACCTATGAGCTTTCATACACCCGCTCAGATGCTGCAGCGTGTTGTAAACAGCTGTGAAGGGCTTGAGGACAAAACATGGCAACCATGGGAGCACGCTGCTCAGGCCTCCCCTCAAGAGAGTCTCTGCTGCAAGGAACAGTGTCCGGAGCTGACAGTCCTCAGCTGCTGCTCGGATCCACCGCTGAAGCGTGCTCTCCCCCCGCTGCTTCTGGCACAGGAGGTACAGGACCCAGTGCCCTCGACTCAGAGCACAGAGGGTTCTATGACTGAGCATGAGGCTAGGGAAGCCGCCATTCCTACCCAGGGTGGGAGGCCTCTAGTGAGCAGTCACTGCCCTGGGGCTTCCCATCAGCCGGAGCGAGACTGTCCCTGAGCTGTGCTCCAGTAGCAGGCTCTTCTTCCCAATGACCCTTCCTTCCCGCCCTCCCTTCACGGGTGTCAGACCTGCACCACGTCCGAAGACTCTCCCCACCTTCACCTGCTCCCTCTCCCCTCTATCCTTCATGGGCATTTCTTCCAGGAAATCCTTGCACTTCTGCTTTCCAGAAGAAGGACTGACACTGAAAGCTGACCTTTGTGCCCCAAGCACCTGGAACATCGGGGGGGCTTGTTTGGAGCAGTAATTGAGAGCAGGGACTAAAGTCAGAGCTCAGGCGGGGCCCCTGGGTGACTCAGTCGGTTAAGCGTCTGCCTTCGGCTCAGGTCATGATCCCAGGATCCTGGGATCCAGCCCCATGTCGGGCTCCCTGCTCAGTGGGGCATCTGCTTCTCCCTCTTCCTCTGCCCCTCCCCTCTGCTCGTGCTGTCTCTCACTTGCGCTCTCTCTCTAATAAATAAATAAAATCTTCCAAAAAAATAAAAATAAAATCACAGCTCAGGGAGTTGTTCAATAGGTGGCCCTAGGCAGGTAACTTAAGCCTCTCTGAACCCAGGGCAGTGTCCTCGTCTGTTTGGTGGTACCATTAATCCCACCTACATCGTAAGGGTGTCTGAGCCTACGTTAGATTAATGTGTGAGCGTGCTCACCACAGTGCCGAGAACACAACGCCTACCTAATACACATAATTAGCTTGCCATGGCTGCACCAAGGGTACCGCTCATGCGCCAGGGCTGGATGTCACTTCGTCCTGGGAGCAGCAATGGTCACAGCACTGGCAGGCTGTGCCGCCCACACCCACGCACCCAATCCCTCCAGACAGAGACTGTGGAAGGTGACCTGGGCCCCAGCCCACACCACCCCAGAAGACTCTCTAGGCATCTGGGATAATAAACATCTGTGAACTCCGTCCCCACTCTTTGATACTTACCTAGAAATCAAAACTATAATCTGGCCCAAGACCCAAAGTAATGCAGCTTCATAGTTCAGGATGTCCGACCGTTCCTTAGAAAACCTGACCCCCAGGAGAATTAGTGGGTGGCTGCGAGGCCTGTAGCACACTCACAAGGAGAAGCTGTTACAGTTTCCTGCCCATTCACACTCTGCCCTCCTCATCTCCCTCTCTCTCCCTGGATCGCCTCTAAGCCAAGCGTACCGGGAACTAAGCACTATCATACCCCAACCCATCCCACCTCTGCCCCTTCTAAACACTCTATGACCTCTTGGCTAAGGAAAGAAGAGAGGCCCTTGCCTCACCCCTTCTCACTGAGGAGAAAGCACACTGCTCGCTTGGGATCATGGGAACTTTCTACCTCTGCCAATGACCAGGGCTGGCTGAGGGCTGCGGCCTTACCACCTAATGCTCCAGGTAGCTGTTCTGGAATGATGACTGGAGAATGCAACTGTAGATCCCTTTGGAGCCAATTCTCACCCACCAATAATGGGAAATGTAATTTTTCCTGTAATTTCTCTCCTTCTTCCCTTCAATAACTATGTATTAAGCACTCTCTAGGAGCCAGGCCTCATGCTGGGCACCTGGGAATCAGCACTGAATGAAAAACAGTTCCCGCCTTCCAGAAGCTTTGACTCTGGACAGAAATCAAATCGACAGATTTGTTGTTGTTGTTGTTGTTGTTGTTGTTGTTGTTGTTACGAAAAGGCTTACCGTAACCAGTGGTGATCAAGGCCCCAGGTACTGTGGGAGCACCCGGGGGAGGCCCCCCCCCCCCCAGCTCTGGTGCCAAGGGTGAAGTGACAGCTAGACTGAGACCAGAAAGGTGAACACAGAGGTATGAGGCAAGGATCTGTTTGCAAAAAGGATTAGCACGCGGTTCTTTGGGGCTGGAGGGAGGGCCAAAGTAGGAGCCGGGCAGGAGCCATGGTGAGATACGTAGAGGTCAGCAGGGGCCAGGCCCCCAAGAGCTCTCTATAACATTAGAAGGATTCTGGACTTAATTTCGATGGCAATGAGAAATGACTGATGATCCCCTAAAGAGAAGAAGAATGTGAGAATGTTCAAGGATGAAAAGATGGCCCCGGGAGGTATGAACAGGAGGCACGCAAGCCAGGGATCTCAATGCAGTGAGGGCTTCTTCATGTGGGGATTGCTTCGTAGCTCCATTTCCAGAGTTGTGGCACTGAGCTCCAGCTCCCGGACCGCAAGTCTGCCAGCGATGGCTTCTGTGTGGAGGCAGGGGGGCCAAAGGACACATCTGGGGTTATGTAAGAAGCCCCCATCACAGCCAGCCCTGGGCACCATCCGGGGACTCTGTGGCCCTCATCCCCTTCGGTCCTCCTAACATCTCAATCATCATCAGTTCATAACTGAGGACACCGAGGGTCAGCAAGAAAAGTGACTTACCGCAGATCACAGAGCTAGTAAGTGCTGGAGCCAGAATTTGAACTCAGGTCCTCGGACTCCAAGTCCAGTGCTCTTTGCTCTACACCCTGTCATCTCATGCACAGGACAGTAAGTGCTGCTGTGAAAGACACAGAAGGAGGATGTGACCTGGGAAAGTCAGGACAGGCTTGAGAGTGGCAACGGAAGGGGATGTGAAGTGGGCCTCTGGGGCCGGGTCGATTCTGGGTGCAAGCAGTGAGCAGAGCTGATGACGTGGGAGGGGAGAAGGAGGGACGCAATGAGTGAAGAGTCACAGCCAAGACTAAGAAGGACGCCCCCGTGGCACATTTATATAAATGGAACATAAGAGAAGCTTAATCTAAGTCTCAGGACAGGAGGAGACACGGAGGATGGGCTGAAAGGCCTAGCACATGTGCGATCCGGATCCTGGAGAATACAGGCGGGAAGGAGAGGAGGCCATATTTAAAGAGTGAATGATTGGGGATTCGTCCAAGACACATCGCAGCAAACCTGCCCAAAGTGACTTCGGGTCTCATTCTGTCAGCCAGAGAGAAAAGGCAGATTATCTCCAAAGAATGAACCGTTAGACTGATGGTTAACTTCTCTGTTACAACAGTAGAAGCCAGAGGACAATGGGATACTATTTTCAGTGCGCTGAGAAAAAAATAACAGTATTTAATGAAACTATCTTTCAAGGAAAAGGACAAAATAAAGATAACTTCAGGGGAAAAAAAGTTGAGAAAATGACTATCAAAGATAATCTAAAGGATGTACTCCAGGTGGAAGAAATTTGATCCTGAACAGAGAATCTGAGGGGCTAGAAGGAAGGATGAGCATAGACCCTGCAAGTAAATTTAAAAAGATATATTGACTTGCAAAACAATACTAATAATGGATAATTTGAGGATTTAAAAAAAGAACGTTCTTACTGACAACATCTGATCAATTGAAAGTAGTAGAATCACTGGACTTTAAAAATTCTGTGTGTTGGGGCGCCTGGGTGGCACGGCGGTTAAGCGTCTGCCTCCGGCTCAGGGCGTGATCCCGGCGTTGTGGGATCGAGCCCTGCATCGGGCTCCTCCGCTATGAGCCTGCTTGTTCCTCTCCCACTCCCCCTGCTTGTGTTCCCTCTCTCGCTGGCTGTCTCTATCTCTGTTGAATAAATAAATAAAATCTTAAAAAAAAAAAATTCTGTGTGTTGAGGAGCCTGGCTGCCTCCATCCAAAGAGCATGTGTCTCTTTATCTCAGGGTCATGAGTTCAAGCCCCACGTAGGGTGTAGAGATTAGTAAAATCCATAAAACTTTAAAAAAAATTTTTAAATAAAAATAAAAATTCTGTGTGTTTAGGAAGAGGGTAAAGATACATATAAACTTGAGAATATGTGAAATATGCATGTTACATCCTCTCAATTAACCACTGAAAGACAGGCATTGAGATGCTGTAACCTCCTGCACAGCAGCGGTGGGAAAATGCGAGGAGGAAAGGTTTTTTTTCAATGAAGCGTGAAACAAGCTAATAACTAAAAACTAACTACGCTATAGTTCCATTGGTATTAAAGTGAAAATCTCACAAAACTAAAGGCTACAGCGTTTGGAGATTACTATATAAACAATTAATGAAGCAAACATCTGGTAGAGCAGATATTCGGGAGAGGGACCACGGCTGGTGGAAGGACCTGGGCGACCAAGCTGAGGAGCACACACGTGCTTCCAGGATGGGTCGCGTTTCCACTTCTGAAGCTTCCTTTGTGCCCTTTACATCCGTATGCGCGCACACGGCATATATCCGATGTTTAATATTTTACGGATTTAAATATCGTGGCCCTGCACCTCCCCACGCATCCCGCTATGACAGTCATTCAAAGTCGGTCAATGTGCTTTGAGGGATGGGGAGGTTATCACCCAGGAATAAAGGATCACTAGTGAGCTTTAAATGTCAGTATTGGCTGTTTTGAGTCCCTAGAGCAGGGTTCTCAGCCCTGGCCCACCCTGACGGAGTCTTATTTAATTCATTTTGGGTACAACAAGCATCAGTAAAGTTTACAATCTTCTCAGGTAATTCCAATACGCAGCCAGGTTTGAGACTCAGTAAGCTAGAGTGTAAACAGTCCTGCAAGCCAGGGCTGGCAAAGATGTAAAAAGTGGATTTTTACATTCTACGAGCTCCCTCTATATTTTGAGTACTTGGAGGTCTGAACACATTTTACAGACCTACTCTAGAGGGGACATAGGTAGGGCCTGTGAGAAGCCACTGCCAGACGGGAAAGAGCTTTTTGTGGGCTGGGGTGGGATAGAGGGGAAGGAGGACTAAAGGGAGGGCCCCCACCCATGTCCCTGCACCCCACAGAGAAGCTAGGAGAGTCCCATATCCCAATTTTGTGGAGAATCTAGCAGGTGCCATGCGCCTGCATAGTGTAGCCACAATGAGGCAGCGTGATGATGTATTTGGAGACAGAACAGCCTGGAGGTGATGGCTGCCAGCCTCCCCAAGTTCCTGTGAGTCCTGGAGGGGAGCCAGGACTTCCACCATGTTCTGGTGTGGGATTTGGAACACGGAGGGAGAGCAACCGTCATGTATGGCTGCTGGGAATCAGGACGGGGTCAGCCTTCCAGAGAGTCACTGGAACACCCCCCCCCCATCAGATTAACTGCACATTTACCCTCTGGCCCAACAATTCCATTCCTGAGATATATTATAAAGAAATCCTCACACAGTTCCATAAGGGTCCAGGGCAAGAATAGTAATTGGTTCTTAGATTAATTTGTGGTGCTGATAAGTTGAGGGCAACGTGGGTGTCCAGGACTCGAGGCGAGGATGAGCAAAAATTAGGTAACTACACCCTGTGGAATACTGTGCAGCAATTAGAAATAATAGGCCACAGGTAGAAACAGCATGGCTCTCCTCACATATGCTCCATGAGATAAAGTGAGAAACACAAATGATATTTAAAGCACCTCACCTTTCGTGTCAATGTACTTAAGTGCAAGGTAGAGAGGTGGTGGCAACAGCAGCATTTTCCAATCTCTCCAAATCCCAAAGAGAAACAAGCAGAACAAGTCAAGAACAAAACCCAAAGTCCATGGACTATGTTTCCAACAAAACTGGGTGGCAAGGTAGTCCCATGAACCCCAGATACAAATGGAGGTGGGAAGAAACGATCAACGCCAAGACCTTCATGATAACAAGTGTTCCCACGAAGAAGAAGAAAGAAATGAGGGTGACCAATGGACCCAAGAGCAGTTAATAGGAATTCACTGGAAAGCAGGAGGCCAACGTAAGAAAGAACAGCAGCTGAAAGCTGGGGAGGGTTTACCTTCCCCAATCCTGGGGAAGGGCAAGAGGCCCAAGGTGACAACCTCTGGGGCCACCTTTGAGCAATGGGAGTGGAATCAAAATTGAGCAAGGTAGGAGAAAAGAAAGGGAAGGAGAAGGTCCAGACCCACGTGGGGGAGGGGAATAGAGCCTGGTTACCCCAGGAAATAAGCTGCCCTCTTTGTGGACACATCACAAAAACAGCAGAAGTAGGGCTCCTGGGTGGCTCAATCGGTTAAGCACCTGCCTTCAGCTCAGGTCATGATCCCAGGGTCCTGGGATTGAGCCCCACAATGGGCTCTCTGCTCAGCAAGGAACCTGCTTCTCCCTCTTCCTCTGCCCCTCCCCATTCATTCTCTCTCTCTCTCAAATAAATAAAATCTTTTTAAAAAAATTAGCCACAGAAAAGCATCAAGGTTAAATCATATGTAACGTTACCATGAGAAAAAAAGAAAATAAGGAGTAGAATAACTTCCCTTGGGTGATATATACATAATATAATGTATATACAAGAACCCTTTGAACAGATACTCATTATCATCAGGACGGCTGCTTATTGAAGAGGAAGGGGAACGTGGGTGGAGCATAAAGGAGAGTAAGAAAGAAACAAATAAGGGACAGCCTGGTTTCTTTCCACAATGATAATAAAGAATGAGGACAGGGGAATGAAGAGGTGGCCAGTGAACTGAACCTTTAGGACTTAGGGGTATTTCTGAAAAATAAACATCTTTAAGAGCACAGCCCAGAAAAGAGGCAAGGTGACCCCAGAACCTAGGTTTTGGGGTGGATGGTCTTCTCTAACAGCTCATTGATGGCAGTTGTTGAAACCCAGAAGGCCTAGCAAGAGTCAAGGCAGGGCCAAGTCAAGTTGGAGGGATAATCAGTGTGGACAAGGGGACCCCCCAGACCCCAACTATGCTCATTATCCAACATTCACAGGTGCTTCCCACAGCGGTGGACCGTCATTGGATTCGTAAACGCAGAGAACACGGTCCAGAGTTGAGGGGCCAACCAGGGCCTTTCTTTGGCTCCCTCCCAAGCCATGAGCTCCCGCTACACTCAGACACCATTTGGGGAAGAGGCCCGATGTTGGAAAGATTGAATATTTGCCAGAATGCAACTGAGTTAAACTGAAAGAGACTCTTAAAACCAAAGAAACTGGACATTTTGAGAGTTATTTTTTAGGCATTATCAGGAAACAGAGGTCCTGTCAAGGTAAGATCACTTATAAAAACAAGTAAACCAATCTTCGCTAAGCCTCCCCTAATCATCTCCCTGCACCCCACGCAGATACTCCCAACCACCACCACCAACTTCAAGTTGCTAGCAAAATATCGATTCCATGGCTGCTAAGTGGCGGCAGCCCCAGGAAAGGAAAGGCACTTGAAGCACACCTCCAAAAGACGCTCGGCTATAAGGGACCCATAAATCCACATGTTAGCAAACCCTGGATTCGGTTCCCAGCCCCTCCTCCACCGCCATCCGGGTCCCTGAAATCACTGGCTCCAAACTTAACCTGAGTAACCAAATGAGCTCCTTTTATTTCTGTTAGGGTTTCTCTCTGAAAAGAACAAAATGCAGGCGGGCCAGACACGATGTTTTACTTTTTATGGGTCTTGATTTATCTGATGGGCATATTTCTTACAGCTCTCACTGCAGCTACGCCTCACCGGCCGGCAGCTCCTCCATCAACCAGTTAGCCGTTTCTCATTCATTTTTGTGACTTCCCTTTCTTATTGCCATACTTTCCAGACGATATCATTAAAGAGGCTGGAATTATTAAGCTCTTCATTCTCAACAGTTTCTTAAAGCATCCTACAGCCACAGAGATTGCGATGAATGAGTTCACATGCCATTTTTTGTAACTCCAAATGAAATTTAACCACGGCCAACTGCCGAGACAAGAGTTTCACTGGACAAGCTTCTTCGTTCCAGATATAGCCGTGCACAATATCCCACGCCCAGGACCGCCTGCTCCAAGCCCACATGCCAGGTTCAAATCACTAACGCTGCTATTGGGACAGGGGATTCCAACCTCGCAGCAGAAGGACTTCTGAAACCGGCTAGCCAAGGATCCTGTGTAGCACTAACTTCACCTGAAAGTATAAAGTGATTATTTGTTTCATGTCAGTCTTGCTGACTGGACTGACAGTTTCACGAGGACAAAAGACGGGTTTTTTCCTCTCTATGGTAGACATCCTTTGGTCTTGCCCATCCGCGACCAGTTGCCCTTCTTCTGGCAAGGCGACGCGTACCTTCTTTAGGCAAGCCACGCCTCTCACTCACGTCTATGTCGTTGCAATGGGATGGATTCTACTCCTCGCCAGTGATGGTCATGTGACTCAAGCCTGGCCAATCAGAGAGGTCTGGTGCCTCTGGCCATAGTGACTGGTTCAGGAGTGAGCACGTGACCAAACCAGACCCAACAAAGCAGGATGTGGGGACTAGCAGTATTGGGAGTGTTGAGAAAAAAGCACATCCCCAGAGCTGAGAGACGAGAAAGGCCAGGTTCTGAAACCTTAAGTTCCCTGGATCAGGCAAGGCCTGAAGGCGGCCCTACATTTGGATTTTTCAGTCACATGAACAAATAAATTCTCCTTTTGACTATATCAGGTTTTTTTCTGTTACTTGCAAATGAATATAAGTTCCATGAGGGCAGGAAAGCTGTCAGTTGAATTTACCACCAAATGCCCTGCACGTATCTAACACAACAGAAGCTTAATAATAAATTACAGAAATGCCTTTCCCAGGGAGCCTGCCTCCTCAGGCCCCTGCCCAGGTAATTTGACAATTCCTAACCCTGGCAATTCCCTGTTTTACTCCATTTATTGTGCAAGGACTTTGCAGACTGTACGAGACTTGGAGGTCACTCTTCTGTCATTCTGTGGGAGGGTGGCACTGGCCTAGGAAGGAGCAGACACTTGCCTCAGCCAAGAATAAGGCATGGCAGCTGAAACAGCTGACCTCACGACCCACAGAGGCTAGGTGTCTCCTAAAGGATAGCCGTCTCTTCCTCCTCGAGATGTTCTGGACTGGGAAGGAACTGGCCCCCCTAAGTCCTGCAAGCCCCTGGGGCAGTTATGTAACACAGTCCCTCATCTGTGAGATGGCCACAGGGCTGCTTCACATCACAGATGGGGCATGGACTCTAGATCCGATCGCCAGGGTTTGAGCCCCACAGCCCCCACTCAGTAACAGGGAGCCTCAGGCAAGTGGCTTCAATTCTCTGTACCTCAGCTTTCTCATCGGTGAAATGGGGTTAATGCTAGCAGGAAGCACACAGGATTAAATAAGTCAATGAATGTGCTATTATAAACACTGTGTACCTACCTAACTGCCCCTATTCCTGCCTCTTCCAGAGAGCAGTGTGAGAGGTCAAGGAAGTGTTTCCTTGGCACAGCCAGCACAAAGTAAAAATTTCACCAATTATCTGTTAAAACATAAAAGCCAGCATGACCTCACAGGGGAGGCCAACCAGCCACACCCCATGGAGAGCAAGCACTGCACCCCTGAGGACCAGTTCAAGGTTAAGTGTCCCCTTTCCAGGGATGCCAGCGGCGCTTCCGTGCACCTCCAGATAGACACAGCCCCACACACGGTCCAGGGCTTCGCAGCAGAGACCCAGGGGCCAGCCTCTCTTGTCCCTCAGCCACCTACCCTAATGCACGACAAAGGCCGAACAGGGGCAACCCTGCCCCTGACAACCTCCTCACACTGGAGAGAAGCCCCAGATACTCCGATGCCCTCTTGGAGGGAAGCAGAGAGGGGAGAAAACCTTAAAGACCTAGTCTCCCGAAAAAAGATGACTCCACTGAATAGGACAAAGTTAAGATGGACTAGAGTTTATTTTTTTCCCCTACGACCCAAAAGGAAGAAGGGGGAGGGGTGATAATTTCATGACATGGGAGAAATGTAGAAAAGTAAAGGGATTCCACTTTCTTTGTGCGCTGACGCTTGCAACTTGACTGCACAAATGTCGGTAACGCCCCACTGCCCGCAGGGGGCGGTGTCTTCGTGTTGATTGCGGGAAGAACCCTACATTGATTGCATATACAAGCCATGTTGTTCCCCTCCGGGAAGCATTTCTAGACTGTCTCATGGGTAGGGGACACCCTCCTGCCCTGTGCACCCTTGAGGGCTGGTGAGAGGCAGTGTGAATCACAAACACCCAAAAGCAGCAGCATTGTTTTGAATGAAACCTGTAAGCAAATGCTCTGGCGCGTAAATCTATGAAGAACTTAATTACGGAGCAGAAGGTAATTTGAGTCTGATAAACTGTTCATAATTATGCATAAATATTAATGAGTTTTCATTTCCAGAAAGGCTTCTCCGCTCCTGTAGCGACTAGACTTTATTCTCTAGCAAACGTCAAAGCCACCATATTGGTTTCTCAGATAAGCAGAGGGAGAACAGCTCCTGGTGAGGGGAGAAGAGTCATGTGATCTGACCTAATGGCCATCAGACTGGACCAGCCGTGCTCTCATGGTTTTGACTAAAGGGCTGTCTGGCTTCAGTTTACACAGCCCAGCAGTGGGTGCTTGGGACACCTGGAGATGGCTTATTCCATCTCTCAGGACAACTAACTGCCAAAAAGTTCATCAGACTGTGCCAGAGTCAACACCTTATGATTTCCACCTCGTGCTCCACGTCCTGACCTTCAGGCCTCTCACAGGTTGGGGGACCTTAGTGTTTTGAAGACAGCAGCTGTGCCCTGCCCCCCACCACATCTTCCTGCTCAACCCCAAGCCTGCCCTCAGGAAAATGGGAGGCCAATGGCTCTGGCATGAGCTGGGGCGCTGGGTACCAGGGCTGGGAGGAGCTTGGGGCTGGGAACAGGTGGGAAACTAGACTACAGAGTCTGGAACAAAGAAAACCCCAAAATAGCCTGCTGGAGTTGAGGAAGGGTCTAACCTATGATAGGAACCTCCCAGAGTTAGGAAGATAGGAGGGATCTTTTGTCACCACCAGAAATATGATGGGACTGTTGGAAGAATATTAAATCAATTACATCAACAGACATCATGGTTTGTAGTTACTCTGCTTTTTTAAATCCAAATAGAAAAGAGACAAATTCAGCTCTCTCAAATCCAACTAGATGCCCAAGCCCTGTCCCTTCCAATACATTTTAGTTACCTCCCCCTGTGGATAGGAAGACAAAGATCTCAGCAAAACAACCAAAAGCAAAGTGGTAGCTGGACAAGACACAAAACGCTAAAATCGAAAGCAGGGAGCTACAGACAGCCGGAAGGAAAGAGTTAAGATCTTGAAAACACCATTACGATCTATGCTTTCCTCAAGCAAAAAATAATGCTGCTGTTCCTTGTAATCCTTTTTTGAGACTTTACAGCCAGTGCACAATTTTTTTAAAAGAAGGAAAAAGATTCCTTTATTTCTTAGTTGGAACAGCTTAAGCAAGAACTTAAGAGGAAAGTAGGTCAACTGACCTACTTTTTCCCTCTTTAGAAATTTTTGCATTTGGGATCCGAGTTGGTGGGAAATTTCCACTCCACATTCTGCTCAGGAGAGGAAACTTCGCAATCTGACTTGACGTGATATATCTGCCACATGCCAACCATCCTTCCAAATGACCCGCGTGTTACCCTCACAGCTTTCAAAACACATTTTAAGATGGGGATCATAGTCGTGATGTAAGAAAATGCAGACTTGTGCTTTTATGGGGGGGGGGGTAGGCTAAATAAGTATCATCTTCCTTTTATGCAATCATTTGATGGCACCTTTTGCTTTCCTTCCAAGTGACAGCAGTGGCCTAGCCTCAGGGTGGGAGGCCATCATTTACATATTCAAATCCTGATATGCATCTCCAAAGGCTACCGTGTTTATTTATTCCATATGATAAATGTAAGCATTTGTACGCCAGGAATGTTTTAAACACTTTATAAATATTATACATTTAATCCTCATAACAGCAGTACGAAGTGGGTATGACTACTTTCTCTTCAGCTAGTCCTTGCTTAACATGGATTTAGTGCCTGGGTCCTTGTTGCCCGGGTCCCCCATCCCCCATGCTGGCTGCTACCTCTCAACAGCTTCCAAAGCCTCCCCAGGGTCCCCTATCTTCCCCCTTGGGCACCAAGGATGGGGCCCAAGCTGGCTCACTCTTTCCATCTCGGCCCCAGAAATGCTAGCTTCTGAGAGTAACCCCAAAGGCCAAACAGGGCATTCCCAGATGTTCCCTCTAGCTGGGCCAGGAAACCAGCGGCAGCTCCAGTCCACAAGGTCATAGAATGAGCAGGGGTGAGATTTAAAATAAAGAACTCAGGCTGCATCTAAAAGAGGTTCAAGTGAGGAGGGCCTGGGTGGCTCAGTCAGTTAAGCATTCAGCTCAGGTCATGATCCCACGGTTGTGGGATCGAGCCCCTCATCGGGCTGTGCTCAGTGTGGAATCTGCTTCAGATTCTCTCTCCCTCTCCCTCTCATTCACTCTCACTCTCTCTCTCAAATAAATAAATAAAATCTTTATTTAAAAAAAAAAGTTTCAAATGAACATACAGTAAGGGACAGTGAATCCAGAGGGAAGACTTTTGTGCCCCAATCTCCCTCCCTGAGTAGCAGTATAGTTAAGGAACTGCCAAAATGGAGTAGGAAAGGCCAGGATCCAGAAGCCCTGCATCTCATTGCCGCTCCTGTGCCTCCTGCTGGGTGACAGGGGTTGGTTTCCCAAGCTCTCTGGGCCTCAGGATGACCACCTGTAAAAAGCCAACCGTGACGGGATCGAGAGCAGTTGAGAGTTCCCGCGAAATGATGCTCATGAGCCACCCGTACCCCACACCGGCACGGAAACACGCAAGCCTGCGCAACAGCATCATGCTAGGAGGACCGCCTACGGTCAGCACCGGCCGGCCAATCCCAGTCCTCCCAGCTCCGTGCAGCTCAGAGAAGAGGGGCCCTCCCGGTGCATATGCAGTCCGAGGAGCTGAGTCTAGACTCCATTCCCACCCGGGCTCTGCCTTCGGGCGCAATCTTGCCCACTTCACAAGGAGCTGCCTCCCTGCTGGGCAGCCTGGTGAGTCTGTCTTTCACCCGCAGGACTCCCAGAAGGGCCATCCAGAGGGGGTCCCCCCTGCCGGTACCTCAGCTCCTACACCAGAAACACCACCAGCAACAGGGAAATGAGCGAGGTGAAGAAGCCAACAGTCACGGGAAAAGAACACCCTTCATCCTCAGCCCGCAGACTCCCGGGCGCCCCCTAGTGGCCATCCCTGCGCCCTGGCCGTAGTTTCTAACGCACCGGAGCATCAGAGAAAACTGGAGGCTCAGCAGGAGCAGAGCCCGTGGTCCGGAGTGATGACAACGGAACATGCGCTCAGAATCACACTGTGTCCTGGTCGCCAAGGACAGAAAGCTTAAAGACCCCCATCCTCTCATCCGGTAAGTCCACCAGCCATCGAGACTGCCCAGTAGTAAGCTGTAACCACCAAAAAGCTCTTTCTTCTCTTGAAGTGAAATGTGTCTCTTTGTAAGTCCTAGCCCTCAGCTCTGAATATCCTCTTGAATAATCTTTTCTCAAGACAAAACTCCAGAGATTGAGAAGTGGTGGCCCTGTTCTCCCATCCATCCCACACCAAGGCTTTTCCAAGACAAACATTCCCCCGGGGTGGTCACTAAAAATGACCACAATGACCTCTATTTCCTTCCCTTCCCCCAAACACATTGAGATTCACTGTGATCAAGAGCAAGGAGTCTGAAGGTTTGGGCCCCTTCTAGAACCTCGCAGCTCTAGGACCTTCAACATTCCTGTCTTCTAACTATGCTCTGAGGTCACAGGGTAGAAAGGCAGGAAACAGTGCCCATTCCACTTGGGAGCTCAAGCTTTGCATGGAAAGCCACCCCCCACTGCTGGGCTCCCTGCAGACTGCACTGTCCATGTGCGGGGGGGAGGGGGGGAGTAGCTCCTCTCTGGGGAAGCCCCCACTTGGCACTTGTCTGAAAAGGCAAGACAATAACACCCCACCTGAATGCAGGAGAGGGCATGCTCAAGATCCACTCCCAGGACCTGAACAGGGTCCTGTGGGAATAGTTTACCAACACCGACTGCATCAGCCACTGCCTAGCACCGCTCCCCACCAAGCCCTACAGGCAAGCTGCAAGACAGCCAGTGCGTTGTCGCCAAGACAATAAACCGTGGATCACACTGTGACTGTTTTTCTACAAGTAAAGCGCAGGAAGAGCAATGGGGTCCAACTGAGCCAGTGTTCAGACGGAGGATGTTCTTAATAATTTTAGATACATGCTGAAGTCTGAAAATAGATTTCCCCCCTAAAGCCAAGCTCATATGCACTAGCTGTTCTCGGGAGTATTTTTGTAGAACTAGAAGACTCTCTTACAACCCCTGGAACACGATAATGAACAAGGGAGAAAGAAGGAATAACTTTACCACTTTCTCTTTTTAACCAAGGAGACTATTGAGAAAGCCAGTTCTCCTTCCCCTCCCCTCCACCCCTGCACTCTGTTTCCCAGAGTGGGTGGGGTCTCTGGTGTCCCACCGCAGACTCCAGGAGACATCAGCGCTCACACCGACACGGCTCATTAGGGTGGACAAAACACATTTGTTGGCTTGATCTTGAAACCAGTGTTAAAATCCCAATTTCATAGATGGGGATTCAAAGGACATGCCCAAGGTCACAGAGCTGCTAGGTTCAAGAATGGACTCCATATCTCCAGACTCCTTGTCCACATTACTCTTTGGAGCATACAGTGCATCCAAATGTGTTTGAGGGGAGGGAAGGAACTAGGAGTCACAGTGGTCATTTTAACTACCCAGCTAAATCAGGGCTCCTGGGTGGTTCAGTCGGTTAAGCGTCCAGCTCTTGATGTTGGCTCAGGTCATGATCTCAGCCCCACATCGGGCTCCATTCTCAGCGTGGAGTCTGCTTGAGATTCTCTCTCCTTCTCCCTCTGCCCCTCCCCTCTCTTGTGTGCTCTCTGTCTAGAATAAATACATAAAATATTTTTTTAAATGTTTAAACTCCAGCTAAATTAACAAGGAATGTTTTACCCAGGAAAGAAAAGATTAATACTGGGGTTGTAATAGATTACGTTATTGGCCAAATTCTCCTTCCCTGCTTGTCTTCACACCCTTTGACATAGAGCTTCACAGTTCCTCACAGGAAAGGAGCAGGGTATACTTTCCCACCCCTGAACTCTGTGACATATTGTGGCCAATGTTATGAGGTCAAAGTTGACAGTGTCCTGCTTCCAAGACTAGTTCACAAGCCTAGAATGCCCCTTGCTCTCTGGTCCCTGGGAAGAGCATGCCTGGGCTAGCCTGCTGGTCCTTGGGGGGAGTGTGGGGGATTCGGGGAGCCCAGCTGCCCCCACTGAGATGTGCAGCCAAGACCAGTTGAGAGCAGAACCCCCAGCCCACCTGAGGCAAAGGCTCCCTCACAGTTAAATGGGAGCAGGCTGCCTGTGGGCAGGATAGGCTGTAGCCCCGTCTCTGGAAGGACTGGGGAGGCACTCAGGGATGCTGTCAGGGAATGCCTCCACTGGGGAAGAAGTTGGACCACACCAGTAGTTCAGACTTTGAGATTTTAGGTACGAAGCAAAGTTACCCTCAAGAGTTTGGAAACTAACATGGGGCTGCTAGCTTTTTGCTTTTCTGAGCAAAAGCAATATATAAAAATAACTGCCGCTTACTATCACCACCAATTCATAAAAGATAGAACATTTTCACACTACGATTGAGGAAAGGATATCATCATCTTAGAATATGACACAGTCCTTTCCAAGCAAAGACTGTTGGCCACCCTCCGTCCATGAGCCTTTTTTTTTCCTTCTGTCACAGATCAATAAAAACTTTGTCACTAAATAGTTTCTTCTGTGTATTAGCAACTTTCCTGCATGCTTTATGATAGAACTGTCAAGAGAACATGAAATCAGTTACATAAATTATAAGACTTAAATCATGGTTCTGTTTGTTCTGTGACACTATAAAAATGACATTTTTTTCCATCAGGTTAGAAAATAAAGCTAGAGATGAATTCGAGCACCGCTGTCGTGCCTTTGCCCCCGGCTACCACAAGCACTGCGGAGCCCCCAGAGCCCCTGCCCCACCCCCGCCTCCACAGAACTTCAGAGCCGCAGGATGCAGGCGCTGAGATGCTGCTGATGTCCTTCCATGCTTTTAATGGATGAATGAAAAGGAAAGCGACAATTCAAAGGAAGTTCTCTCAGGGCTACAGGGACACATAACTGGGACAGAAGTGAACAGCAGGGAATCCCCTGGGACCAGCTGCAGGGATGTGTGGTGCAGTCACCTGTGAATGTTGACTCTTTTCTTTTCTGGGCCATAAGGAGCCTCTCCGTCCTTCTGTAGGATATGTGGAGGACTGGGGTTGGGGGGGGAGGGAGCTGCTACAAGTAGACGGCTCCCGCTTAACCTCACTCATCAAGCCCTCAGAAGACCACACACCTACCAGACCTACAAGGGTCCAGTGTGGAGAAGCAATGGCTATTCTTTGGGACTGGGAAGACTGGCTCTAATCTGGCACTCCATTCCCACCTTCACCCATTCTTGAGGCATTCAGAGAAAAGGAACAAGGTCCGTAGTTTCACAGGCTTACCTTCAGGTAAGGGAACAGACAAAAGCAAGTAACAAGATAAATAGCAGTTGGGTGAGCACTCTTTAAGGGATACGCGAAGTGAGTTGAGAGAAACTGGCAAAGGCTGCTTTAGGTAAGGATTCAGGAAAGGCCTCTCTGAGAAGGAGATATTTGAGATGAGAAATAAGAATGCATCCTCCATACAAAACGCTCGGAAAAGAGCAGTACCAGGCATATCAAAAGCAAGTGCAAAGGGCCTGGGGCAGAAAAGAAAATGGCTTGTTTGAGGAAGAGGAAAAAAGCCAGAGCTGTGGAAGCAAGGTGGACGAGGCGAGAATTGTGGTATGAGGCTGGAGCAGGAAGCAGGACCAATCATCTGGGGCCCTGCTGGAGTTTGAAATTCATTGCAAATAGAAATGGAAGGAAGCAGTGGGTATTAAGCAAGGGAGTGACAGGACCTGATTTATATTTAAAATATTCTCGGGATGCTGTGTGAAGGATGAATTGTGAAACAGGCAGACCAGTGAAGACATTCCTGCGTGAACTGAGTGGTGCCTCTGTGACCTTTATGATGTTGGACAGTCCCTAAACAATCCTACATTCAGTCATTCCACCTGCAGTATGGCTACCGCCTACACTTAATAGTTCACAAACTCCCCTGGCTCCTGAAGTTGGGGATGAAGGGGCACATGGTCTTGCTCGCCCCTGCATGATTTCACTCCAGCTGCCTTTCCTGGAGCTGGAGCCATGCCCACAGCTTGCCTGTGAGGGCCCCCCTTAGCCCTTAAGAACACACGGTCTCCAGTGCCCATCACGACACTGAGGTCAGCTCTCCATCCGGATGGAAATGAGGACACAGGGAGGCTGGCCAGGAAGGAGGCAGGTAGTTCACACTGCAAGGACACATGGGCCAAGGTGGAGGCAGGCCAAACTCCCAGGAGGCAGGCAGAAGTGAAGCAAAGGCAGGTCAGAGTCTGATGGAGGCTAATCGCAGCAGAAGAGCAGGGGAGTCCTCAGACAAAGCTGGGCTCAGTGCTGATAAGGGAGGGAAGACTCCGGGAGCAAGGCCAGCATGCAGCTTATCCAGAGAAACCCCGCAGTCTGGCCAGACTACTGGAGAATAAGAGACCATATGCAGCACAGCAGAGATGTCTCAGGCAAGTGTCTCCTGGAGAAGCCAGCACCCAGGAGACCAGCCCACTGTGTGGGGACACATGAGTAAGCTCAGCCCAGATCATCTGAGCCTGGCCCATCCCAGAAGAACTGCCTGTTGATTCCAAAATTTATGAATAACCCATAAATGCTTAATTGTTTTCAGCTTCTGAGTTTTGGGGTGATTTGTTACGTCGCAATAGCTAACTGACGCAGAAGAGGCTAATGGCCAAAAAAGACTCCCGTTTCACTGTAGCAAGTCTCTGCTGATACCATAATCCTGTTTCCCGGTTTGGGGCACCTATAGGTTCAGATCACTGGACTGGGATCATAAGCTTGAGATATATTCTTGAACTTGACTTTACAAGGCTATTGGTGATATGATGAAAACTTTCTCCCCAATCTGGACCTGTTTCCTTATCTGAAAAATGAGGAGCTAGACACTTCCAGGGAGCCTTCCAGCTCTCATGTTCTATGCTCGGTTGACTCTGACCTCTTCATTCAGCCACTCTGTCATCTAATCAACAAGTATGTGTTCAGAGCCTGCAGTGTGCCAGCCTATGGTCAGGATCTGGGGTGCAGGCTCAGACCACGAGATGCGGGCTCTCCCCACCAGGAGCTCCCTGTCTTGTGAGTATAGAGAAGACGCTTCTGGGGAGCCCCCGATGGCCAAGGAGGCTGTGAGTGAGAACAGTGGGCAAGATCGTGGTCATCCTTCCCCAGCAGAGAGAGGGGAACGGATCCACATTCAGAATCCCCGGGACCTCCAGTCTCCTGGACTCCTGCTCGGAGATGTTTGCCTTGGTCCCTAAGGCCTTGGTGAATGCCACTCAGCATTTCAGCTCATGCCCTGGGGAAATCAACATCTGTGCCTTGAACTCAGCACATTCAATGAGCAACCAGAGGACAGCCATGGGACCTGTCTCCACGCCGCTCTCCCCCAGGCGACCCAGGAGAGCCAATCCTTAACACTTGGAGACTGGCCAGTCTCTGTGGGGGCGGAGCAAAAATGACAAAGTCCAAAGTCTTCCAGTGCCCTGATGACCGCAGTCCTTCAGGACCTCCTCCCAACCCCAGAGAGAGGCAGACATGTGGCGCCCGGAAAGCCATCCTACCATGGAACCAAGGTGCGATGGATTTGGTGTTCCTTTCAAAGCCGGCTCGGCGAGGCAGCTGCTCCTCCTTAAACCAGCGGACTATGACTTCTCTGGAGACGGGTCTCAGCGGGCGCTCCCAGGTCCTGCTGAGAAGAGAGATGAAGTGTGGAGAGGCAGGGAGTGAGGGGGGGAGTGGAGGGAGGGGGAGGGGAGGGAGGGTCACTGTGGGAATGACTCAGCACGATGGCCACACTCGTGCCTGTGGAGAGAATGAAAGGAGTCAAGGTGCATGAAGGCACTTTGCAGATAAGAATGCACCAACTATTATTATTTTTCCCAACAGACCACTGCTATCGCTTGCTTCCAAGAAAGCCACACAGATGGGAGTGGAAAAGAGGACAGGAGGGGATGTTCAAGGGAGAGAAAAGGCATTTTTTTCCCTCTAGAATTGCAGGGCAGGGCACAACCGTCAGCATCCATGAAGGAAGACCATCACATACCAGGAGCGGCAGACCCAGGCACCCGGAGAGACCAGCCATCAGCCTCCCTCCCCGGGGTGGCCCGTGTGTAAAATGAACATCTACAGTGTTATTCATTAAGGGCACTGTTGGTCATAACCAAAGATTTCAAACAACTCCAATGTCCATTAACAGTTTTTGATGAATAACTTCTACCACATCTGTGGAGTGGAATATAACACAGCTGCTAAAAGGAAAACTAAACCAGGGCGCCTGGTGGGCTCTGCCAGTGGAGTATGGGATGCTTGATGTCGGGGTCGTGAGTTCAAGCCCCACATCGGGTGTAGAGATTACTTAAAAAGAAAATCTTTATTTAAAAAAAAGAAAAGTAAATAAAAATAAATGAATAGCTAAGAATTGATATGAAAAGACCTCCAAAATATAGTTAAATGGAAATGAAAGTCAAGATGCAGAGCCCTGTGTACAGTATGCAAGCTTTTCCGGAGGGAAAAAAGAGAGGGCTACAACTTTCCACGTCACCAACTACACAAAGGAAGTGGGAGTGGAGACCACACATACACTGAGACAGTGCTCCCCTGCGGGGCAAGGGACAGCCAAGTAGGTGGAGGCAGGAATGGGAGGCGGCCATTTTCTATATTTCCTTTTAAACTTCCCGGTTTGTGAATCATATAAATGACAAGAAAGGAAGGAATGGAGGGAGGGAGGAAAGGAAGGAAGAAATGCAGGTATGGTCAGCCCTCCCTAGACCGCAGGGAGAGGGAGAAGGGGGTTATGAATACTCCTAAACCCCAATTAGAGCAAAACTCAGAGCAGACTCTTCTACAGATGAACTGTGGCTCGGGGACCGAGCAGGCACTCACCACCCACCCTCACGGGGCAGTAGCTGCTCAGCAAGGATGGAGGTGTGGGGGACCAAGCTTGGAGCTGGCCTATGGTGGGCACAGGTGGAACGTAGAGGGGCTCCAGGCAACCTCTTGACCCTGGGTTCCGGCAATGATGGGCAGTCACCTAAGTGCCCTTGCCCAACCACTCCGGAGACACCAGCATGTGTGCGGACCCTCCTGCACTCAGCCACGCTCATCTGCAAACCTGTTATCAGAACCAGGGTTGCAGCAGCACGACCTGTGGTTAGAAAAAGTAGCCAGCCCTGGTTTCCCAGCAGCAGGGCCACATTGAACCCATTTGAGGTCTTATATGACAAGTTCTTAGCCTGGGACCTGTGGGCCTTTAAGAGCTTAAAATTATATGCAAACATTTTTGGGTATTTTCATATACACATCTTGGAGGGAAGAGGGTACACAGCTTTCTTAACATTCTCAAAGGAATCCTAGACCCCAAAATGTTAAGACTCCCAGAACTCTAGGGCTATTGGAAATCTCCAAACAGACTCCTCATTGCCCCCCTCTGGCCCCATTACGCAGACTTGAACACTCAGGCCCACAGCTGGGAAATGACGAGCTCCAAATTTCACAGCTGTTGGAGCAGAGCAGGGACTGGATCCCCCAGCCAGGCTGCATTTGCTGAGTCCTCCAGACCCACCTGACAGGTATGGCGAGGGGTGGTGGAGGCCCGGGGCCTGGGAGGTGGTGGTAGAGTCTGGCCTCCTGCTCGTGGCTCTGGCCAAGCTCTCGGAACATGGAGCTGAGGCCAGCGACGGTGCCCTTCTGGATGGCGCGGAGGGAGTGGCGTCGGTACTCGTCCCTGGCACGCTGAGCTCGGCGGCTCCTCTCCTCATCCGCGGCCTTGGACCTGCGCACTGGAAAGGGATGGAGAGTGTGTTCACCCAGACCCACAGCCCAGGCCATACGCCCAGCAAGCCAGGATTGGGCCCGGAACCCTGGGACTCACCCAGAGTCTCACAATTCACCTGTATTCACCAACACAGGCTACATGGAAGTTCAGAGCCCAGGAAGGGAAGGGCAGGCCCAGCTCTGGCCAGCAGCCCTGGGCTTGCCTGTCACCGTGGAAGCAGAGACAGTCATGACAGTTTAGGGTCATCTGCCTGTTTCGGTGGCCCTGGTCCAGAATGAGCAAGCCACCTCTGAATGGAAATATACATCTCTATATGTATTTCTTTCTGGGAGCACCTGGCTTAGAGCGGCTTCTCAAACCACGTGCCCACCTGCCAGCCTCAACGGCACCTGTCAAGGTGGTCAGCATCTCCAAATACCACTGCCATCCCCCACACTGACTGTAGGCTTTTTCCGTGCCAAGCCCTTGTTCCATGCTTTCCCTACAATATCTCATCACAGACGCTTCCCCCGACCGCCCAGGTGCAGGGCCCGTCACTATGTCTCTGTCAGAAAACCAGCCTCCAGAAGGTTGCATAACTACCCCCAAAATAAATAGCTAACAAGGGGGCAGAGCCAGGGTTGAAACCCGAGTGTGGCTGGCCCTAAACCCATGCAGCCATTTCCACCACCTGCACGTTACCTCTCAAGCTCCCTTCCTTTGAAAACCAGGTGTACCTGACACCAAGCCCCTGCTCCCTCGTACAAAAAGCCCAAAGAGCATTTAAGACCCTTCAGTCCAACCTCCTCGTGTTGCTCATGTGAAACCTGAGACCCGAGGAAGGACAGTAACTTGCGCAGCTGGGTCAGTGGCCAAGCCAAGCCAGGAGCCATCCTTCCTGCTACCACAGGCTGAGCTGTTGGAAACCCTGGTGTCCTGGTTCTGCTGCCCTTTCTCTGGTTTGCGGTGGCCTTGACAGCTGCTGGGTGAGTGTGTTGGAGAGAGAGGACCCTCAGGTAGCTCTGTTACTCACAGACCACAAACTCCAGATGCCCCTCTCTCCAGCCTTCCAGCTGTCTGTGTTTCCCACGGCAGGGCCCGGTCCCAGCCAAGCAGCCTCGGAAAGACATCTGTGTGTTGCTGCTTCTAAAACTCTAAAGGGAGTCCTGGAACTGGGGAAATGCCAAGAGAGGGAACACAACCTGTTGGAGGCAAGGTCTAGAATTAAAACCAACTCTTTTGTAGTCTGATTGCGTTTCATCAGGCTCCTGTCTGCCTTTAAAATCTAATTCTTTTTGTAGAGAACTCTTGGAGCTGGACATGTTCTAACTGTGCATGACGGGTGACTGCGTGTCCCCGGGCAGGTCCCTTCCCCTCCTGGAGTCAACTCTTACCCAGAGTCTATTCCTATTCCAGCCCCATTTCACACGTGTGTGGCAAACACCCACAACCGACCAACATCAGAGAGCTGGGTTCTATCAGTGTTTGGAGGATACAAGGTAAATAGCCCTTGTCCAGACGGAGAGCACGGCTACCTCTCAAGTTGTCGAAGACCTCTTCTTGAAACATAATAGAACGTTTCCCCAGATCTGAGGAAGGCAACATGAAGGCCGTCTCTCAGAAAGATTTATGGAAGTGGAGGTCACATGCCGAGGACCCAGTAGGCTGAGCCCCCCAAGGGCAGGTGGGGGATTTCCTCTGCTCTGTTCATCGCTATATCCCAGTGCCTACATACACAGGTGTCAGTCAACAGCCAGTACCTATCCTTGGATGACTGTGCCCAATTAAGTATGTACCTCTGAGCTGGGTGCAGACATAACAAAGATCAGACCCTTCCGTCAAGGCGCTCCAAGCCTGCCTGGGAAAATAAGACAAGTATCTCTAACACAATGAAATCTGGGACAGATAAATTATCATCAGGGTTTAGGGACAGCAGTTCTCATATTCTGTGAGGGAACCAACAGCCATCTCAGGAAAGGAAGCATCTGGAAAGGTCAATAGAAGTTTTCCAGAGAAAAGAAGCCATCCAGGGAGAAATCTAGGTTTGGTGCCCAGCTGGTTCATCTGTCCATTCCAGACACTAAGAACACCATAATGCCTGCCTCGCATTGCCATGGGAGGGTCAAAGAAGGCCAGGATGGCCGGGCGTGAGCTCTGCAGCCACTAGCCAGCAAACTAAACACAGAAGCTCGTGCCCTAAAAAGCCAGCGACCTTTGAGAGCTTACCGCCCCTGAGAGACAGGGACACTCAGTGACAGGTTGCGGAAAGAAGTCATAGGCAAACGAGGAAGACAGGCTGTTGGAACCCAGCCAGGTGAGGCCCTGAGCTATCAGACACACAGAGACTAAACCCAGCCTCCTAAAGGCCAGCTCTAATCCAGCCATTCTCTTCCTCAAACGCCTTCAGGGGCTCCCACTGCCCACAGGATAAAGGACAACCCCCCCTCCTCCAGCCCTTAAGAAGCATCCTGCCTGCCCCACTTTCTTCCCCAGCCCAATGGCTTCTGAGCTCCTCCCACTCTGTGCTCTGACTCCCCCGCGCTCCGGGCGCTGAGGACCCTCTCCCGCGCATCTGTGCTCAGCCACTCAGACCGGCTGTGATGAACGGGCAGCCAGGGCAGCCAGAAGGGCCAAGCACTGACGGCTTTCAGGGGTGGGGAAGCGGCCGAGGCTGGGAGCAGGAAGCAAGCGGGGGCTCTGCCTTGGCCTTGGCAAAGCCAACCTGCTGCCCAGCCCTGATTACAGAAAAGGGACCCACACAGGTGCCTGGGTGGCTCAGTCATTAAGCGTCTGCCTTGGGCTCACGGCGTGATCCCAGCGTTCTGGGATCGAGCCCCACATCAGGCTCTTCCGCTGGGAGCCTGCTTCTTCCTCTCCCCCTCCCCCTGCTTGTGTTCCCTCTCTCGCTGGCTGTCTCTCTCTCTGTCCAATAAATAAATAAATAAAATCTTAAAAAAAAAAAAAAAGAAAGAAAAGAGAAGAAAAGGTACCCACACAGAGGCACACAGGGTCAAGGACGGCTCCAAGACAGCTTTCCCGGGTTTTTTTCCTCCCTGGATACCTTAGCTAACGCCTCCATCAGCTCCCATAATTCCCGTTCTTTCTTGTGATAAGAACATTTAAGATCTAGGTCCTTAGCAATCTGGAAGTATATAATGCAGCATCGTTGACTGTAATCGCAGCGCGTTCGCTCTCCAGAACCTACTCATCTTCCAGCTGCAAGTTCGTGCCCTTGGACCAACGTCTCCCCCCAACCAGCCCCTGGTAACCACCATTCTAGTCGGCTTCCGTGAGTTTGGCTTTTTTAGATTCAACATGCAAGTGATATCAGGTAGCGTTTGTCCTCTGACAAATCTCGCTTAGTGTAACGCCCTCAAGGTCCATCCACGCTGTCGCGGATGACAAGATTTCTATTTTTCTCATGGCTTAATAATATTTCATTGTGTGCCTGGGTGTGCGCTCACACACACACACACAACACACACACACACGTGTGCGCACATGTTCCTTATCCACTTATCCAAGGACAGACCCTGAGGTAGTTTCTGTACCCCGGCCTCTGTGAACGACGCCACGACGCACATGGAAGTGCAGGTATCTTTCCGATAGCCTACTTTCATTTCCTTCGGCTACATCCTCGAAAGTGGGGTTGCTGGATCATAGGGTAGTTCTATTTTTAACTTTTTGAGGATGCTTCATACTGTTTTCCACAGTAGCTGTACCGACTTACATTCCCACCAACGGCACACACTGGGTCCCTTTCCTGCACGTGCCTGCCACACGCCATCCGGCTTCCCTAGGAAAGTCCCTGAACACCTCTAGGCCTCAGTTTCCACTTCTGTCAAAATGAGAATGACACGAATGTCTGCCTCACAGAGTGGTCATGGAGAATAAGTGAAACATAAAAACACTAGAAACTATGAAGTGTTCTGGAAAAGCAGTGTCTTATTTGATCAGGCCCCTGATGTTGGTCCTTTCTTCAAATGTCCCAAAGCCTTAGTCTGGAGCCAGGTTGCCTAGATTCAGACCCCAGCTCCATGTCCCCGCTGTGTGACACAGGACAAGTGACTTCATCGCCCTGGGCCTGCGTTTCCTCCTAAGTAAAATGGAGAAAACATAAAGCTGTCATGAGGATTGAGAGAGCCAATAAGGTAAGCCACTTAAAACCATGTCAGGGACATATTAAACACCACGGTTAAGTGTTCGTTAAAATTTTTCTTTTCATTCACCCTGGTGTTGCCAGGTCCAAACCAGAGTTCATGGCCAGTCCAGAAGGGATACCCTTGTTGGTCAATCACAGGAAATCCGCTCTGGGTTGAGCATCTTACCCTAAATTGTCCTTTGAAATCTTAAAAGGTTGCTTTAGTTCCTTCTCAGAATCACGAATGGATTCAGACTGTATCCCATGAATCTGCCACGAAAACCCTCAGCCAAAACCCATGGGGTTTGTTCCTTCTAACCCAGTGAAAATAACCAAAACTCGTATGAGAAGCCACACTGGGAGCAGCCACGAGCATCTTTTGCCCTGAGCCAGTGAGGGTCAGACTCTCCGCGTGGCCCGGCGAACCCCCTGCAGAGGTGAGGCCCCCACACCGAGTCACCTGCTTCCTCCCCCAGCCTCGCTCTGGCCCAAGATGACGCCCCGCGGGCCTGTCCAGCAGGCACTGCGCATGGGACAAAGGGTGAGCACGGCCACCCCCACTTCTGATAGGATCCAGAGCCTCCTGTCTCCTGCCGGCGGGAGACTGAGGCTCATCTCGCAGTAACACTGTAAAGACAACAAGGACCACGGGAAAACACTGAAGGCTCCAGAAGCAAGACCGACTTGAGAGATGGAACAGTGGACCGAGCACAATAAGACACTACATCACACCCACGAGGATGGCTATTTTTTTTTAACTTGTTTAATTAGAAAAAATAGAAAACAAGTGTCAGCAAGGGTATGGAGAAAGCCAGCAACTCGTCTTCTGGAGATACACCCAAAAGAACTGACAGCAGGGCTTTGAACCCATTTTTGCACTGCGATATTCACAGAAGCATGCTCCACAATAGCCAAAAAGGTGGAAACAACCCAGATGTCCATCAAAAGACAAATAGGTAAACGCAGTAGGGTATACACACACGGTGGGATATTACCCAGCCCTAAAGAAGGGGCTTCTGATCCCTGCCACAATGTGCATGAGTCTTGAAGACAGGATGCGAAGTGAATAAGCCAGACATGAAAGGGCACGTGTGGTTCCACTGATACTCCACGTACTGTACTCACAAGAGTTAAATACGCAGCGAAAAGAGAATGGTGGTTCCAAAAAGCTGCGGACAGGGTGGATCGGGACTTACTGTTCAGTGGGGGCAGTTTTAGTTTGGAATGGTAAATCTCAAGTTGTGTATCTTACCACAATTTTCTCTTAAATCGACATTCTGGAACATTCTGGTTGGTAAGCCCTGGGCTGAGCATTAAGAAGCCAGAGCATAGGGGCGCCTGGGTGGTCCAGTTTGTTGAGCGTCCAACTCTTGATTTCATCTCAGGTCATGATCTCAGAGTCATGGGCTCGAGCCCTTTGTCAAGATCTGCGTTAAGCCCCATGGGGGCACTGCACTCAGCGGAGAGTCTGCTTGAGATTCTTTCCCTTTGCCCCTCCCCCTGCTCACGTTCACTCTTTCTCTCAAATAAATACATAAATCTTGAAAAAAAAAAAAAAAAGAAGCGAGAGCATAGCTAAGTGTCGCCATCAGCTAGATGTATACCCAACTGTGTCCCCGCCTCAGCCCTCAGCTCTCTCCCATGCAGATAAAGGGGAAGGTCCCTTCCAGCTCTGACCCCTATCTCAGGGATGCACCCACACCTGCCTAGCCCGGGGCCACCTCCCCAAAACTGAGACACCGCTCTTCAGGACTGCCCAGCCTGGACCCCTCCTGCTCAGGAAGAAACCAGGAGTCCCCCCCGTTTTGGAATCCAACCTCTCCCTTATCAGACCTGGGAACCTCAGCTGCCGCAGCCTCGGAACATTTGCTTGGCTTTACTCCTCACCGTCTGGCTATACAAGGACCAGTTTTCATCTTCCTGGGTCTTAGTTTTCCCTCCATGGAGACAGTACCATCCTTTATCCAAGGGCTGCCAACACTGCCAGACTGGTCTGGAATCACGTCCTCATCTGTGCTCAGGATAACCCCGCTCAGTTCTCTAACACCGAAGACAAACAACAGAAGTTGGTTTTCCTCCCGGCAGAATCTGCAAGCAGTTACATAGCTCCAGACATCGAGCCAGGCCAGTCACTGCAAGAGGCAGGGTTCTTAACACTCTAACACAGTCGGGCAGGGTGTGCACATTATTCAGCACACGTGTCCTTAGTACCGCTCTGTGCCCACACTGTGCTGCACAGGACCCAAGCTGCGCCTTGCACGCCTCCAGGGGGCGCAGTCTCTGCGTGACCATCATAGGTGTGTACACAGGTAACAATTTTCTGGCAGATGATAGTGCAGTGTCTTTTTCTAATTTTCACAAGGTCAGCGTAACAGCCGGCTGCCAAGCTGATACTAGGAGATACGGGTACAGCAATGAGCAAGACGTAGTCCTTGCTCTCAGAGAACTTATCGTCTAGCAAGGGAACCACGCCAGCAAACTGTGGAACTGTGCTGGAGAAGGACATCTAAACTGATGCCTGGTGGACACGTGGGATTCAACCAATAGAGGCCAAGGAGAGGGTCTTCTGGGCAGAGCAGGCTCAGGGGCAGAGGCCCAGCGGCAAGAGGGAGCTCAGGCATCCCTCCTGGAATGGGTCGGCATGGCTGGAGGGAAGCTCTCTGATGGACCGGGCAAGAAGGGAGGATGCAGAAACAGAGAAGGCCATTTAGGAGACCAATAAATACTGGCCAATTAATTTTAATACTTTACCAAAAGGTGATTGGAAGCCACTGAAATGTTTTTAGCAGGAGAGCAAAACGCTGTTTCTACTTCCCAAAGATTGGTTTGGCTGCCGTGTTGGGAATGAATCCGACAGGAACAAGAACAAAGGCTTGGAAAACAGAAATGTAGGTAAAGAGCCATGGGGTCAAAGTTCAGATGGTACCAGGACAATGAGGTGGAAGGGTATAAATTCAAAGAATGGGAAGGAAGTAGAATCCTTACCACTTGGTAAGTCTGGGGACTGATAGTAAGCAAAAAGGAGAGACCAGAATGTTAGCCAAGCTTCTGCCGTTGACAGCCAGGTTTATCACCTGGGGCGGGGGGGGGGGGGGGGGGGGTGGGNCTTCGGATGGGATCCCAGGAGGACATGAGGTTCTGGAAGATCATTAGCTGCTGCTCGTCATGAGACCCTTCTCTAGAGAACTTGTCCGTGGTTCCTTGGACCCCTTCTACCTCTGCCCAGGTAGAAAAGACTCACTCCTTTACAGAATTCAGATGATCCAGTTACATCCACAGGGAAACCCAATGCTTCAAAGCAATATCAATCTGTAGTAACCCCTTGGGTGAATAATATAATGTCTCTGAAAATTAATGAATCATTATACATTTTATATGTGTATAAAAAATGAAAAAGCATCCATAAAGATTTAAATTGTGTAAGTGGGCAGTTGTGTTTAACTTCTGCTGCGTTTTCTGCTCCATGTGACATTGGACAACTCAAATTACCTTATCTACACTTTATCTCCTCATGGGGCGGAGACTTTGTAGAGTTGCTCTGTAAATGAGGTAAATGAGATATTTCATAGAAGGATCTTGGACAGCTCTGGCACGGAGTAGAAGTTCATTAAATATTATATATTCTTGTTACTGCTGTCTTCATTGTGAGGTAAGGGGACTGGAATGCTGCCTTCAGAAAGGGTCCGTCCCACATAAGGCAGAAAGGGGTGGAGGTGGGGAAATGGTGTAGGGATAGAGGCTGGGTAGTGTCAGGAGCTCTCGTCCGACAAATGGGGAAAATGAAAATTTTGTGAGACGGGGAGGCTTCCTGCCCCTGGGGGAAGGACAATAGGCAGTCCAGATATCGAAGGCTGTGCACACAGACCCCTGGGGACTCCACCTGCTGGAGCAACTATCGCCTGGGGAACGGGTGGGTTTGGCACCAAGATGATGGCCCCTGAGACATGAGCCTCAGGGAAAGAAGTGAGGCTCACCCACAGCCAAATGTAGGCCAAGGGAAGGAACACTCTCTCCTCCCTAACTCCAAGGCCTCCGAGGTCCCCACCACCCAAGTCCGGATTCCTGATGGCTGCCAACAGTGACCCCCTGTGGCCACCAGGCGCAACTTCAGAGGTTCCTTAAGACCAGGGTGCTCCCCGCACCAGTATGAACCTGGGAATGACTCCGCATGGGGACAACGGAAAGCCCCCAGAGATTCTTGAGCAATTCAAGAAGAGAGAGAAGCCCATGTAGGCTATGAATCGAGCACGTGGGGACTCAGGCTGGCATTATTCTGAGTTGTAAAACCAAACCTACGGGGCACTTGGAGCGGGAGAACGGCTGGAACTGGTTCTGTCGAGAGACACAGCACCACTTCCCAGGCCATCAGTGCACAGAACGGCCCTGCTTTGTGTTACCTTTCCCTCCAGCCCCACATTCGGCTCCACCCCACCCCATCCCCGGGACCAGATGGCATCTCCCCTCCAGCACACAGCATTGGAGAATCATCCACATTAAACCCAGACTCCAGAGCACTCTCTCTTCTGTGAACAAAGAGAATGGAACCAACATAGCTGGACTCCATCCTGGGTCTGAGCACACATATTTCTCCCTGGGCTCTGACCACACACGGCAAAGCAGAGTACAGATTGTGGGGGAGGGGCCACAGCAGAATGACAAGGTCGAGGAAGGAGGGGAGGGGTTCACCAGAACACAGTTCCAATATTCGAAATAGTATCATTTACCAAGTCATGCTGGCTCTTCTCCAAATCTCTGGGCAACTAGACATCACCTAACTTCACACTCCTACAAGTTTGCAGTTGAGAATTAATTAAATTAATTTCTTCCTGGGATTTTCAGAGCTTCTCAGAAGCCACAGCCTGCTCTGCTATTGGAACTGAAAAACGAACTCTGTATTCGAATGATACTAAAGGAAACAATGCCCTTTTTTCCCCCTAACTCGGAGAATTTAATTTAGGTGTTTTATCAAAAACTGCTGCTCCCAGTAGATTAATGGCCCACTATAATCTTTCATATTAAATTAATTGAGTGCAGAATGGCTTTGCTGGTTTTGAATGACAGCCTCCAGAGTTTAGCTCATCATTCTTTAAGAAAGCATAAAGAAAAGAACCAAAATCATGGGGCCTGCATTATCACATTTTCTCTGCCTTTTGGAGGTTTTTCCACTTTTCGTTGCCACCCGGTGCATTAATTAGCAGTCAGGCAGCACTTGGGCCAGATGATCTCCAGTCTGCCTCCCTCAGGAAACACCTGCCCGGCGCCTAACGGTCCACCTCATCGTGTCGCTACAAAGAGGAGCACTCCTGCGTGGCACTTCCTCCCTCTTACTGTACCCTCCCATCAAGCCTCCACTCAGTGGAATTACCCCCATTTTCCAAATGAAGAAGCCGAACAGCTGAGCAAGAACTTGCTCCCAGTCACACGAGTCAGTGGCACAGCTAGGGCAGGACTCCCAGTCCAGTGCTCCTTCTCCCACACTAGAGTAGCCTCATGTGACTTCACTTTGTAATTGTTCACTATTTTTTCAGTGTAAAGCTTTGTCCTGCCTTTTTTTCTCCTATCTCTTCTTCCATTCTGAATTTAAATGAGTGAGTTCTTCTTTGGCTCCTCCCCATCTCCCCTTTCTCCCTTTCACCTTTGTTCACCATGAACCTCAGGCTGCAGCCGCAGGGAAACGTGCACGGCGTCCTGGGCACACCATGACCTTGCTTTTGCTCAGTGCTGCTCCCTCTGCTGTGAGGCCCTTCCCTGCTTCTGCACTTCCCCACTTCTCCCAGACCAAATGCCATTTCCTCCGCAGGGCCTTTCCAAATGCTCTATACACCACGATCACGTGCGATTGATTCCTGGGATGCCAGGCTGGCTCAGCACCCGCAAATCAGTAACTGTGATACGCCACATTAACGAAAAGAATAAAAATCGTATGATCATCTCAATAGAGGCAGAAATAGCACTTGACAAAAGTCAGCATCTTTTCATGATAAACGCTCTCAACAAATCGAGTATAGAAAGAATGTACCTCATAACAAAAGCCGTATATGACAAGTCCACAGCTAACAGCATACACGATAGTATAAGGTTGAAAGCTTTTGCTCTAAGATCAGGAGCAAGACAAGAATGCCCACTGGCTCCACTTTTATTCACCGTGATACTGGAAGTCCTAGCCACAATAATTAAGCAAGAAAAAATTAGTAAAAGGCATCCAAATCAGACAGGAATAAGTAAAATTGTCTCTGTTTGCAGGTGGCATGACTTTACATATAGAAAACCCTAAATATTTCACCCAAAAATTGTTAGAACTAATAAACCAATTTGGTAAAGTTGCAGGATACAAAATCAACATACAAACATCATTTCTGTTTCTATGTAGTAACAATGAATATCCAAAAAAGAAATTAGTAAAACAACCCCACTCACAATAGCATCAGGACGGGTGAAATAGGCAATGGGTATTAAGGAGGGCACTCGTGATGAGCACTGGGTATTATACGTAAGTGCTGAATCACTGAATGCTGCACCTGAAACTAATACTACACTGTAGGTTAACTAACTGGAATTCATTTTTTCAAGACTTTATTTATTTATTTGAGAGAGAGAGAGAGAGACAGCATGAATGGGAGGGGCAGAGGGAGGAGAGAGAGAATCTCTAGAGACTCCACACTGAGCATGGAGACGAACAAGGGGCTCAAGCCCAGGACCCTGAGAGCATGACCTGAGCTAAAACCAAGAGTTGGATGCTTAACTGACTGTGCCAGCCAGGCACCCCACTAACTGGAATTAAAATAGAAACTTGGAAAGAAAAAAAAAAAGAATAAAATATTTAGAAATAAATCTAACCAGGGGCGCCTGGGTGGCACAGCGGTTAAGCGTCTGCCTTCAGCTCAGGGCGTGATCCCGGCGTTGTGGGATCAAGCCCCACATCAGGCTCCTCTGCTATGAGTCTGCTTCTTCCTCTCCCACTCCCCCTGCTTGTGTTCCCTCTCTCGCTGGCTGACTCTGTCAGACTCTGTCTCTGTCAAATAAATAAATAAAAAATCTTTAAAAAAAAAGAGAGAAAGAAAGAAATCTAACCAAGGAGACAAAAGACCAGGACACTAAAAACTATAAGACATGGATGAAAGAAGTTAAAGAAAACACAAATAAATGGAAAGATACCCTGTTGTCATAGATTGGAAGAATTAATATTGTTAAAATATACATACCACACAAAGCAATGTACAGATTCAGTGCAATCCCTATTAAATTTCCAGTGGCATTTTTCACAGATAATAGAAAAAATAATAATCCCAAAATTTGTATGGAACTACAAAAGATTCTGAATAACTGAAACAATCTTGAACAAGAAGAACAAAGCTAGCAACTTCTCACTTCCTGACTCCAAATTAAATTACAAAGCTATAATAACTGAAATAGTATCGAACTCACATGAAAACAGACATATAGACCAACAGAGAAGAATATAGGGCTCAGAAATAAACTTATGCATATACGGTCAAATAATTTTCAACAAAGGCACCAAGAATACACAATGGGGAAAGACAGTCTCTTCAAAAAAATGGTGCTGGGAAAACTGGATATTCACATACAAAAGAACGAAATTGGACCCTTATCTCCTAGCAAACACAAAAATCAACTCAAAATGGATTAAAGACTTAAATGTAAGACCCAAAACTGTAAAACACCTGGAAGAAAACATAGAGAAAAAGCTCCTTGACATTGGTCTTGGTGATGTTTTTTTTGGATATGACACCAAAAACAAAAATAAACAGGTGAGATCATGTCAAATTAAGAGCCTTCTGCACAGTAAAAGAAATCATTAACAAAACAAAAAGGCAACCTGCGGAATAGGAGAAAATATTTATAAACCACATACCCAATAAGGGGTTAATGTCCAAAATATATGGGAATTCACACAACTCAATAGCCAAAAACAAATAACCCAATTTAAAAAAAGGGCAAAGGACCTGAATAGTTATTTTTTCAAAAGGACATACAGATGGCCAACAGGTACATGAAAAAGCACTTAACATCATTAATCACCAGGGAAATGCAAATCAAAACCACAATGGGATATCACCTCACACCCGTTAGGACATCTATTATCAAAAAGACAAAAGACACCAAGCATCAGCAAGGATGGGAAGAAACTGGAACCCTCATACATTGCTTGTGCAGATGTAACCGGTACAGGCGCTCTGGAAGACAATATGGCAGCTGCTCAAATATGAAACATAGGGTTACCATGTGACCTAGAAATTCCACTCCTAGTTACATACCCAAGACAACTGAAAATTATATGTTCACACAAAGGCACACCAGTGTTCACATCCCAGGGACTCTTTTGTTGGAGCTCCTCTTCCACAGACATGAACAGCTGGGCAAGAGGCACGTATATGGATTGTGTCCACTTGCCATTGACAATGGCGCAGAGCATAGCTAGCTTCCTGCCACCGCTCCGTTGTTTCGAGCTTGCTTTTCTGTTTTAAGAGGTACCAGGGGTACATTTTTGCACTGAAATCTACGGATGTTTTAAAAACACTTAAAAAGGGGCGCCTGGGTGGCACAGCGGTTAAGCGTCTGCCTTCGGCTCAGGGCGTGATCCCGGCGTTATGGGATCAAGCCCCACATCAGGCTCCTCCGCTATGAGCCTGCTTCTTCCTCTCCCACTCCCCCTGCTTGTGTTCCCTCTCTCGCTGGCTGTCTCTATCTCTGTTGAATAAATAAATAAAATCTTTAAAAAAATAAAAACACTTAAAAAAAACACTTCTCACAAAAATAGTCCTTTGTCATTACATTATTTACTCATGGGTTTGTACATTTCTGTTAATGAGTGATTTTTTCAGTAGAAAACACATATTCAAGAACCACAAAAAAATACCCAATGTTCAGAGCAACGTTATTCATAATAGCCCAAAAGTAGAAACAACCCAAAGGTCCATCAACTAATGAGTGGGTGAACATCATGTATGATTCTATTTATATGAAATATCCACGATGGGCAAATCCACAGGCGCAGAAATTAGATTAGTGGCTTCCTGAGGTGTGGCAGGAGAAGGAATAACCAATGGGGACAGTTTCTCTTTGTAGTAAGGAGATCTCTGGAAGTAATAGCAGTGATGGTCTGCACAAGGCGGTGAGTATGCCAAAAGCCACTAAACTGTACACTTTTAAAGGGTGAATTTTATGTTGTGTGAATTGTATTTCAATTTTTTTTCGAGTCTGTTGAATGACTCTGGCGTGTGGTTGAGAAAGGCTGAGGACCAGAGAAGTCACGCCCCATCTGCGTTACCCCTGCCGTGGCCCTGGCTCCAGTCATCTCTCAGGGGCACCACTGCAACAGCATCCTCCTCTCTCTCACCCCCAAACCCACCTTTACAAGCGGCCCACTGCCCACCTGCAGGAACCATGCCTTTTCATTTTCTCGATGTTTTGACTTCTGGGACCTTGCCGAGGCGAGAGAGACTGCCTCCCAGGGTTGGCCAATTCCTAAAGATACTAAAGGACTCACCTGCAAGTGTGCCTTTCATTTGCAAACCAGCCAATCCAAAATATTCCCATCGCTTCCTCTATCTAGCTCTTACCATGGGGGGCACTGTCCACCCACCCTCATTACCCCAGGGTGACAGGCCAGGTGTCTGACAACTAGAGACAGCCCTGTGCCCCAGAGCCTGCAGACATTATTCAGACCAGCCAATCCTACACCTGCTTCCCCTGCCTGGCCTTACCTGCCCCAAGCAAACCACCAGAAAGGCTCCTGCCCACATCGTGTCCCAGCTCCCTCCACCTCCTGATGGGCCCTGGTGCTTCTCCCTGAAGCCCTACGTGGCGTGCCCTGACCCCCTGAGTAATAACTTCTTGCGGCAAGGTCATCATTTCCGTATTATCCATATGATCCAGGTGTTACCATACCTGATTCAAACGAACCCCAAGCCCATATTGAAACACCACCCTTCAAGTCTGCTTCCGCCTTCTCTCTCCCCCCACCAACTTTTCTCTACCAGACACTCTCCAAGCTTTGTAGCCTTTGTAGTGGGCCCCATACACCTCCACCTTCCAAGCACATCCCATTCCCATCATCATGCCCTTACGTCTGCTGAGGCCTCCGTCTTGGGGACCCTCTCCTTCTCCTGCCTCTTCGCCTCAGTTGTTCCTGTGCCCCCATCAAGCTTCGCTTCGTCGTGCTGCCTGCAGAAGCCCACCGGGATAGCCACTCCGTACTCCAACAGTAGTGGTACTTTTCAAAACCAGGACCCTGTGTGTCTGTCTCCCTACTGGATTGCAAGTTCCTCCAAGATAAGCACCATGATCCCTCATTTCTGGGTGCCCAGGACTTAGCCCAGAGCCAGTAAAGTATTGGTAACACAGTCAATGTAGGGTTTTCTTTTTTCATGTGAGCAATCTCCTCCATCAGCATATGAATAAGCTCCTGGGGGGTGGAGCCCTCACCTTCTGGGTCCTTGACAGGGCCCCCCTACTAGGTTGGTCCAGGTAAAGGCCTCAGGGCTTAAGTGACCCGGAAGGATGACCCCACAGATAGACAAGGGGGAGGAGAGAGGGTGGGGAGCCAGGCTGGTCTACTCACGCTGTTCCTCCCACTCCCGTTCCTCGTTCTCGCTGGCATGGCTCTGCAGCTGGGCCTGCTTCAGGGTCCAGTAGAGTTCCTTCGCCCTCTGCTCTTCCTGGAGGCGAATCTGTTCTTCTCCTCGCTTCCTCTCCTCTTCCTCTTTCCTCTAAAATATCGGGGGGACAGAACGACATTAGGTCACAAGAAAGAAAGTGCCCCTGTGGCACTGCAGCCAGGCAGGGCTGTCTCGGGGTGGGGTGGGCCAGTGGTGGCAGCTCAGGACAGTCCCTGACACATGAAATGGCCATAGTCTGGCCTGATCAAGGCTGCGGTAAGGATCAAACTGGTTAAAATACGTGGAACAGGGGCGCCTGGGTGGCTGAGTTGGTTAAGCTACCAGCTCTTGGTTTCAGCTCAGGTCATGATCTTAGGGTTGTGAGATCGAGCCCTCTGTCGGACTCCCCACTCAGCGGGGAGTCTGCTCGAGTTTCTCTCTTCCTCTCCCTCTGCCCCTTCCCCCCAAAATAAATATATAAATCTTAAATAAATATACGTGGAATAATTTGTAGACTCCAAAGCTTTCTGCAAAGATACGAGGATGCTGGGCCATCCTTGGCCACACTTACATTCTGGGGGAGAGGAAGGGTGGGTACCATTTTTCTTGGAGGCCAATTAAGCAGGATATGATCATGTCTTAACCTTCTGTCTGGATAAGATATTTCAAAAACAAGCAGGTTTGGGGGCCCCCCATCTCCATTTATCCCACTCTGGAGATCCAAAAGGCTGTGTGTGTGTGTGTGTGTGTGTGTGTGTGTGTGCGTGCGCGTGTGTGTGTGTGTGTGTGTGTGTGTATTTCCCTCTACCTTTGTTCACACCAGAGTAACCCGCAGGTGTCACACGTGCATTATATGCTAAAGGCTCGTTTTCAAAACCAGCAATTCTCCAGACCACTTCACCGCAAACTACCCCGCCCTCACCCAGTGCCCAGAGGTCATGATTCTCAATTATTTTAGCTGTCCCTTCATGTGCTGACGTCTCTGTCTGAATCATGCAGCTAATTTTTTGATTTATCAATTCTAGTCATTAAATTACTGCTTTTCTTTTTTGGTACTTGAATATTGGGCACTTTTATGTTTGCCACACAGGGACAGGCCCAGACGTTTCCTCTCCTCATCCTTACCATAACAACATCACAGTCTGTGGTGAAATCAATAATTGGTGTATATATAGTTCACTGCAAAGCCAAAGTAGGATGCTGTGTTCACCAATCATAAGAAGTACGTATCGTAACTTTCTAACATATCTCTGAAACACGGGTACGTCTCACGACTTGCAAGTTGCCTTTTTAAGAGGCAACGGTTTTTTTCCTTCTTCTTAAAATAATGTTTACTAAATCAGTACTTAACTAATACAGCATCTTATATTCAGTAACATATGGTAGTATGATGGCTTTTTCTTTCCCGAGTTCGTAATTGTTTTATTCTGAAGCTGAATGTTGAAATTGCCCAACTTCTCTAAGATCTGTCGTAAATCTTTCTCTGTGTCTATTTTTATAACAGATAAACAGCAGTTATCTTTTTCCACGGGTCGCCACCGTCCCCAGATGCCAGCCTTCCTTCTTCTCCCATCTCAGTTGGTTGTTACCCAGGTCTCCTGCCCATCCATCCACCTGGGGACTCATTTCTCAGTCCTCCCCAAGTCGAAGCTCTTGTTTCTTTGTTCCATGTTCTTTTTTGGCCACTGTGTCATTTTGCAACAACACAGCTTGCAGGACTTCTCAGGTACGGATGCACGGAGAGACACTCTCTGAGTCTTGTCTGAAAACATCTATATGCTGCCTTCAGATATAACTGTTAATTTGGCTGAGCATAGAATTGAATTGAAAATCACTTTCTTAAAGCAGAATTTGGAAGACTTGACTTCCCAGCATCCAATACTGCCGCTTAGATTCTCCATCTTCTGCATGAGACATGAATTTTTCTCTTTATCGCTGATGTTCTGAACATTGTTAAATGATGTGTCTTGGTGGGGATTTTCTTTCATTGATCATGCTAGGCACTCAAGGAGCTTTCTGCCTGAAGTCTCAGATCTTTCCAGTCTAATACACCTTGGCCTAGAATTTCTTGGGTAATTTCTTCTCCTCTCATTGTTTTTCTCTCTAGAACTCCTGATTGTCAAATGCTGGACTCCTCGACTTGATCCTCTAGAAGTCTGAGCATTTCTCTCTTGTTTTCTCTCTCCTGCCCTTTGCTGTTCTACTTCCTGGTTGATTCACTGATTTTATTGTCTAAATCTACTGCTACATTTTTTATTGCTACATTGCACTTGTAATTCCCAAGCCCTCCTTCTTAGTCTTTGGTTGTTCCTTTTTGCTTCATTGCACCCTGTCCTGATTTCAAGAGCGTAATGTTTCATTTCTGAGGATTTTAGAGCTTTCTCCCCCCGACCCCTATATTTTGATTTATATCTATTTCCTCTGCTTTTTGCTTTTCTTTTCCTTTAAAGTATGTCTTATGTGTTGCCTGTCTTTGGTGTTGGAGGCTTTCCTTAGATGTCTGATGTTTCCTGGCTGTCTGTATTCAAGACAGAAAATAACTATACGGATGGGAGACTCAGAGTGTGTAGACAGGACTTCCCTGGGAGGTGGGCTTCACTCCAGGATGACTGGATGAGGAATCAGCCATTTCATGGAGGAAAATACTCAATACTCCAGTGTAAGCATCTAGAGGTGCTCTGTTCTGAGATTATTCCGTGTCTTCTCCTCCATCCTACCTAGGTGGTGTCTGAGCACCAGCATACCAAAGTCTGTGGGGAAGGCAGGCTGCAGGCAGGACAGCCCTGAGACCCTAGCAAGCAGAACCCCTGGCTTGCACCCCACATTTCATGGGAACACCATGCCTTGAAATGCCTTCTTTGCAAACATTCCCCTTTGTGTCCTCCAGGGGTGGCCACAAAGAGTCCTCCCAGGACTGGCAGGGGCAGCAGTAGTAACCAGGTAAGATCAGTACAGACCAGGTCCCACAGGAGCCCTAGTCTCTTGTTTCTCCCCCTCGGGGTGCTCTCTGACCGTCTCCTTCACGAAAGGGGTTAACCATATGGCCCCAGGGGCTCCAGTACTCATGTTTATGGAATCATCCTGGAGTCCAGTGGCCAGGCCACGGTTCCAAGGGGGTGGACCAGCAAGCCAATGAACCCTCCCAGCCGGCACCTTATTTTTATCACAGGATTGCATGAGATTGGGTCACCAGAACAGAGCTGACAGGCTGATTTTATGTGGTTCAAATTGAGAATTTATGATAAACAAAGACACCATGCAAAAATTTGCATGGCCCTGGGGCGCCTGGGTGGCTCAGTCCTTAAGCGTCTGCCTTCGGCTCAGGGCGTGATCCCGGAGTTCTGGGATGGAGCGCCACATCAGGCTCCTCCGTTGGAAGCCTACTTCTTCCTCTCCCACTCCCCCTGCTTGTGTTCCCTCTCTCGATGGCTGTCTGTCTCTCTGTCAAATAAATAAATAAAATCTTTATAAAAAAAAATTTGTGTGGCCCTGTGCCTCCCAGAGGCAACCCAGGCTGCAGGTGTCCCATGGCTCAGGCTACTCACTGCTAAACGTAAGACCTTTCCTTAATCCTCCTGTTTCCCATCGGCCCCTCGCCTGCTCTCTCCATTCGGCCTGACACACTGAGCTCTGAGCCTCTCCCCACTCCCCATCTCCTTCTGCTCGGAGGGAGGGAGGCAGTAGCTTGGGAGAAATGGGTGAAAATGGGGACATGAGGGTCAGCCGTTCCACGGAGAAACTGGTCACCAACCTGACCTCCCCGCTTCACAGTGCTGGTGCCTCCAGGCCCTGAGCCCACAGGGGAACCCAGACTGAGCCAGCTCACCCACCCACCCACCCCTTCCTGCAGGCTCCCAGCTGAACCCCTCACCACTCTGTCTCCCAGCCTCCAAATGTCAGGGAACACTTTCTTATCTGTTCCTGCTTCTCATTTTCTCTTTCCAGGGGTTTTAGAACTTTTTCAGTCCTTTGCTACTATTTAAATGGATCAACAAGAGTTGGGGTGGGAAGGAGGTCACTGAGTTTTTAATGCCTCATTTAATAAAAAAAGACAACTCTTTTTGTTTCTTCTGAAACAATATAGATTAAGGATTTTCTTCTAATTCGACAATCCATTTTTTAATCAGAAGGAATAGACAAACTTCCCACTTCCTAATGAGTCACTCTCAAGAGCTGGGCTCGAGGACAAAGGAAGTGGAGTGGCTTCACGTGGTCACTCACCAAACACAGAGCACGCAGAGGCTCAGGCCTGCGTTGGGCTCTGGGGACAGAGCAGTGGCCAAGACACACACCAGCCCCACCTCGGCGCTGGCCTTTCCAGGGGGCGAAACACACCAGACAAATAAAAATCAAGAAATATCAGAAAATAATAACCAGTCTGCAGAGAATTAAAACAGGGGAAAGGACAGAGAGAATTCAGGAGGCTACTTTAGGCTGGGTGACCAGAAGTCCTCTCAGAAGGGTGGGTCGCTGTGATCTGACAATTGAATAGTAAGAACACCAATAAGTATCGGGGAGAAGAAATTTCCAGGCAGAGAAAACAACAAGCACAATGGACCCAGCATTGCAAATGGGCTTGGCATGTTTGAGTATAGCATCATCCACCGTGGTTGGAAGAAGAAAAGTCAAAACTCTATATTTGATGAGTTCGAGATGCCATCTGACATCCCAGAGGCCTGCCATTAGCAGCGGGATGCATGAGCCTGGGGCTTAAGGGCAAGTTCAGTGGAAGACAGTGGCTCAGGAGTCATCTGCGTAGGGATGATGTTTCTCAGCCACAGGACCTAACGCTATCACCGAGAGCAAGAATGCGGATCCAGAGAAAACAACCAGAAATAAGGTACAGAGATGAAAGTACAGCATGGGGAATATAGTCAATAAAACCGTAATAACGTTGTAGGGTGACAGATGGTGGGTGACTCCTTTTACTGTGGTGAGCATTGCCTAATGCAGAGAATTGTTGAAACACTATGTTGCACACCTGAAACTCATATAACGCTGTATGTCAATTATACTTCAACAATAACAATAAAAAAGAGAGAGAGAGAGAACAAGCAGAGTGTCTTGGGCCACTCCACCATTTAAAAGTTGAGAGAAAGAGCTCAAGCTAGGAAAGGAGGCTGAGAAGGAAAGCCAACAGATAACCGAAAAACCCAGAAGGGGTGATGTCTGTTGGGGAAGCCAAGAAAGAGAACGCTTCAAGTAAAAGGGAGTGGTAAACTGAGCTGCAGGCCAGAAGATCACAGAAGATAAGGACAGAGAAGCGACAAGGGACCGGCGGGCAGGTCGTGGCCTCAGGACGTGATGGGAGAGCTGCCCGGTGGGGTGGAAGGGCAGCCATCCAGGTGGCGTGGGGAAGGGAGTGGAAATGACCGCAGACAGCCCTCTGGGGACATCCTCTGCAGACAGGAGCAGAGATAGGCAGTGGCAGGTGGAGGGAAATGTGGGGTCAGGAGGGACATGGGCTCGGATGGGAAATGCTAGAGCTGAGAGTTGGTGACAGATGCAAAATTGGAACCAAAGTCTGACTCCGAAGCAGAAATTTTAGCTCAAAGCCACAAGAAAAAGCTCACTTTGGCAATCACTGGCATCTCAGCAGAACAAAAATCCTTCCCACCCCAGCACGGCACTGCAGTGTATGCCACGGATTTCCCATGCCTGCCCCCTCCACCTCTGCCCCCTCATCTCTGACCCAGGTTGTCACATCACCCAGTACATGGGGCACCGACCAAGACAGCGTCCACCCCGGCTCTTCAGATCTGGCACCTGCCCAGGGAGGGTCTTCCAGGCAGGAGCAGGTCTCAGGGAAAAGACAGTCAGCCAAGGCCTCTCTGAGCCAGAGGGGCTTCAACCGCCTGGTCCTACCTTCCAGGCCAGAGAAGGGGTATACTGGCTTGCTCGGGCTGCGTGACAAAGCACCACAAACCAGGAGGCTGAACCGCAGACACTTGTGAGCTCTCGAGGCCATCACTATAGAGGCAGGGTGGGTCTCTTCTGAGGCTTCTCTCCTCGCTTTGTAGATGGACCATCTTCTCCCCGTGTCTCACACGTCCTCTCCGCTGTGCATATACGTATCTGTGTCCAAATTTCCTCTTCTTCTAAGGGCACCTGCCATGCTGAATCAGGGCCCACCCTGAAGACCTCTTCTTAACTTATGACCTTTCTAAAGACCTTACCTCCACATACATTGACATTCTGAGATAGCGTGGTCAGGTCTTCAACATAGGATTTTAGGGTGACACAGTTCAGCCCGTCACAAGGAGAAGGCACCCCAGAGAAGGGGCATGACGGACACTTGGCATAATGCTCTCCAAGTTCATCCATGTCGTCACAAATGGCAGGGTTTCCTTCTTTATTAAGACTGAATAACATTCCATTATATATACATCATGTATACATACTGCATTTTATTTATCCGTTCATTGGTCAGTAGACACTTAGGTTGTGTTTGGCAAACGGGTACTTTCAGTTATGCAGGATGAATGCATTCTGGACTCACTGCATGGCGCCTACAGTTAATACCATACTGTATACTTGAAATTTGCTGCGAGAGTAGATCTTAAGTGTTTCTACCACACACCAAGGAGGTCACCAGGTAAGGTGACAGATGTGTTCATTGTCTTGATTATGGTCATTTTGCAATGTACACGTATGCTAAAACATTGCACATTGTCAATATATACAATTTTTACTCAAAAATTGTAGCTCAGTAAAGTTGGGGGGGAACTACCCACAAATAAATAAACGATAAATGGCAAAGCCACGCTGTTCACTCAATCCTCTACGCCCCAGAGTGAACAGTAGTCTGGGAGCCAGGAACCTGCCGCCTCCAGCTCTGAGGAAAATAATCAGCCACTTACTGTGACAAAGACAAGCTCCTCACAGGGCTGGGGACAACAAAAGAAAACATTTTGCAGCTACAGATAGAGAGCATTGCATATTTCCCTCCACGGTCTTGCTGAAATGCCTCAGCCCTCACAGCTGAAGTTGCCTGGAAACTTCCTCTGTTGCGGCTGCTCTCAGAATCCTTTGGCTCCTCCATGAGCCCTGACGAAAAGTCCATCTTTAAGTGTAGCCTCCACAGGCCAATGCAGCCAAAAGACAGATGGGCAAACACTCTCTCCTTCTACCTTAGGAATCGATGCTTTTTTCTGGCCGTTCCTAAGCCCTCGGAGCCATCCGCCTTTATCAATCCCCCGTCTCCTGTGAACCCATGGGTAACGCCACACCGCAGGAGCCCACACCTCATCCCCGTGAAAGCTGTCCCCGAGACAGACGCTTTTCTGGAAGGCACAGTCATTGTTGTTGTGTTGGGGAGCAAGAACTCCTGTCCCCTTCAAGGGTCCTTCTAGCTGGACTAAGAATCAAATTGACATGAGACAGATTAACAGGAGAAAATCAGATGTCATAGTGTACATTCAAGAAAAGCACGCGGATATGGGAGACTATCAGGCAAAATGAGGGATATGTGTCATCCTGAACTTAGGAGAAGGGGAGTAGGGGTCAGGGATTTCAAAAGAAAGGAGTGCAATTCACAGGGCAATAAAGAGAAGAGCAGGTAATTAGATGTTTGCCCTGCCATACTGATGGGTCACTCAGATAAAATGTATCTGTTAAGATCCCCCATTTTGATTCTTCTATGTAGTTAGAGGGTGGGGCAATAGTTTCTCCTGAGCCCTGGGGGTCTCAACTGCCTTCAGCTCCGTGGGCCAAAGTGGCACATTCTAGCGGCAGGAGGGCTGTCCCAAGCCCCTTCAGTTGTTCATCGGGCCCAAATAATACCATCATGCTTTTCAACATGATGTACTCCGAAAGGGCAGGGCCATGCCTGTGTCTGTCCTTCTCCCGTCGACAGCCCCCAGCACGGGGCCTAGCGGAGAGCAGGTGCTCCGCAAACACTGCCCGGAGGAGTGAGTGAACTAATGACGAAGAAGAAGGTAACACGGGGTTTGTGATGATCGTTGAGAGGGGAAGGGTAAACCACATCGTGTTGTCTTGTTGATTCCAGCCTCGTCCAAGACAAACTGAGATCAAGCCTCCCATTTTCTAGAGAAAGCTGGAAAGGGGAAAGTGTCCCCCACTGATAATCCTATTGGAAATAAGGTGGGTGTTGTTTTATAGTCCTACAGGATGGCATGAAGGGCCAAGATGAACTCCAGCCTTAATGGAGGAAAAAACAAGAAGAGAATGCGTGGCCTTGAATAGGAAGTGGTGAAGAACCAGAGGACAACGTAACTGTACCAACTGCGCCTCTCCTTATCGGGAGCACTGGGAAGGGAGGGAGCCTAAGGCAGAAGGAGAGGGCACGAGCCTTAGCCTCAGCGTTCTGTGGTCTTAAGCAGAGGCAGACCAGCCAAAAGCAGTCTTATGAGTTAAGAAAGCAGAGAAAGTATGCAAATTCTATCTGGCCTCTTGATCCCCTTTCTTTCTAGAGGAACAAGCACTTCCATATGCATGTAAATTGCATTCAAAGGCGCCAGACACTGCAGAACGGTTTTTAAAAACAGGTTTCCAGCTGTCTGTATCTTCTATTTTGAAGTTCCCTCTTTAACCTCACACAAGATTCTGGGATTCTCCCCCCATTTCCTCAAAGGGATTTTCGCTCTTATCTCTACTGTGATCAGGAGAATTCACAGAACCTGCCTGCATCCTGGACACAGGCAGCTGGTCATCGGGAGCCCGGCCGATACCCCACCACCACCACCGGCTTCCCGTCCAGCATCTCCTCCCTCCTCCAGCCCCCACCCCAAAGTTTGCTTCTGGTGGCACAAAATACAAAGCCCCTGGGCCCAGCCGGCACATTCTCTGCTCCCCCAAGCTTACCCCCCTTGCCAGCTCGCCTCTGCAACAGGGTGGTGCCCTCTCCTTGCTCCTCAGCCTGGGTTCTGTGCCTTTGCTCTTCGGTCCCCTCACCCCAGCATCTGATTGATGTCCAGCCTTGCTGATTTCACCTCCACTGTTTCTCTGTGTCCATCCCCCTGAATCTCACCACCATCAGACTCATTGGTGGCCGCTTTGACTACCACAAAAACCTCCTCACTGGCCTCTCCCTCCCCCCATGCCTTCATCCCCAGCATCATAGCCTGGAGCCAGTCATTCTCAGAGAGGTGGATCTGACCATGTCCCTCTGTATCGAGATCCTCCATCGCTCCTCTGCCCACAGACAACGTCTGCCTCTCTGTTGTACCATCCAAGGGCCCCACAGCCTATCTTGCTAGGTTCCTGTCTGGCTTCCTGTCGTGCTTTTTTCTCGGCCCCCAGCAGACCAGTCACCATTCCACGTATCTCCTGTCCACTTCCCGCTCTGCTTACGCCTAGAATCCTGCAGGTGCCCCTTTGCACACCACCATAGTCCCCCCGGCAGGGTGGGGGCTGAGGGGTGCTCACTGAGTTGTCTCTCTCTCTCCTGGCACCCTATAAGCTTGTAGAGAGTAGGGAGTTTATGACTATGACCACCACCCTCCCCCCAAACAAGCTGCACTTGGGACCCTTAGTGAATCTCATGGCTTTACTGAGCACTCCATGAACCTCCACACGGAACAGCCCACAATTTATCATCTCTGTCTCACTGAGGTTCTCAAGGAGATCATCAACCAGAAACTCGCTGGGAACTCAACCCCTCTGTAACCTCCTTGTGAACTGAGCCCCAGGACACCAGCTCCACGCAGCCACCTTCCCAGCATCTGGGACTCAGCTCACCTCTGGGGAGAAAGGAGGCCAGAAATTAGAGCAGGGGAGTCTTGCTGTGAGAGACACAGAAAAAGTATTGCTTGCCTTTTCCGGCAGACTTAAATAATCGTACCCCAAATCCAATGATACAAACTAAACATCTCTCCGCTAGGGATTGAGTGGATTTTTATACTATTATGGAATTACTGTTTTCATTTCAACAGGTGTGATGATGATTGTGGGCTCCACAGGGAACGGTCCTCAGTCATGCGAGATGCACACTGGAGGACGTAGGGCTTGATCAGGAGTCAGCAAACTTAGGCTCCCAGGCCAGATCTGCCCTCTGTCTATCATTTAAAATAAAGTCTTATGGGGGCTCCTGGGGGGCTCAGTCGGTTAAGCATCTGCCTTTGGCTCAGGTATGATCCCAGGGTCCTGGGATCAAGCCCCTGTTTCTCCTTCTCTCTCTGCCCTTTCCCGCCCCGCTGGCATGCGCTCTGTCTCTCTCTGTCAAATAAATTTTTAAAATCTTCAAAAAATAAAATAAAATAAGGTCTTCTTAAAAGACAGCCACACCCATATTGCCTGCTGCTGCTTTTGTGCTGCAATGGCCTGGTCGAGTAGTTGTGAAGAGAGGGTGTGGCTGACAAAACCTAAAATCTTCACTCTCTGGAACTTTACAGAGAAGAGTTTGTTAAGCCCTAGCTAGAGTATATGATGTCTACAGCTTCCTTTCAAATTGCTGAGCAAAACAATCTAGCAGTAGCAACAGAAATATACGTATGATATATGTGTGTGTATATATCTGTGTGTGTACAGATACAGTAATGGAGGAGAGGAGAAAAGAGACAATACAAATGTGACAAAACATTAATAATCGGTGAACTTCAGTGGAGACTCTACAAGTACTTTTTTTTCTTTTAATTTTGCTGCAAGTTCGAAATCACTTTTAAATAAAATGTTTTGAGAGTAAATATTGCTTCCCTTAAAAACTCGAGAGAATCTCCTAAATATACATATATATTTATATGTATATATATATATATATATATTTAAATATATTTTTCTTTAAATTAAATATTTATCTCTCTATCTATCTATAACTCAAGGGAAGATTAAATAAGATCAATAACAATATAAACATGTAACCAGCAATTGCAACAGGTTTTAAAGTAACAAGAACAATCTTATACACAATTACAACAAAAAATATTTAACCTATGGTTTAATGAGAAAAGAAATGTGGAGCATTTAAGTAAAACAATAAATTTTACCAAAGTCCAAAAGATGGAAGCACAACATTACATATAAGTTATTGCAAATATTTGGGATTGGATGGCCAGTGCATTTACAGGTGTTGGAAAAAAAAACAAACCCACCACCACCACAACAACAAAAACATTTTACCAAAGACAAAAAGAAGCTTTGAGTAACCGGGAGAACATACCATATCCTCAACAAGAAGACTGAATGACTTGGTATTGGAAAAAATGTCCATCCCCCACAAATACATCCGTAACATTGATGTAATTCCAATTAAAATCACCTTGTGCGTTTTTTTGTTGCTTGGGGGAGGAGCATAGTGACATAAGGATTCAAATGCATCTCGAGTAGAAAGGAAAAAAATGGGTAAAATCAGCCAAGGACATTTGGAAAATGAAGAGCCATGATAGGTTCTTACCTTAGCAGATGTTAAAACTCCTTTTAAAAGCTACAGTCATTAAGTAAGCCAATCTGACTCAGGAATAATCAAAGGAGAAAAAAATCCATGAAGCGAAGCAAAGGTTTGGAAGAAGAATCAAGGCAGCAAGTGCAACGAGAGGGGAGAGGACGGGTCATATAATAAACGGTGACGGAACGATGTGCTGACATGTGGAAGGAGAGACGTTACAGCCATACCTCACACCGCACTCCAAAGTGCAGGAAAAGGAAGTACAAAGAAATAAATCATGAATGATATATAAAACAATGCAGATTAGGGGCGCCTGGGTGGCGCAGCAGTTCAGCGTCTGCCTTCGGCTCAGGGCGTGATCCCGGCGTTGTGGGATCGGGCCCCACATCAGGCTCCTCTGCTATGAGCCTGCTTCTTCCTCTCCCACTCCCCCTGCTTGTGTTCCCTCTCTCTCTCAGGCTGTCTCTATCTCTGTCGAATAAATGAATAAAATCTTAAAAAAAAAAAAAAACCAATGCAGATTAATATTAGTACAAGCTTGTGGTGGCACAGATCTTTCTTAGCATGAAACAAATCATTTTTTTAAAGCTTGATATAGTTGGGTAATAAAAATTTTAATCTTCTGTACCCTTGAAAGCACTAAAACCAAAATTAAGAAAAAATAATACTGAGGGGCACCTGGGTGGCTCAGTCCGTGGAGCATCTGACTCTTGATTTCGTTTCCAGATCATGATCTCAGGGTTGTGAGATGGAGGCCCTCATCAGGCTCTGTGCTGGGTATGGAGCCTGCTTAAGATTCTCTCTCTCTCTCTCTGCCCCTCCCCCTGTTCTCTTTCTCAAAAAAAGAAATCCTCTGAGAAAAATATTTGCAGCATAAATGATCTTGAGGCCACTGTCCTCATTGTCTAATCATTATAGGAAAAAATATTATTAAAAAGTATACATGTGTAAATGCCATGAATAATAATAATTGCTGGGATTCAGCATGATTATTATTGTCTTCTTTTCACTTATATGTATTTTCTGAGTTTTCTACCTCCCCCCAAAAAGTGTATTATTCAGGTAGAAAAAAAATTGCAAAATAGGGACCAGAAAAAAAGTTTTCTTTAGGCAACCTAAGCTTCTTACCCGAGAGCAGTGTACAGCTCCTTTACCAGCTCTGAACTTTCCCAGAACGAGTAGGTATGCAAGGTTCCCAACAACCCCCTGTCCAGGGCCAGAAAATGTGCATTTTTCACCTCCTTGAATCCTCCAAAAATCTCAAGTTGGGTGTTGTTATTACCTTACTATTATGAACAAGAAAGTGAAGGCTCAGAGAAGTTCAGCAAGCTTCCCAAGTTCCCACAGGACTAACCAGGAGAATTGGAACTGGATCCCAGGCTGCTCTGACCACAGGCTCAGCACTTTCTGGGCCCCTTTTCATGCCCCTTGGGTTGGGAGGCAAAAGGTCTGAGTTCTGATCCTGCTTCTGTCCCCCCCACACACACACACGACGTCCTTGGCAAGTCCCTTCCTCTGTCTAACACAGTTTCCTCATCTGTCCAGTGAGAAGTGGATTGGCCCAAATGGGGTGTCACATTCCTCCCCGCTCAGACATGTGAGATTTCTGTCCTTATAAAGCTCTCAGTACCAACCAATGGCCAAACCAGAGATGGGCGCCAATAGCCTGGGAGCTGGGGATGGTGGCCACACACAGATGCCCCACACCCTGGCTCACCTTGAACTCCTCACGGATGCGTTCCTCCAGGACTTTGGCAGCCTTCCGGTCCTCCATCTCTACTTTCCACTTCTCTGCCAGGATCCGGGCTTTCTCATTGGCCAGAGCATCCCGAAACTTCTTGGTGATTTCTGCCTCCTTCTGTCTCCTTGCAAGAGAAACCAGCAGGTATGAGCTCATGTAGGAAATTGAAGGACCACATAACAACAGGACTTCAAATAAAAACCAGGAGCACTATTTCTTGGTCTATCAGAATGGCCACTATCCAAGAGCAGCAAAACTCAATGCTTGCAAAGTTGGGACAAAATTGTCACTCTCCTGTATGGTAGTGTAAGTCAACCGAATTGTTCAGGAAGCCAGGGGAAAAAGGACTCAGAAGTCCTTTCTCTTATTCAAGTTCACAAAAGTGTAGGTAGAAGATGTTCATCAGAGGATTTTTATAACATAACAATTGGCAAACAACCTAAATGTTCATCAACAGGACCAATAAGTTGGGTTTCTCATAATGGGTACCATATAGTAATCTTAAATAACATTGTGACTCTATATTAATCAGTTTATCAAGGTGTTGCCCAAATGCTCACTGTGATTATCTTAGGTGCTGGGTCTTGAGTTATTGTTACAATTTTACAATTAAAATATTGTCCTTAAAAGCTGGGTAGGGGGGAATGTTGAGATCAGTTTCATACGGATTTCCAAGCTTGGCAAAAAAAAAAAAGTTAAAAGTTGTTTACGAGAGAAGTCTGACTCCAAATCTCACTGGAGGCTCAACTATCCACATTGTGTGTGGCAATGCAGCTAAAAGGAAGAGGAACAAACAGACGACAAAAGTGAATCCAAATTCCTCTATAGTCCCAGAGACAACTCAGTGAGGAATACGGGAAACGCATGTCATCTGTATTATCTCAGTGAATCCAAACTATGTCCAGATGAAAAGAGTGTTAATGCCCACACCACAGATGTGAAAACTGAGACCCCAGATCAGCTCACTACTCACCAGTGGAGCCAGGATTTGAACCTATAAAACCTACCTGATAAAGACTCTGATCTTTGGTCACCTCATCTTGGTGGCGCTCAACCGGGTCAACCAGCTGCCCGGCACCGCCTCCCTCCCACCCACAACCTGTCGTCCCTCAGCTTGGACCCGGCCTGGGCTCTGTGTTCACACCCCGCCCAAGACCCATCTGCACCTCTCACCAGAGCTCCTCGGCCTCCCTCTGTGCCTGCAGCCGTGCCCTCTCGGCAATGAGCTCCTCGGAGATCTCTTCATAGGGCTTGTCGCCGGGGCCTTCTCCCATGATCCAGACCCAGACGTCACCATCTGCCCCCAGGAGCCACTGAATGTGCTTGTCGCTTGCTGCCTCACAGGAGGAACAAGAAAGAAAGAAGAAACAGGTCTGAGTTCTAATGAGCCCCGGAGGAGCTAGACGGGCCGATGATGCACGACCATCACACCTCTCTACAGAACGCTGTCATCTGCAAAAAGCATTCCAGCAAGATATCCGCCCGAGTGCAGGTCCACCTCCACCTCTCCCTCCCACTCCCTCCAGGGAGAAGCACAGCTGCCAAGTCAGCCCGCTGAAGCAGGTGCCCAAGGCTGGAATCGGCGTCGGCGGCCGAGAGTGGCCAAGCGCCTCGGAGATCTTCAGCAGACAGAAAGGCAGGAGACAGCGCACCTGCGCCTTCTCGCTCTCCCTCCTGTCCACTGGCTGGAAACAAGGAATTGGAGACAGTGTTGCAAGATACACAGCCGAGGCTCCTGACCCACATCAGCCTGTAACACGAGCAAGAAATAAACCTGTGTTGTATTAAAGCCACTGAGATTTCTCAGTTTGCCCGTTGCCACAGATTCCGTGGATTACCATGACTAAAAGGGACATCTGTCCCCAAAGCAGGGTAGTGCTGGAACAGAAATATCAACTATGTGTCATTGCCTTAGCAGTGAGGTGGCATTCAGCCGCAGGCGGAATGAATGGCTAGGGATCCCTGTTAATACAAGAGCAAAACATCTGATAACGTTGTCAGATGCTGTAACTGGAAAGGCAGACCCTCACGCCTTCCAAACCTGCCACTCTCAGGCAAGAGATTGGAAAACAGAACATTGGCGGTGCGTGTTGCTTGCTAGCAGCTGTGTTCAGCAGGGTGTTAAGAGAAAGAAATGAATTCCAGAAAGAATTGAGTGCTTTGCAAGTAAATACGAAAGGGAATAGAGAGAAGACAGAAATCTGGGACTTTGTAGGATTGGATAAACCACCTCCTTCTAGGGCCCAAATTATAAGAGAGGGGATTTTTTAAAGTTTGCGTGACAGAGCCCAAGAGAACTGCTGAGGTGAAGAAAGTGACCTAAGGCACAGAACACTGTGGCGGCCATGAGAATGTGCTCCACCGACATCCAGCTGCAAGGAGCAGAACCCAGCAAGCACCTCAGTTCCTGCGTTCCTGTGTTTGACCCTGGCCATGCTTCCCAGACGTGGCTCCCAGCCTTTGACTGACCATGGTGGGCCCGTTCCTGGGAGACAGCAGACTCTTCGGATGGGCAACATTGATGACCCCCTGACAAACTCCCTTGGGCTGCATGGCTGTCTAGAACACCTCCCCCCGCCCCCACCCTGCCTAGAACACCTCTGCCTGCAGCACCTCCTTCGCTCAAGGTCAGACTTTGTTGCAATACAATGGCCCTCCCACTTTATTTATTAAGCCCTTGTTTGTGTCACCCCATCCCGTCACTACTCCTCAGAGGAGTCAGGCTAACACAAGTGCATTTAGAGTGCAATCCCTCATATGATTTTTCAAAGAGCCTGAGATAGATAGATAGATGCCCTTTGGTTAGGATAGGAGAGCCATAGGGAAATAGAGGCAGAGAATTACAGTCAACTTGCAAAATATGTCTAGAAAAGAATTTTAGATGTGGTTACAGGGACACGAAGCAATCAGATCAGAAGCCTCCTAAGTTTTTGAGTCTGGACTAAAAAAAAGCCTTTGATTGTTCAAGACATCAGCCACTCTTGGGTACCCAACCTCAATGAAAGAACAGGCGGCCGGTTTCAAAGGCTGTACTGGTCCAAGGAGCGCGTGGTCCTCAACACTCACTTCAGATGAGGCCACGGGGAACGACGAGCAAGGAGGAGCCTCCCGAAGGGCACAGTCCTACCTTTATTGAAGGCTGTCCCTTCACTGCCAGGGCAGGAGAGCCATAGAGCCGGACCTGTAGGACTGCTGGAATGCTATCAGCTAGTGACTGAGTGGGGCTCACACGCTCCCCTTTCCCATAGTGGACATTCTCACCCCGCTCTACCGCTGAGTACTGTGTCATAAAGGTGGGGGGTGTTTGGATGACATGCCTTTTCAGCCACATCTAGACATTAGAGAGATCAATGCAGAGCCCATGCAGACTGGACTTTGGGCTGGAGGCAGTGATTGCATGGGACTTGAGGGTAACCCCCTTAAGGAGGTGGTGAGTGTATTTATATGGAAGAGGAGAACACAATGTGGGCGGGACCAGAATGACAACCCGTGACCGCCACCATGCTGTCTGGCACCCCATTTCCCCTCCCTGAACCCACCAGATGACTATTTTCCTCAGCTCCCCTTTGGTTCCATGTATCCATGTGAATGAATTCTGGACAACGGATGTCAAAGGAGGTGATTTGTACCCTTTCAGGCTGCGACTGTTGCCGTTGTGGGACTTTTCCATATTCTGTCTCTCCTCCGCCCATCTCATCCAAGATGGTGGCACTGCAAGGAAAAAGCAACCTGATTCATGAGTCAGTGTTCGGAAGCCAGTGACACAGAAGAGCTCCCCAATCCACATCAAGAAATAAACCTTGTTTATATTAATCCACTGAAATTTCAGGGTTTATCCATTGCCGAAAGCAGCATTAATTCCCTAATGTAGGAGGGTACTGTTACTTTTTTGCATGGTAAAAGCCACATTGTAATATAGAAACACAGCCTTCGTTATGACTGATAAAACACTATTAAAATTATAAAACTTCCAGATTAATAGTGGGGGGAAATAAATGATATGAGGCTTACCAATCTTGCAAAAATCTGTAAAGGGCAAGAGAAAACAAGCACTATGCAGCTATTAGAGCAGACATCAGTGCCCAGCCACCGCCCCTCTGCCCCACTGTCCTCCCTTATCAGAAAACCCTGATCTGCTCAGGGTGTACAGAGATCTCGCAGCATCAGGAGAGGCAAGTTCCTATGCCAGCCTCAAAGGACAAGTAGAATTAGTGAGGGATCAATGTAGGAGAGACCAAATGTCCCTGTTTCTGACAAAGTAGATGTAAACAGAAGTCCTAGTAAAGGGCTTTCCCCCTCTGAACCGAAGGGGAAGACTCCTTAGGAAAAACCCCTTCACCCTTCTTTTATTTTCTCCTTCCTCCTCCCTGGAATGAGGACATGAAGCCAGGAATTGTGGGAAGACCTTTGCCACCATGAGGAAGAAAGCCACAGCTAAGGGCGAGTAAGAAGAAAGAGAGAAGGAGGGGCGCCTGGGTGGTGCAGTCGTTGGGCGTCTGCCTTCGGCTCAGGGCGTGATCCCGGCGTTCTGGGATCGAGCCCCACATCAGGCTCCTCTGCTGTGAGCCTGCTTCTTCCTCTCCCACTCCCCCTGCTTGTGTTCCCTCTCTCGCTGGCTGTCTCTATCTCTGTCAAATAAATAAATAAAATCTTAAAAAAAAAAAAAAAAAGAGAAGGAGATGGGGCCTTGATGATTTTGCTGAGCGGCTATGCCGATACAACTCGTTCAGTAACCTCCAGAGGCTCGCCATTCGAGACAAATAACGAACTTGGAAGAATACAGTTGTATCATTATCAAATGAAATATGATCATATAAATATGAAATGTTGATTTAATTAAGCAACTATTTGCCAGATATTCCATTATGTAAGGTCAAGCACATCCCTAACTGATTTAGATAACGAACACCAAATAACACCGAAGCCCTAAACCCTAAGTATATCCACTAACACAAGAACGTGAACAGAATTAATTCCCCCATTAAAATTCTGATGCTGTCAGATGTGATTAAAAATAAAATCGAGGGGCACCTGGGTGGTACAGTTGGTTAAGCACCCGAGTCTTTTTTTTTTTTTTAAGATTTTATTTATTTATTTGACAGAGATAGAGACAGCCAGCGAGAGAGGGAACACAAGCAGGGGGAGTGGGAGAGGAAAAAGCAGGCTCCCAGAGGAGCAGCCCGATGTGGGACTCGATCCCAGAATGCCGGGATCATGCCCTGAGCCGAAGGCAGACGCTTAACGACTGCGCCACCCAGGCGCCCCCAAGCACCCGACTCTTGGATGTGATCTCAGGGTCATGAGATCAAGCCCTGCATCGGGCTCTATGCTCAGCATGGAGCCTACTTAGGATTCGCTCTCCCTCTCCCTCTGCCCCTCCCCCCATGCTCTCATGTGCAGTCTCTCTCTCTATCTAAAATAAATAAGTAAATAAATATTTTTTTAAAACATACTTTTTTTTTTTAACAAGAAAATGTTAAAAATAAAGAGCTAGGTGACAGTGGACCATGAAAAGGTGAGCAAAAAGAAAGCAGGAGTGGCCATGTTGGACAGGGCAAATGCAAGGACAGATGTGTTAAAAAAGACAAAGAAGGGGGCGCCTGGGTGGCACAGCGGTTAAGCGTCTGCCTTCGGCTCAGGGCGTGATCCTAGCGTTATGGGATCGAGCCCCACATCAGGCTCCTCTGCTGGGAGCCTGCTTCTTCCTCTCCCACTCCCCCTGCTTGTGTTCCCTCTCTCGCTGGCTGTCTCTATCTCTGTCGAATAAATAAATAAAATCTTAAAAAAAAAAAAAAAAGACAAAGAAGAACATTGTGTGACAATAAAAGAGGCACCCCACAAAGACACTAGAACAGTCCTAAAACTTGATGCAACATACAACATAGCAGACAACTGCATCAAACAAAAACTCCCAACAATGCAAGGAGAATCTGAAAGTGTATATACAGTGGGGAGTTTTACTATATTTATTTCAGAAGTTGGTGGATCACGTAGATTTTAAAAATTAGTAGAGAAGATTTAAATAATATGGTCAAAAATATTTATTTAACAATTATAGAACTTAATTCCTTAAGCTTTGAGATTACACTTTTTTTTCCTTTCGAGCTTGCAATCATGAGAAAAAAATTATAGGCCATAATCCCAAATAATAATACAAAAATTAGAAATTGATGGGGAAAATAGCCACTTTAAAAAGCCATTAATAAATTAATAATTAAGAAAATATCTTCTAGTGGGCACCTGGCTTGCTCAGTTGCTTAAAGACCCAACTCTTGGGGCGCCTGGGTGGCTCAGTTGGTTAAGTGTCCGCCTTGGGCTCAGGTCATGATCCCAGGGTCCTGGGATCCAGCTCCACGTCGGGCTCCCTGCTCAATGAAGAGCCTGCTTCCCCCTCTCCTCCTGGCTTGTGCTCTCTCTCACTATCTCTTTTCTCTCTCTCAAATAAATAAATAAAATTAAAAAAAAAAAAAAGGGTTCAACTCTCGGTTTCAGCTCAGGTCACTATCTGTGGGTGGTGGGATCAGGCCCCGCATCAGGCTCTGTGCTGAGCGTGGAGTCTGCTTAAGATTCTCTCTCTCCTCCCTCTCCCCCAGGCCCTTGCCCACCCTGCTTGTGCTCTCTCACTCTCTCTCTAAAAAAAAAAAAAAAAAAAAAAAAAGGAAAGAAAGAAAATAAAATATCTCCTAGGTAACCTATGAATCTCAGAAAAAAATAAAAATTGTAATTACATATTATGTAAGGGGGAAATGTAGCCAAAAAACTACAGGCACACATAACAGTGAGCTCAAAAGAAAAATTCTTGGCATAAAGGCTTTTCTTTTGGATGTCTGGGTGAAGATGTACATCTCTTCTCCAAACACGTAACAATAATAGATACAAAATAACAAGACAAAATGCAGAGGAGTACAAGAAACACCTCCAGGGAATCTACAGCAAACAGGAATGTGAAGCAGAGAGCGAGGAGGAAGCCTTAGACTCCACCTGGTCCTGAAGCAAACAGCGGTCACCAGGAATATGACTCCTACTGGGTGAAGCAGAACAAAGGTTCTCTGGGCCAGGCAGGGACGTGAATAGGATCGTTACTGAAGCCAGGTGCTGGTGATGTGCTTGGCAAGTTCCAGGAACAGCACGGAGGCCATTGTGGCTGCAGTCAATGGGGGCAAGAAGGAGAGTGGGAAGGAAGGTGGGGAAGCAGCAGCAGCCCCAAAGGTGGTAGACACTGTTGCCCAGGTCAGGACTTCGGATTTCCTCCTGAGTGAAATGGGAGCCAGGAGAAGCGGAGAGCGGGGAAGTGACATATCTCATTACATTTCAGAATGCTCACTGTGCCCATGTGTGGAAAACAGATGGGGGGCAAAAAAACCTGTGGGCCTGTGTAAACAGGTCCCGTGGCAGACAGTCTCTTCATGGACTAAGGTGGTATGATGGAGGAGGCATAGGGTGGTTAAGATTCGGGACATATTCTGAAGGAAAAAGCAACATGTGCTTAAATTCTGGATATGAACTGTGAAAGAAAGAGAACGAGAAAACTCCAACGTTCCAAGCTTAAACAACAGAATGAATGGGCTGGCCACATGCAAGAAACAACTTGGAGAAATCAATGATTCTGTTTGGGCCAAATTAAGCTTGAGATGCTTATTAGACATCCAAGAGGCAGTTGAACAAAACGGAGTTGAGAGGAGAAGCTAGAATTAAGATGCACATTTTTGGAGTCTTCGGCATCTAGATATTTAAAGCCACAAAGCTAGGTGAGAACAAAGAAAGCGTGAGTATAGATAGAAAAGAGAAGAGGTCCAAAGTTGGAGGTCCAGGACACTTCAACACTGAGGAGGAGGACCCCCAAAGGAGGCAAGGGCAAAGAAGCTTATGAGCAGGAGAAAAACCCTAAAAGAACGATATCCCAGAAGCCAAGGGGAGAAAGAATTTCAGGAATTAAGGAAGCATCGACTGTGTCAAAGGCTGCTCATGGGTCAACAGGATGAAGACAGAGGAATGACCACTGAATTTGGCACCATGGAGGTCATGTTTATCTTGACAAGAGCGGTTTCATGAGTTGGTGAAAAGGAATACTTGGAAACTTGGAAATTTTTAGAGGGAAATAGAAAAGCACATCATTATAACTTTGGGGAAGGGAAGAATTTCTTCTACAAGACATAAAAAGAATGAACTATGAGAGACAATGTTGATAAATTTGAATACAGATTAAAGCTTAAAATTTCTACACAAAAAGGCACACCATAAAGACAATTAAAAATTAAGCCACCAGTGGAGAGAAGATATTTGAATACACATAACTGTCAAATGATTGCAACAATTAATTAGAGCAATAATAACAGCTCACATCTACAGAGGACTTATCTGCTAATCACGGTTCAACATATTTTACATCTATTAACTTATTAATGTCTAGAACAAGCTTTCCCTACTGGGGTCCTGTGAAAGAAATAAGCCCTGTAGGGGCGCCTGGGTGGCACAGCGGTTAAGCGTCTGCCTTCGGCTCAGGGCGTGATCCCGGCGTTGTGGGATCGAGCCCCACATCAGGCTCCTCCGCTATGAGCCTGCTTCTTCCTCTCCCACTCCCCCTGCTTGTGTTCCCTCTCTCGCTGGCTGTCTCTCTCTCTGTCGAATAAATAAATAAAATCTTTTAAAAAAAAAAAAAAAAAAAAAAAAAAAAAAAAAAAAAAAA
>NW_024426885.1:46386665-46574236 GCF_017311325.1 Ursus maritimus
CTGGGGGCACCTGGGTGGCTCAGTCGGTTGGGCGTCTGCCTTTGGCTCGGGTCATGATCTCGGAGTCCTGGGATCAAGCCCTGCATCGGGCTCCCTGCTGGGTGGGGAGTCTGCTTCTCCCTCTCCCTCTGTTGCCTCCCTTCCCTGGCTCCCGCTCCCTCTCTCTCTCTCTCAAAAAAAAAAAAAAAAATTTAAAAAAAAAAAAAAAAAAAAAAAAAAAAAAAAAAGAAATAAGCCCTGTAAAACGTAATTTGAATGATGATTTTTCTCAGTTCTCCCAAAGATGGTACATAGATAGTACTAGCCTCGATGCATTGTAGAAAGGTTAACCCATTACATACAATGGATCCTTTAGGGAAGCTGCTCTCAATTAATTTGCTCTCAGGACCCCTTTACATTCTTCAAAAATACTAAGTATATCAAATGCTTTCATTTATTTGAGTGATATCTACCAATATTTACCATATTCAAAACCAAAACCAGAAAAAAAATTTAATGCTTATTTAAAATAATGGCAAATCCATTACATGCTAACATATATGGCATTATTATGAAAAATGGCTATATATTCTAGAACAAAAATATTTATTCGGAAGAGTGGCCTCATTCTACATTTTTGCAAATCTATTTGACGTCCGACTTAACAGAAAGCAGCTGGATTCTCATATCTGCTTCTTCATCCACTCTGTTGCAATATATGATTTTAGTTGAAGTATATAAAAATTGTTTGACTTCACACAGATATATAGTTAGAAAAGAGAAGAAAAGGGAAAAATTGAATGTTTTTCAGATAGTTTTTGAAAATTTTCTTTGATACTAAGGTGAAACTCAAACAAATGGTAGTTCTTAAAAGTTAGTTGTGATGTGGAACCTGAAAAAATATCGATGAATTTATTGTACTTTGTTATATGACAACTCACTGGTCATGTTAATTTCTTGGTTTTGATCAATGGGCCAAGGTAACCCGATGTTACCATTCAGGCAAGCTGAGTGAAGGCTAGCTGGGAATTCTCTGAACCACTTTGCAACTCTTCCCTAAGTCTAAAGTTATTTCAAAATGAAAAGTTTAAAATTTTAAAAAGCAAAATAAAATAAAAATCCATTGATTTATTTTGTGCTTTGAATGACTCACAAATGCATGATCTTGCAATGTTATCCATTGGTCCTTTGGAAAATACTGGTTCACTGAGTCAAACAGATATTCCAAAAGTACACATATTTTATATTCTAATATTAGAAAAATCATGTTTGTTAATATCACTATGAATCTCATGGGAAAAGCCATTATGTATTTGGGAATTTAATACATTGTTGGTGACAAGTTTCCCAAAAATTCTAATTTTTTCTTGAAAGCTGGGATTTTATCGTTGGCATAAATTCAATCCGTTGTTTTTCTTGAAGTGACAGATTCACTATATTCATTTTCAAATGCCCAAGTCTTACAAAAGACATAGTTTGTCAGTCTTCCTTCAAGTAAAAATGGCATTCTAGGAATGAAGAGGCTAGTGTAGCACATGACCTAAGAAATCCCACAGTCCTTTTCCTGAAGACACTTGAATATGCAGCAGAAATGCTGTAGGCATACTTCCCACTTTGTCAGACAATAAAATGAATGAGGTTTACCGTTTCATCAAGGAGTGAAACCATCATTAACTTTACCGTAAGTGTGTGATGGTGAAAAAATACAATGACACGGCTCCTAGGATACCAGCAGATTTACCCACTCTTGGTTTTGCATCATTAGTACAAGTGCAAACATGGTGAGTAGGTCAGAGAACACCTCAGTATTATTGTGAGAACAGTTTTAACCTTGTTGACGTGGTCAGTCTCACACCTCTGGGAATCCAGGGACCACACTTTAAGAATCACTGCTAAAATATCAGGGCTTCATTTTTTTTTACAGAATCTTGACTGGGAAAAAAAAAAAACAACTATTTATCGGGAATAGGGGCGCCTGGGTGGCTCATAGCGTCTGACTCCTGGTTTCAGCTCTGGGCTTAGCGGGGAGACTCCTTGAGATTCTTTCTCACCCTCTGCCCCTCCCCCTACTTATGCTCCCTCACACTCTCACTCTCTCAAATACGTAAATAAATAAATAAAATCTTTAAAAATAATAATATTTATCTGGAATATACAAAGAATATTTATAAACTAATAAGGAAATGATAAACAACCCCCCAGAAGAAAGAGCAACAGATATTGTCCCAAATGCCATCAGTTACTGACCAGTTACCAGGAGGGGTACCTCCACCCTCCTTCCACTGCTTCCTTGCTTTTAGTACGCAGAGTTTAATCAAAACAGCAATACGCTTGATTAAAATTCTCATTTTCTGTCTCCCTTCCAGGGAAGAGTGGCCATGTGACAAAGTTCTGGCCAATTATTATAGGTAGAAGGTAGTGAGGGGCCCCTGGGTGGCTCAGTCAGTTAAGCAACTGCTTTTGGCTCAGGTCATGATCCCAGGGTCCTGGGATCGAGCCCCATGTTGGACTCCCTGCTCGGCAGGGAGCCTACTTCTCCTTCTCCCTCTGCTGTTTCTCCTCCTCTCTCTCTATCAAATAAATAAATAAAAATCTTAAAAAAAAAAAAAGAAGAAGAAGAAGAAGAAGGTCGTAGTGAGAGGGCTGTGAGAAATATTTGCTATCCTGATACAAATAACACCTAGTCTTTCTTCCCCCTATTCTCCATGTAATGCTAAAAAACACAAGAACCACCTGAAAACCCAAAATACTGAGCCACCGTCTAAGATCATGAAAGAAGAACCAGTAACATTAATGACATCACAGAGCCAATAATCCAGTTCAGGTCTGCCTATTTCTAGATTTTTTGCTTAGTTGGAAAACAAACCCTACCTAGGAAAGCCCCTGGTGAGTGGATTTTCCATTGCTTCCAGCTTAACATGGCTATCAGGTTATTGATATGAAAAGCCATTTCACGGGAGAGGAAACATAAACAGTAAACTAACCTATTAAAGATACTTAACTTTATCATTAATTAGACACAAGCGTATAAAAACAAGAATGAACTATCATTTCACTCCTACAAGATTGGAAAGAATCTTGTAAAAAGCCTGATGAGGCAAGTGTTGGAAAGGATATGGAGCAACAATAGTTGTTACAAATTGCTGATGGTAGAAGGTACTGATACAACCACTTTGAAGATCTTTGGTGATATTCGGTTAAGTTGAAAATGCTGTACATCATTACTAAGGAATAGCACTTCAGGTACATAATTTACAGAATCTCTTTCATGTGTGCCCGGAGAAAACTGAACGAGAAAATATTATTCAAATGTAACACTGTTCAAAATATGAAAAATTGGAAACAACATAAATACCCAATAAAGAAAAACAGACAAATAAATCATGATATGGTTTTATAATGTAATACTCTATAGCAAGAAAAATAAATACATTTGGACAATATAAATATATGCCTTTTAAAAATGCAGAACCACAAAATTAAATTCAGGTTGCATATAGTATAATGCCATTCATATAATGATTAAGCAACATAGTGCCTACAAAATATATATCACAGTATGGCAAGGATATAAGCATCATATGCATTGAATTTAATAAGGGTTGCATATTGAGAGAGAGATGGGGAGTAAAATTTTAGGAAGGCATTAATGCAGGTCTCTACTGTATATTACGTGTTTAAATAAAAACAAAGAAGGCACTAATGTCAACATTTAATGAAGACATTATGGGTCCAAACACAAGAAACAACAAGTGTTGGAGAGGATGTGGAGAACTAGGAGCCCTCATGCCTTGTTGGTGGGAATGCAAACTGGTGCAGCCACAGTGGAAAACTGTATGGAGATTCCTCAAAAAGTTAAAAATAGAAATACCCTATGATCCAGTAATCGCACTACTGGGTATTTATCCAAAGAATACAAAAATACTAATTCAAAGAGATACATGTACCCTGATGTTTATAGCAGCATTATTTACAATAGCTAAATTATGGAAACAGCCAATGTGTCCATCAATAGATGAATCGATAAAGAAGGGGGGGAGGAATGTTATTCAACTGTTAATTTTAAAAAGCTTTTTAAAAGATTTTATTTATTCACTTGAGAGAGAAAGAGAGAGCAGGAGCAGGGGGGAGAGGCAGAGGGAGAGGGAGAAGCAGAGTCCCCACTGAGCCGAGAGACCAACATGGGGCTCAATCCCAGGACTGGATCATGACCTAAGCCAAAGGCAGATGTTTAACCATCTGAGCCACCCAAGTGCTCCATTATTCAACCATAAAAAAAAAAAAGAACAAAATCTTGCCATTTGCAAAAACATGGACAGAGCTAGACAATATAACGCTAAGCAAAATAAGTCAGTCATAGCAAGACAGATACCATATGATTTCACTCATATGTGGAATTTAAGAAACAAAACAAATGAGCAAAGGAAGAAAAAAAAAAAGGAAAGAAAGACAAACCAAGAAACAGACAAGATCTTAACTATACAGAACAAACTGACGGTTACCAGAAGGGAGGTGGGCAGGGGTATGGGTGAAATAGGTGATGGAGATTAAGGAGGGCGCTTGTCCTGAAGAGCACAGGGTATTGTATGGAAGTGTTGAATCACTATATTGTACATCTGAAACTAATATAACCCTGTATGTTAACTATACTGGAACTTAAAAAAAAAAGATATTATTGGTCTATGAGTACTTATTATATTATTTTCTGTTTTGCCTATATGTTCAAATATTTTATAATGAGAAAATTTTTAAAGCCTTATTTTAAAAAGATGTAACATGAGGGGCGTCTGGGTGGCTCAATCAGTTAAGCAGCCAACTCTTGGTTTCAGCTCAGGTCATGATATCAGGGTCGTGAAATCGAGCCCCAATTCGGGCTCTATGGAATCTGCTGGAGATTCTTTCCCCTTCCACTCCCTCCCCCTCTCTCCTCTCCTCCACCCCACCCCACCCCTGCTTGCGCATAGGTGCAGGAGCGTGCCCTCTCTCTGAAAGAAAGAAAGAAAGAAAGAAAGAAAGAAAGAAAGAAAGAAAGAAAGAAACCCAAAGCCCAAACACTGGGCTTTTAAAATATTTGCAAATCATATATCTGATAAGGGGCATGTACCTAGAGTATATAAAACCTCTTACAAATCAATAGTAAAAGACAGCCCAGTCAAAAAACGGGCAAAGGATCTAAACAGGTATTTCTCCAAAGAAGACATACGGGTGGTCAACAAGCACAAGAAAAAATGCTGAACATCATTATTCATCAAAGAAATGAAAATCAAAATCACAATATCTAATACTTCACATCCACCAGGACGGCTTTAATCAAAACCATAGATAATAGCAAAAGGTTGGGGAGGATGTGGAGAAACTGGAATTCTCATAGTGCTGGTGGGAATGTAAAATGGTGTGACTATTTTGGAAAACAGGCTGGTAGGTCCTCAAGGGATTGAACATAAGGTCACCAAACGACCAGCAATTCCACTCGTAGGTACACACCCCGGAGAAGTGAAAACATATGTGCGCACAAAACCTTGTACGTTCAAGGTTTGTAGAAGCATTATTCATAATAGCAAACAGGTGAAAACAACCCAAACGTCCCTTAAGAGATGAACAGATTTAAAAAAATGCACATCTGTACAATGGAATATCATTCAGCCATAGAAAGGAATGGAACAGTATGGACGGACCTTGAAAACATTATGCCAAGTGCAAGAAGCCAGTCACAAAAGTCCACATATTTATGTGATTCCATTCATATCAAAGTCCAGAATAGAGAAATTATACAGACATGAAGTAGATTAGTGGTTGCCAAGGACTGGGGAAGGGAGAAGGGGATCTAGGGGAGTGACAGTTGAAGTACATGAGGTTTTTTTGAGGTGATGAAAAGATTCCAAAATTGTGGTGATGTTTGCACGTAGTGGTGAATTCACTCAAAACTATTTAATTGTACACTTTACATAAGTGACTTGCACGGTGCATGAATTATATCTCAATGAAGTTTTTTTAATGAAAAAATCACTCCTGGTAATTTATAAATTAATAGGGGAAAATCAGTTAGGGTATAGGAGGTCTAAACAACACTGTCGACCAACTTAACCTAATTGACATTTATAGAACACTTCACACTACAGCAGAACTCTTTTTTTTTCAAGTGCACACAGAACATTCACCAAAGATAGATCATATTCTCAGCCATAAAAAAAAAAAACTCAACAAATTTAAAATGTTTGGAATCATCTATGGTATACACTCTGACCACAATGGAATCAATCTAGAAATCAATGACAGGAAGGTGTCTGGAAAAAATCCCTTCAAATATTTAGAAATAAAACAATACAATTCTAAACAATTCATAGATAAAAGAAGAGATCACAAGGTGAATTAGGACATTTTTTAATTGAAGAAAAATGAAAATGCAACATGTAAAACCCATGATGTGTTACTGAAGCAGTGCATTAAGAATAATATAGACCACTTAGATTTTTTTTAAAAGAAGCATCTCGAATCAGTGGTCTAAGCTTCCACATTAGGAAACTAGAAAATAAAGAACAAATTAAATCCAAAAATAAAAGAAAGAAATAATAGGGATAATAGAAATCAATAAAACAGGAAACAGGAAAAAGTCAGTGAACTAAAAATTGGTTCTTTAAAACCCTAGTAAAATTAATAAATTTCTTCACCAGACTGACTGATCAAAATAGCCAGAAAAGACACAACTTAACCAATATCAAGCATGGAAGAGGGGCCGTCGCTGCAGATCCCACAGACACAGGAATTTATAAAGAACTTAATGCCAATAATCTGGTAACTTAGATTAAACAAGTTCTTTGAAAGACATAAAATACCAAAGTTCACTGGAGAAGAAATACACAACTTGAATAGTTTTGTATCCATTAAAGAATTTGAATTCGTACTTTAAAATCTGCCCACAACAAAAGCGTGGACCCAGGAGATGTTACTGGTGAATTCTACCAGATATTTAAGGAAGAAATAATACCAATTCTACACAAACTTTTCCAGAAAGTGAAGAGGAGAGAGTATTTTCCAACTCGTTTTTATGAGGTCAACATTATCCTGATATAAGAAGTAAAGACATTTCAAGAAAACTATGGACCAATATCCCTCACAAACACAGATTTTTAAATTTTTTAATAAAGCAAACTGAATTCAGAAATATATAAAAAGGACAATGTATCATTACCATACAGGGTTTATCATTACCATACAGGGTTTCTACCTGTGGGTAGAAACAACCAGGAATTTAAGGTTGATTCCACATTCAAAAATCAATCAAAGTAATTTGTCACATGAGCAGGCTAAAAAAGAAACAACTATAATCAACTCAACAGACACAAAAAAAACTTTTGACATATCCAACATTCATTCCTAATAAAAATTCTCAGCAAAACAGTAACAATGGAGAAGTTTCTCACCCTGATAAAATACATCTAGGAAAAATACTTGCTTAACATTATAGTTAATGACCAAAGATTAAAATTTCACCCTTAAGATTGGGAACAAGACAAGGTTGTCTGCTCTCATCCCATTTATTCAACATTATACTGAAGAGCCTAACCAGCGCAATAGGCAAGAAAAAGAAATTTAAAATGTACACATATTGGAAAGGAAGAAATAAAATGGTCTCTATTAGCATATGGTATGATCATCGATGTATATAAAATCTTAAGGAATCTACAAAAAAGACTATTTGAACTAAAAGGTAATTTTAGCAAAGTCACAGAAAATAAGGTAATCGAAACACAAAAATCAATTATATTTCTATATTTTATCAGCAAACAGGTAAAAATTAACTTTTAAAATACCATTTACAATAGCATTGAAAAACATGAAATAGAGATAAATTTCACAAAAGGTGTTCTCTAATCTACAAAACATCGCTGAGAGGAATAGAGGATCTAAATAAATGGAACATCATACCTTTTTCATGGATTGGAAAGCTCAACTGTATCCATATGTCAACTCACCCCAAACTGGTCTACAGGTTCAATGCAATCTCAAGTTCCTGAAAGCTTTTTATAGAAATTGACAAGCAGATTCTAAAATTTAAGTGGAGAAGCAAAAGTCCTAGATTAGCCAAAACAATTGAGAAAGAACAAAGTGTGACTCACGCAATTCAGCCTCAAGATTTATTACAAAGCTATAGTTTTAAGAGTTACTATGAAGCTACGGGTAATGTGGTATTTGCGTAAGGGTAGGTATATGCGTCAGAGAAACAGAACGGAATCCAGAAATAGACGCACACATACGTGGTCAAATGCTGTTCGACAAGAGCGCCACCGTAAATCAGGGGAGAAAGGATTTTTTCCCCCAGCAAATAGAACCTGGACCCTTACTTGACCGCACACATATGCCCATGTTCTACCTATCAACGAGTGGGAAAGGTAATTTCATCTCCCTTTATCTTACAATTTCCCTCCAAATAGAACGGGAGTACCAGAGATAGGATGACCAAGAGTCCCAGTTTGCCTGGAACTGAGGAGATCCCCAAGATGCAGAAATTGCACTTTTAACCCAGATAAAGCCTGGGTTGACCAAGACAAGAAGGTTTACCCTAAGCAAAGATATTACCAGTTTACCCATCATATCCAACTTCCCTTCTAGTTCTGCCTTCCATGGCTCACAACTCCGAAAAGCAGCAGCCTTACCTTCTCCATGCCCCCAGCTTCTTTGCTCATAGATGCGAAACAATCAGACACCCACTGAATGGAATCTAAACTGAGGGACAAAAAAGGGTGGGGTTATTTGATGATAATGGATCTTGGAAGTGGAAGGCCATCTAGATTCAGATCTGGGATAGTATTAGAAGGGCTGTGTCCCAATGAATAGCACTGGGAGCTGGCCTATAGGAGCCAGTGTGCTGAGAGAAACACCAACAGGAAACCAGGAAAAAAAACAATTCTGGCTGCCGCTTTCTGATTCCAGATTGTACCTGCCGTCCTTGGATTCCGGGAGGTAGCTCAGAAGAATCCTCCTTTACCCAGCATGTCCTTAACAAAGTGTCTGGCCACCCCAGCCAGATGGAGAACTTCCAGCATCTCTCCCAGTAGATGCACACAGAAGGTGCTTACTACCTGTGGGTAGAATCAATTATAAGCTGTGATGGTTAGTTTTATATGTCAACATGGCTAGGCCATGTGCCCAACTGCTTGGTCAAATACTAGTCTAGATGTCGCTGTGAAGCTGTTTTGCAGATGTGATTATCATTTACGACTGGTTGACTTCAGTAAAGCGATTACTCTCCGTAATGTGGGTGGGCTTCACCCAATTGGTCAAAAGACTTAAGCGTGAAAACCTGAGATTTCCCCAAGAAGAAGGAATTCTGCCTCAAGACTGTAACAGAAATCCTGCCTGCGTTTCTAGTCAGCCGGTGTGCCCTACAGATTACAGACTCACCAGCCCCCAGGATCCTGTGAGGCAATTCCTTAAAATAAATATAGATAGATAGACAGACAGACAGATAGATGTCTCCTAAGGGTAGGGCCACTTCTGATGAAATGGTGCCTTTGAACAAATCCTGCAGGGAAGCGGCTGCCCCAATAGCTCGTGTGTCCTCTTAATATGAGTGCTTTTTGTGCAAAGCTGTGAACTTTAATCTTCTGGGAAAGACAAACAAGCAGAAAAGAACTCCACTAGGTGAGAGATGTGCTTTTGCTCATGTTTACCCAGTACTTAAACATACCAGGCTCGACAGGGAGCATCTCATTTAATCTTGCCCACAGATCCGGAATACGGGTCCTATTATCATCACCCCCAATGTATGTAAAAAGAAACTGAGGCTCAGGAAGGCTTGAGTAATTTGCTACGGTCAAATTACTATGTGGAAGACACCTACAGTAAAGGGAGTGGTCAGAGCCCAAATTTGACCCCAGGCCCTCTGACCACTCACTGTACAACCCACCTCTGGCACAAACGATGTGAAGGTTGGCATGGTGTGGGCTTGAGGTAGGTCATCAATAATGCCAGGCTGTTTTATGTGGTTTTCAGAACTGTCCTTGCTGTGGGTCAGCGACAGACTTGGGGTCGGGTCACACTAAACCACCCCCCCAACACTCTTTTTAACCTGGTGAGTATAAAACGGCTCCTGAACTGGCTCCCCAAGCTCCATGACACATCCTCTAGAAGGCTTGCCCTCTCCTGGGAGAATAAGGGACAAATCTGAGATCTGCCCCAAGACAATAATGCCCCATGTATGTTGGGACTTGGTGTCATTATCCCTGGGAAATCTGCAATTCCCCACCTTCAACCCCGCCTCCCCTCAGTTCAGACGCAGCCTAATCAATGTGCCCGTGAGATCTCAGGACCCCAGTCTCACTGGTGCCCCTTATCAGCCCCATATGTTTATCTGGAACAACATCTGAGGCACAAAATAATCTGTAAAATGAAGAGGTACACATGCACTGGGGGCACAGGCTGACTTCCTACGTCTTTAGCCTCTGGAGTCTGAGAGAACCCAACTGTGATGGCCAGAAAATGAATATATCAATGAAATGATAGGATAAAAATAAATGACCCCAGGGGCGCCTGGGTGGCTCACTCGGTTAAGTGTCTGACTCTTAGTTTCAGCTCAGGTCGTGATCTGGGGTGGTGAGGTCGAACCCCACAGAGGGAATCCATGCTCAGCAGGGAGTCTGCTTGAGATTCTGTCTCCCTCCCCCTCTGCCCCTCCCCCCCAAAATAAATAAATCTTTAAAAATAAATTAATTAAATAATATAAATGTCCCTGAAGCCTAAAGTCATGTAATTCTGCAAGAACGTGGGAGAAATTGGTGTGAAAATGCCCTGCAAAGAATTTAGATCCCAAAGTCAAGTGCAAAATCTGGTTCCAAATGGAAAAACCCTAAGAAGCTTTGCTAATTTTTATGTGAGAAAACCCTGGAAAGCAGTAATGATAGCTGCTCGGAGACCATTGGCAACCTGTTACTTCAGCACAGCTACCCTGAGCCTGAGCTGAGACCTGGAGTCAGGTTACAGGGAGTCAGGAGCTAACCAGCTGGTGGCCTTTCTCAGAAACTGCCCTCCGCTGACCTCCAACCTGGAAGGGAAGTAGGGAGGTGGAGAGGGGAAAAGCCAGGAGGTGGCAGGCATGGTCACCCCTGTGGCAAGGGGAGAGAAACTAAACCCGAGCACAGCTCACCCCCCATCCCCCTTGCAGCAGGCAGGAGAAGGGCCTCCCTCCACCCAGAGCTGAGCAAAACTCATCCCCTCAAAGTCCTTGGGCTCTGGCAGCAGCTAGGAGAGGACAGGGAACTACCCGGAAAGTCAAGTTCTCTGCTGGGCCACAGATCCCTGTGGCTCCAGGCACTGGCCTTTGTTACCTGCCCAATCCCAGTGCACCCAGGCTCTTGGGGACCCTGCAGAAACACTGGAAAAAGACAAGCACTCTGCCCCCCTTTCTGTGTCCCCCTCGGCTGTGTAGGAGAGAATATTCCTTTCCCTGGATCACCATCAACATGACCTCAAACTTCTTTGACATCTGCCTGTCTTCCTGTTGTAATTTGCCCTGGTGTGGTTTACTTGTGACGTTGGGCTTTTCACTTTCTAAAAGTGCTGGCACTGGACAGGGGGAGCCATAGACCCTGGCGCCCTTCGCCAGGCGGGGCCGCCTCAGTCGGCACCGTGCTGCCGGGCTTGGGGGAGGCAGGAAGGAAAAGGGGCCAAGGCGGCGGAACCAGAGGCCTACAGCCAGGGCTGTGAACGCAGCGCTGGGATGGAACTTTGCGCAGTGGCTCCTATCCTCACAGCCACTCCGAAACCCCTCCCCCATTGCAGATGAAGGAACGGAGCTGCGAGGAAGCAGGGTGACGTCAGCCCCAGGAACTCGCTCACCAGCACAGCCCTCTCATGACCCTGAGATCAAGAGTCACAGGTACTCTGACCGAGCCAGTCAGATGTCCCCTAAAATAAGTTTTAAAACAGCATATGCTCTTTAATATGGTACCAAAAATCTGGAAGAAAAAAAAGGTGGAGACAAACATACACTAAGAAGGGGCGCCTGGGTGGCTCAGTCCGTTGAGCGTCGGCCTTCGGCTCAGGTCATGATCCCTGGGTCCTGGGATCCAGTCCTGCATTGGGGTCCCTGCTCAGAGGGGAGTCTGCTTCTCCCTCTCCTCTCCACTAGTGCTCTCTCTCACTCTTTCTCTCAAGTAAATAAATAAAATCTTCAAAAAAATACATATATACCATATATCATATATACACGCACACACACACACACACACACACACATATAAACATTGACGACTTTCCCCCCAGAGGAAAAAAAATGTAGGGAGTAATGACACTGGTACAAAGTGGAGTTAATGTCCAAGTAATTATTGTTATTATGATTTGATTAAGGGGTGCCTCAGTGGCTCAGTCTTTAAGTGTCTGCCTTCAGCTCAGGGCGTGATCCCAGAGTCCTGGGATCGAGCCCCACATCGGGCTCCCTGCTCCTCTGAGAGCCTGCTTCTTCCTCTCCCACTCCCCCTGCTTGTGTTCCCTCTCTCGCTGGCTGTCTCTCTCTCTGTGTCAAATAAATAAATAAAATCTTAAAAAGAAGAAGTAGTAGTAGTAGTAGTAGTAGTAGTAGTAAGGGCACCTAGTAGTAGTAGTAGCAGCAGCAGCAGTGAGGGCACCTAGTAGTAGTAGTAGTAGTAGTAGTAGTAGTGAGGGCACCTAGTAGTAGTAGTAGTAGTAGTAGTAGTAAGGGCACCTAGTAGTGGTGGTAGTAGTAGTAGTAGTAGTAGTAGTAGTAGTAGTGAGGGCACGTAGTAGTAGTAGTAGTAGTAGTGAAGTAGTGAGGGCACCTAGTAGTAGTAGTAGTAGTAGTAGTAGTAGTGAGGGCACCTAGTAGTAGTAGTAGTAGTAGTAGTGAGGGCACGTAGTAGTAGTAGTAGTAGTAGTAGTAGTAGTAGTGAGGGCACCTAGTAGTAGTAGTAGTAGTAGTAGTAGTGAAGGCACCTAGTAGTAGTAGTAGTAGTAGTAGTAGTAGTGAGGGCACCTGGTGGCTCAGTGGGCTAAGCATCCGCCTTCGGAGGGGGTCATGGGCTCGGGGTCCTGGGATGGAGCCCTGTGTGGAGCCTGCATCAGGCTCTGCACTCAGCAGGGAGTCTGCTTCTCCCTCTCCCTTTTCCCCTCTCCCTGCTCATGCGTTCTCTCTCCCTCTTTCAAATAAATAAATCAAATAATTTTTTTAAAAGATGCAGGGGGAATGAAGTCGTATTGGTCAAGCTCACATCCAAGTCACAATCCTAAAACAGGGAAGCACTGAAATGAGGTATAAGTCTGTGAAAAGGTGACAGAATCACCATGATTGTAGTTCATGCTTCTATAACCCATCCCCCAGCACAAGTATATTGTGACTTTGATACTTTTGATGCAGTTTTTCAGGGTCTGGAGGAGCAGACACGCTGCAGAGCCGTTCACTCAATAGAAACCCTTTACTACCCTTCCCTTCCATCCAGCTCCTGTGACACAGCACGTGTGTGCAAGCTGCGCACCCACGCCCACTCCCCTCCCGCCACCCTGCATCCAGACATCCAGACATCCAGATGCTGGCACGGAGGCCAGCGGTGCTCTGGGGCTCATGGCCTCGCAGCACTTTCAGCCTAATGGAGGAGACAGACCACAAACAAGCAAACAGATACATTAAAAATAATAATAATAAATAAAGGTGGCAAATCCCCAGAGAAAGAACAGAGACCGGAGCAGTTGCCAAGGGCCAAGGGGGCAGGGGGATGGGGAGTGAGTGCTTAATGGGTAAAGGGTTTCCTTTCCAGGCTGAAAATGTTCTGGAACTGGATGGTGGTGGTGGTTGCACAACATTTTTTTTTAAGATTTTATTTATTTATTGAGAGAGAGAGCACGCGAGCCAGGGGAGGGGCAGAGGGAGAAAGAATCTCAAGCAGATTCCAGTTGAGTGCAAGCCAGAGTCCTAGGCGGGGCTGGATCTCAGGACCCTGAGATTGTGACCTGAGCGGAAATCAAGAGTCGGACACTTTACCCACTGAGCCACCCAGGTGCCCCCTGAACAACATTGTGAATGTACTGTCACTGAAATGAACATTTTAAAATGGCTAAAATGGTAAATTTTATGTTGTGTGTCTCTCACCACAAGTTTGTGAAAAAGATACTTGTCGCTGTGGAAGCTTCTGTAAAGAAAGTTCGGCAGGGTGTGCTGAGAGAGAGATGGGAATGGGACCCATGGAGAGTGGGTAGTCAGGGAAGAACTCAGCCCTGTGAGGATTTGGGGAGACAGCATTCCCCGCAGAGAGACACAAATGGGTGGAGAGTAGGTTGGAGAGGGGGCACAGGCCCGCAAGAAGCATCCTATTTCCTCTGAATACAATGGAAGCCACTGAAGCAGGGCAATGAATGAGCTAATCAGTGTGTTACAAAGTTTCTTTGGCTGCTGTGTGAAGAAAGGGTTGCAGGGAGTGAGCATGAAGCAGGGGGACATGGCCACACTAGGAACGTCTGCAGGCAAGTACAGGGTTCCAGGCGTGGAGGGAGGGGAGAGGACACTGAGGGTAGGAGGGCCCCTGGCCCAGCAGGCATGGTTGCCATGGTTACTGGACTGTTCCCAGAAAACAGAGAGAAGGCAGACGCCCCATGAAAAGGAGTATGTCACACAGCTGTCAATGGGACATGGACGGGGCCCACCTGTGGCACCAAGGTGGGGCCAGATTTGCAGCAGGAGCGGCTGAATTCTGAGTCACTGAGAGGATGCTAAGAAGGGTGTCTTAGGGCTGCTTCTGGTCACTGCCCAGGCTAAGCCAACAGGGAGAGGTGAGCCTAGGATGATCCCAGCTGTGGGGGATGCAGGCAGAGGGGGCCGGAGCCCAGCTGGACTTAGAGCACTCCACAGGCTGGACTAAGGGGCAGGCCATTGAGCCTACCCGGGAAGATGCAGGCATTCCAGCAGGGAGCTGGCTATGTGGGTGAGAGTTCCCGCCTCCATGAGTGTGGGAGGGAGGCCTTAGGGGACAAGACAGGACGGGGAAAATGGGCAGGAGGAGGCAAAGCATCATTCCAGGCTCACCAGGACTGAGTAAATTGTGCTCAGGGACCCCAAGGGGCTGGCACACACTTCAACAAACCATAGCAGATGCTTTCTTCCGGACACACTGGGAATGGGATGGGGGGTGGCGAAGGCAAGGAAAAGATCCAGCCAATGGAGCATGTCCCCACTTACTCCTGCCCTGAGCCACCATGCGGCTACTGTATGACCAGCCTCGCTCCTGACACCCCAGTTGGCTGTGCTCCCTGTGATCTGTCTACCCACAGTCTCAAGGGCCAAAGCTCTGTCCAGTTCATGAAAGTCAGCTCTTAGCAATGTTGCACAAGGGAAGGAATAAGTGAAGAAATGAACAAGCGAATGCACGCACAGATCATTTGTGGAATTAAAGTCTGAGTTCAGAAGTGAATGAATGGAAAAACATTCACCAGATCCAAGGTCAAAGTTATGGGACATGCTTCCTGACTCCACTTCTTAGCATTTAGGTGACTTTAGGCGGATTGAGTCACTTTGTGGCCCATGGCTTCCCCATCTGAAACAGGGTCACAGCACACGGTACATCCCAGACCCTGCAGCAAAAGCTCTGCCCAGCCAACCCCCCAGGCTTCCCCAGCGTCCACCCAGATGCTTCCACAGACAGGACTAAAGCCAAGAGCTGAGATTTGAATGAGATCTGACCTGGAATACACACATTCCTCAGTGTTTCCTCCTCCTTTCCATTCTTTATAAATCAGAAAATTAATTACCTGGAAAAGAGTCTTCTGCACCAGAAACCCAAATGAGTTTAATGTATAATTTACACATGAAAATGTAGACGTCAGTGTGTGACAAACTGCCATAAAAATGTTTTTGCAGTTAAATTTTTGGGCATCTGTCTTCCTCCCTGAAGAGCCACCATGCAGACGGTGTGAGGCCCCAGGGCTGAGGCCGGGCAGGGCTGGGAAGGCAGCCTGTCCTTCTTGCCAGCAAGGGATGCAGCTGTCAGCACAGCCCAGCCGGAAGGCCCCAGCCTGGGAACCAGCAGCACACAGCCAAGTCAGAGCTCTCTCCCTCAGGGGCCTGCGGTGGGTCTCATTCAAAACAGGGGTTTAACTGGGTGCCAGTTCCGTGCTAGACCAAAAGATGGAAGATAGGACGGAGTATGGGCTCATGCTCCCGTGGCTTTGGGACCTGTGGGAGAGCCAGGCAAGCAGGTGATAAATGACAGACAGTGTGGGGGTAGCAGGGGGCAGAGGGGGCCCTACACGCCAAGCACCTGCAGAGAAACAGGTTCCTCCCTGCACCAGGAGCCCCCCCAAAGACCCCAGGGGACAGGGACTAGTCCTGGAGGAGCTCGGCAGGAAGAGGCAGCAGGGGGACACTCCCAATGGGAAGAACCACCCATGCTAAGACAGAGGCTAGGTACAGCAAGCATGTTCAGACGGGTGTGAGTGTGGCCATGGTGCATGGCCAGGACCGTCCAGCAGGGAGCCTGGAGTGGAGAAAGGAGCTAGGTCGCCAAGGGGCCTGCACACCCAGTCTGGATATAGGACTTTGTCCTGGATTGAAAACTTTAAACAGATCAAGTCTACACTTGACTCTGCTGAGCCGTATGGAGGCCAAGAGGAGGGTTGTTGGGGGGAGTGAACGAGAGAGAAGATGAATGGGCTCTGCGTCCTATCAAGTGCAGCAGCCACAGAAAGTACCATCCCTCGCAGGACCCGGAGTGTTCTACCAGGTCCTGACTCCTTCAGGTGTATCTTCATCCGGGTGCACCAGCCCGTGGGCACAGGACGGCATATAAACCACCTGAAACACAGGCCGAGCCCCTGCTTCTTCTCTGCACCTGCTACTGCCATTCGGGGCTGGTCATTCTTCGTGCAGGACATTCCCTGACAGCCTCTCTCCAGAGGCCCCACGAGGCTCCAGGCACAGCCCCAGGCTTCCTCTCACACGCAAATAAGGAAGAGCGGCAGGGTGCTCTGCACTGGCCCCAGCTGAGGACCACTGTGCTGGCATGCACAAGGGAGGGAGGAACGGCATATGCTCACTGCACGCTGGCCCTCCAACCTAGAACCGGTGGCGAAGGTCAAGAGTACGCCTTCTCCCTCACCAAGCGATCATCACCTGTGTCTGAGCCCAATCTGAGATCCCAAAGGTGTCTTCCCAGAACTTGGGCCTCCCACAACAAGACAAAGCAAGTCTCCATTCCTTCACCCCATCACGACGCCCTTCTGCAGCCTTAGAGCCCCACAGACCTGGTCAAAACACAGAGGCCGGGCTAGTGGGGCCTGGCTAGTGGGGCCAGATCCTCACAGAACAAGGGTTTCGAGTCCCCAGCCCTCATCACTCTTGTGCTCGCTTTTAAAAAGACAGCCTGGCAGCAAAAACTTTTCCACCTCCTGGGAGGTCAGGGGTCGACCCCTTGGTGACTCCCAGCCACATACCTCGCTTGACTTTCGGGGGCCTGAGGCCCTCTGCCTGGGCCAGGGCCTCCCAAGCCTCGCGCTCCCTCCAGCGCCTCAGCTGCTCCTCTCGCATTTTGTAGAAGAGAATGTGCTTCTGCACATCACTGAGCTCGGCGAGGAGTTCGGGGTCGATGTACATGTCGTGTAGGATCTGCTGCAGCATGACGTCAGCTGGGGTGCCCCCACCAGAAGGGCAGCCAGCCAGGGAAGCCCTGCAGGGGGGACACCCCAGGCGACTCCTCACCCCCGGCTCCTCACTGCAGGGTCACTTCGGGTGTCCCTTGTCTGTGGAGCATCGCCACTCTGCCTCAGCTCCCAGCCAGGGACAAAGGCATCTCCTCTGCCCGGGACAGCAACAGGGACCAGGCAGCAGGAAGCAAAGAGGCAGCCGGGCCCCGGCAAGGGGTGGGGGGCAGGCATCAGGAGCAAGCTAGTCCTTCTGTTGGGTCACCAATTGCCACATCCCAGCAGCGCCTGTGTCTCAGCCTCCCCTGGGGCTCGGGGACAATGGGGAGGGTCAAAGCCTCCAGCTCTGCAGGGCAATGTGCGGAGCCGGCCCTCCCTGGGCTGACAGGTGTCGAGTGATCTGTTAGTGGAAGGTAACGATGACACCAGCCGTATCGATGACACTGCCCAGGCCAGCCAGGAACTGATCGCTCCTCCGCAGGTAAGAGGAGGAGGAGGCCGTTCTGCCTACTAATTCCATGACTCCTGAGCCAACTTCAAACAGGCGGAGGAGCCAGCCAGGAGTTTCTAGGCCCCTCAGCTCTCCCTCTGTCTGCTCCCACCTTGCCAACCTTCTTCTTCTCCAGGACATTGAGCATCCTGACGTAATGCTTTTAGAACTCTGCCCTCTCGCTGTGTTAGCGCCCAGAAAGGAAGCAAAACAGAATCAGTAGGAACAAGGAAGGGGCTTTACCATGGATGGAATTCAAGGACACAAAGGTGGCCAGCTTTCTCTCTCCTTTCCTGTCATGAGGTTCTAAAGCTGTGCGTGTGCTGACAGATAAACCCTCCAGGGCTCAGGTTTGGTTGTTGCTGTTGATCTGTCTGTTGTTGGCTGCAGGTGTCTGGAGATCACCAATCAGAGTGATACAGTTTCTCTGTGCCCTGAATCGGAAGCACCTGGGACGGAGTGGGATGTTGCTTTCAGATGGGTAGGACTGGGTCTAAGAGGTGCTCACAGCTACTCACGGCTGCCCCTGTATTCCAACAAGGCAGCTGGGCTCCAGAAGGTAAGTAACCCGCCTATGGCTACCCAGTCCCTAAGTTGCCATCTTGGGACTCTACCCGCTTTTCAAATTTGATGTCCCTGGCAACTGTGAATCTTTTGATGGTTTGAAAATGTAACCCGACCAGAAAAAACAACTGATGGGGATCTGGCACTGAGGCCTGGTAGGATTGGTGATCTTCATGTCCCCTTCCCTCCCCATGAGGGCCAAAAGTGGATCAGACACCCAAGGGTGATGGACCACAGGTGTGATTGGGTCCTCTTCTCTGGCTGCTAGGTTAGCACAGGACAGGAGAATAATGAAGCTGTTGGGATGAGTTTCAAGCCACAGGGTCGAAAACAAATAGAGAGGGCCAGGCTGCCCCTCCCCTAGGTCTAGTTGGCTTGCTGTAGTGTGATGGAGACCTTGCAGCCTCCACACTGAGGCTCGGCCACGCAGAGCAGTGGCCCTGGACTCCCCGCTCCGCCCTGTCCTCAGTCCTCCCACCTCAGACATCTGGCGACTCCCCCACTTGTGTGCTGGTTCCCTCGGTTTCTTACACCGAGGGCTTCCCTTGCCTAGGGCACAGCTCTCCACGCTCTAACTGTGGTTGGGTGGGAGAAAGGAGTCCAGAGCAGAGACAAGGGAACAGGGGCACGAAGGGAGTCCAGGCTCCTGCTGGCAGCCTCCTTCTTTCTTTGGGCGGGGGAGGGAGGGAGACGCCTGTTGCGAGGACAGCAGGAATAGGCAGGCTGCAAGTAAGCCTCGGGCGGGGTGGGGCCGATGGCACCCCTGCGGTGGCCACTCTGCCCGGAGAGGGTGGGTGGCGGCCGGAAGGAATGACACATGCTAGCTCCCCATTTCGTGCCGCAGGGGGCACGGTGCTCCCGGGCAATCCCAGGTCGGTGGGGCGGGAGACCGAGTCGCCAGGCGAGCGTAGCCCGGGTGCCACCGGGTCCCTGGATGGGTGGGAGCCGTTCTGCCGGCTCGGCGCCACCTTCTGCCTGCCCTCCCCTGCGGAGGAGGCCGCTCGGCCCGGCCTAGGGCGCCCCCTGGAGGCGGGTGTGAGCGCCTAGAGGAGTTGGGGAGCTCGCCTGCCGGGGGAGCCCAAGGGACCGGACGCGAAGAGGTGGCGTCGGGATGGGGGAGGGCACCCCTCTCCCGCCCCCGGCGCCGTGCGACGGGGACACGGTGGCCGTCAGTGGCCGCGACCCCAGGGGCAGGGGCCGTGCAGACGAAAGGAGTACCGGCTGGCGACAAAAAACGACGAGAGGGGGCCCCGGCTCTGCAGATGGCTGTCTGCGGCATTTCAACTGCCCTTGTTTTGTTTTCATTTATCATTGGCCGCGTGATTTGTTTAATTCTGCCCGCTACCGCCATTGCTTCTGGGGCGGGAGTACACGCCAGCAGCGCTGCTCAAGGGACTGGAGACCACCTGAATGTCCCTCTGTGGGCTACACCTGTCGCAAAGAATGGGTGGGGCTGTCTGCTTTGGCAAAGGAAGATAATCCACATCCACGGCAGATAAAAGGAAAAGGTGACCCACAGGATATTGTGTGCAGTGTAATCCATTATTTGAATTTGTATGTGATTACTTTCGTGTAGACAAAGGACAAATACGGAACACACATGGCTTCTTGCTTTCTTCTTAGAAGGGGGAGACCACTATAGGCAATTCTGCATTGTTTTATACAGTAAGCTATAGAATACATACGACTGAAGCAAAATGTATTTCAAAAATCCTAAAGTGTGATTCCAAATAATTGGCCCTCCACTCCTGCACCCAGCCCCAGGGAGGGAGGGAGGTGCAGGCAAAGCCAGAACTCCCTGGCCAGGAAGGCTAGAGCGTCGGGATGCATGAACTGCTCATGTCATCAGAGGTCCCTAAACCGGAGAAGGGCTTGGAGGCATTTCTCAGCTCTGGCGCTGGTGCGAAGAGGCGGCTGGAAGAGCAGGAGGCAGGGGAGGAAAGTCCACTGACTTTGGCCAAAGTCTAGGAGGTGATAATACTGTATGGGAGCTGCCAGTGGGGGGACCAAGGAGAGGAGATTTGGGAGACATTTCTTATCCCAGAGCCTCCTATCGGGTTCTCTCTGCATCTGCTTAAAATCCTTTTAAAACTTAAATCATGGCATTCTCTGCTCAAAACCTTGCAATGGCTCCCCTTTTACTCAGAGTCAGAGCCCAAGTCCTCATAGGGGCCCATAAGGCCCTCCAGGATCTGCCTCTCTCCATCCCCACCCCCTCAGATAAGCCCTCCCATCCCTCTCCCTCCACCAGTGCCCCAGCCTGCTGGGATCCTGGCTTTGCACAAACACACCAGGCATGCTCCCTCCTCAAGGTCTTCCCCGGGCTGTTCCCTCTGTCTGGAACCTCACCTCTTTCAGGTCTTTGCTCAAACTTTTAACTCCTTCCTCTGTACTCCTGATCCTCTCTTACTCTGCTCGATTTTTTCCCCTTATTACTTACTTTGTAAAACACCGTTTACTTATTTTGTGTGTTTCTCTCTCTCTCCCTTTTAGATAGCAAGCAGCGCTTCACTGATTTCCTCCATGCCTGCCACACTGCTTAGTCTACAGCAGGTGCTAGTAGATAAATATCTATTGGAAGAGAATGAAGGAAGGAACTTGCAAGGGGGAATTGATTAGCGCCTGTGCAAATGCTGGGGAGGCATCCCGAACAGGACTCTGGAGTGAAGTTGCTGGAGACTTGGACATAGGAGTCATGAGCAGATAGGCTAAATCTCTGGGGCATTAGGTAGACTGATGGCCCTACTGTAGGCCCCCTGCCCTGGATGCCCCCCCACCACCACCCCATGCCCTCACCACACAGTCCCCTAAAGGCTGAGTCAAGTGATGGCCAGAGAACCATATCATCTTGGCCTCGGGAGAGCCTGGGTGCAGCCACTGTGTAAGGATTGGCTGCAGGAAGGCTCTCCTTAGATTCCACTCACCTCCCCTGGCAGAATCACTGGGGAAGCTGCTTCCAAGAGCACACTTGGGATCTTACCAGGTCTCAGTTCTGCAATCCGAGGGCTCAGTGGAAGTCTGGAGTAGTTTCTGCCTTGTCACCAGTTAAGCTGCCCTGAAAAATCGTGGCGGTGAAAATCAATAGTGTCCCCGATGAGTACAACAACTGCATAGAAAATACGACGTGAAAAAGGTCCCACTCACAGTAAGAACCAGATATGAAATCCTGGAAATACATTTGGCAAACAATGTGGGGACCTGTGTGAAGAGAAGTAAAACTCACACTGAGAGCCTGCCTAGGATTTCAGGTGGCATAGGAACATACCACATTCACAATCAGAAAGACCTAATGCCAGAAACTGTCTAACCCATCTGTGTTCGTTGGCGTCTGACATGGCTCCCTGTGAGTCCCTACTTCCTGGTATTCGTGACCCCACATGTTAGGGTTGCTCTGTGCCATCGATAGAAAACGCTAGAACGGTAATCTGTCACTTTTGAGGTTAGGGCATAAAAGGCATTCTGCTTCCCCTTAGGGTTCTCTTCCTCTTAGCACATGGGGAAGCCACGTGAGCCCCACGTGGTAAGGAACTGACGTCTCCTGACAGCAGTCATGTGAGTGAGGTCGACAGAGATCTGGTCAGCTGAGGCTGCAGCCCTGGGCCAGCAGCTTCACTGCAACCTCCCAGAATCATCCAGCTAAGCTGTTCCTAGACTCCTGACCCTCAGAAAGGCTATGGGATATATATGTGTTAAGCTGTCGGACTTTGGGACAATTTGTTATGCAGCAATGTAAAACTAATACAATATCAAATTAATTTATATAGTTAATGCAATGTCAGGCCAAACCTGAGAATTCATTGGGAAGTGGGGGAGAAGCCTGATAAAATGATTGCCAAGTTTGACCAAAAAAATGAATAGATGAGAACAGACTAGAGAACACTGAGGAATATTGAACTCTGTACTGCCCAATTCAAACTTATAAAGCAAACATTTCAGTTCTGACACAAGAACAGGCAGATGGAAGTGAGAAAGCCCAGACACAGATCCAGACATATACGGAATTATTTAGTACGTGGCCAAAATGGCAGTTAATAAGGGGGAAAGAATGAATATTCGTCCAAGAAACAGACCAGAAGTAGTCAGCTAGATCCTTGTCTGTCACCTGTGATCCTACCAGGACACCCTTCAGTGGCCGTGAACTCTGGGGCCTCTGCAGTATTAGTCATAAGCACGAACATTTCAAAGTAACTGATGGGGTCAATATATGAGGTTTAGATTAGTAAATCACGGCAGGTCAATGGGATAAAATGCTGTACAGCCATTAAAATTGCTGTCCAGAAGACCATTTGTTGACATAGAAGGGTGCTCATTATGTACTGCTAAGACAGAAAGCAGGTTGTAAAATATTATGTGTACTATGGTCTCAGCTGTATAAATGAAGAAAATAATATTTTAACTCCTACTGCCTTTGAAGGAGACGAAGCAGGTCCAATTACAAGGAAAGGCCTGGGGTGCCTGGGTGGCTCAGTTGGTTAAGCATCTGCCTTCGGCTCAGGTCATGATCCCAGGGTCAATTCCTGCTCACTCTCTCTCATTTTTTTAAAAAAAATGAATGAATGAATGAATGAATGAATGAATGAACGAACGAACGAATGGATGAATGAAAAGGCCCGTGATCTGGAAACCTTGCCAGGTATGGATGTGCTCATCTGGGAGGCCGTGCTGGGGTGAACCAAGCAGCTCCATGTAACACAGGCTGGACATCAGGTTCCAGAGCGGCAGAGATGGCAGGGGAAGGAGAGAGGAAATGACAGATGGCCACACAACCCAAGGCTGTGGACCACCCTGTTCCAAATCTTCATCAAAATGATTTAATTCTCAAAAGGCTTGACATGAGATTTCTTATTTACAGGAAAAACAGAAAACAAACCAAAAGAAAAAACAAACAAACAAAAAAACCCACCCTTAACCTTTATCCAATTCTGCCAGGACAGAGGAACAAAACAGAGACCACTAAAGGGCACAGGAGCTGGGTGCCTGGAATTAGCAGAAATCATGGGAAGAGCTGGGGGCTCTCCCCACCATGAACTGGTGGGGTCCAAGGACCTCTGCAGGGCAAGGACACCCACGCCGACACTGTAAACAAAAAGACTACAGTACAGACACAATCATGCATTTATGATAATGGCGGCAGAGCCCAGGCTGCAGCTGGCCGGGCCTGACATTTCCACGACTCATCTTCCTCTTCTGTACATGCGGAAGAAATGGCGGCACGCATTAAGCAGATAAGGTAAGCTATGTCAGAGTCAGCCAGGCACATAGTAGGTGCCAATGTGAGCTCTGTTTCCCTGCTCCTCAATCTGGGACCTGATTCCTCACTAGCTTGGTGAGTCAAAATATTAGGTGGGGCTGATGGACTGTGGCAGCTAGTTCTGCTGCCCAGAGAGCTTTCCCAGACACAGTGTGACTCAGGCCTGGGACCGACAGGCCCGCACTGGGAGAAATCAGCTGATGTTCTAGAACAGTTCTAACTTGGGGCTGCTGCCCCTCCTGTTCCCCACGGGGGAGAAGGTCTTCGTGCAACAGGAGAGAACAGGGCCGACATGCAGAGCGAAGCAGAGACACTGATGGAGGGAACACCCCCGTAGTGTGAGGTCCCACCCCCGCACCCAAGGCCCTGCTCCCTCTCTGTCTAGGAATGTCCCACTGTCCCTGCCTGCCCTAGGAACCGATAACCTTGCTTGAGTTAAGCTCACTGCTACCGTGCATCCTGACCACCCCAGTGGCTTGGCTTTCTCTCCATTTGTCTTGCCAAGGATGCTTCAGAGGTGGACAGGACACCAGTTAGCTGAGGCACCTGGGGCAGAGCATCTCGAAGGGCTCTTCTTGAGGCCCCACTTCTCACAGGAAGTCCTCCCAGACCCCAGGCCTCTCTCTGAATGCAGCTGTCCCACCTCCTTGCTGCCCCAGTCCCACTCCCTCTGTCTCCCTCCTGGAATCCAGGGACACAGCACAGGAAGAGGCAGTTTCTAGAGGAGGTGAGCCCTTCGTGCCTGCACACAGCGAGTGGACGGGGAAGTTCTGGGTCCTCGGGGTGGAGGAAGTATTCAGCCAGCTGCCACCTCCCCCCCACCATCTGACACAGACGACCGACACTTGCTTGTGCTCCTGCACCCCGAATCTCTCCTAGAGCCCTAGTCCTGCTAATTAGAAAACACTCTGCTCCATCCAAATTCCCCTGGAACAAGGTCACTCAGCATAAATAGAACAGATTGGCTAAGCCCCAGCCCAGGACTGACTCTTATTAACTCAAAGGGCAGGAGCAACTCTGGAGCCCCAGATGGCAAACAGGCTTACATCACAGGCAGCTGCCCACGAAGCCCCCTCAAGGTCCCCTGGTACCTTCTGAGGACCACACAACCTGTGAGCACAGCCTGCGGTGCCTCGCAGCTGCAGACACGGTCACATCCAAACCGCAGGCCCAGCCCCACAGGCCCCAGCCTGTCTTGACCCGCAGAGAGAAGCAGTGCCCTTGCCTTGGGAGCCCAGACCCCCAGGCCAGGTTCTGAGGCACCAGGGGAGCCCTGAGCCCCCCTCCCCCTGCCATCCTCGGAGGAGCAAGCAGGGAAGAGCTGCTAATATCTCTTACACGCCCACTGTGTGGCAGCAGGCACTGTGCCAAGGGCTTGCTTTCTCTATCTCATTTAATTCTCAGAACAAGATTATGAAGCGAGAGATTCGATTATCCCAAGGTCAGCTTTATTGTCAAGGCCAAACAGTTGCTAGCGAATCCAGGATTTAAACCCACCATGCTGAGCTGGAACAGGTCTCTCTCCTCCCACCCCACCCCAGCCCACCCTCCAGCCCACTCCCCCCCTCCACATTTGTTCTGAGTTGGACAGTCCTTCCAGGGCCATGGAGCTGTGCCCACACCTCTCCAGTGGCCAACCTGGAGGGCACTGAGAGGACTTCAGTGTGCCACGTGCCCCCCATCTGCTTGCAGACCACATCCTGTAGAGTCTACACTCCTGCCCGGCATGGTGAGGTGCCCAGTGCCTCCAGCCACTCTGGTGGCTGAGCAGAGACCGTGAGCTAATAAGCAAGCCAGCCCCGTGCAGACTGGGCCCTCAGTTCCTTGCAGAGGGAGCTTCTGGAAGACAGTAGAGCCAGTTCTGTTCTTCATTTCCCTCAACTGTGGGAGTTGGGGCACAGACCCCTGGTGTCCTCCAAGATCAGACCTCTCCTCTTCTTGCTGGGTGTGCAGCCAGACCTTTACCAGCTGCCTGTGACTCAGGGTAGCATCTGCATTCCGACCAAGGGAATGGGAGCTCAAGGGGTGTGCCTGGCCCCCAGGCTTCGTTCCTAAGCCTGCCCCTCCTCCCCTTCTTCCCCAACCACCAGCTGACTAGAAACGACTCCAAAGACCTAGGATTATTTTTCAAAGCCACCGAAGTTTAGGGGATGCTTGCCACAGTGGCTAGCCAATTTGTACTTCACCCTCACGCCATGGCCCTCCCACACTTGAGCACGCGTCAGAATCTCCTAAGGACTGGTTAAAAAGAGATGACCAGGCTCCATCCCAGAGTTTCTGACTCCAGAGGCCTGGAGTGGGACCACATAATTTGCACTTTGGACAAGTTCCCAGGTGACGCTGCAGTGGCTGGTCTGGGAGCCACACCTTGAGAACCTCAGCACTACCGCCTAAGCTGTGGGTTGGAAGAACTATCCCCGTTTTACTGAGGAAACGGCCCCCGGTCCCTGGCTCTTTCTTGAGCGCTGTGTTGCCAGCGCTCGTCCATTACAGAGCACCCATCAAAGAGTCTCTTTCCTATGTGAGAAAACCACCGAACACCGTCCACCCCCTGCAGCTTCCAGGAATCCCATGGAGATCCACAGGGAGGGGAGAGAAACGCCCTTCAAAATGTAATTATGTTTGAAAAGAGATTCAAATGCACACATTACAAACAAGGGGAATCCCAGGAATCGTGCAGAAAGGAAGAAAGGGGGAATGATACCGACATCTGTCACATTGGTTGTCCCAGGAGTGAAGTGTTAAGGATCTCCCCATCAGATGAGACGTTTCTTAGAGAACGGATGACCTGGCATTCTGTTGACTACGGGGGAGCTGATGGCATGCTCGGAACCCAGACGATGTCCACCCTCCTGGATTTGGCTGCTGGGTGGATGGCAGGGCCCTCAGCGGAAATGAGAGAAAAATGGAGAGGAACAGTTTGGGGTGTGGGCAGGATTTGGTACTGGGGAAGAGAAGACAAGTTCAGTTTTGAATGCAGCTCCTGATGGGTGTGCGGGGGTGGCCGCGGGACTAAAGCAGCTTTGCTGACACCCAGGCTCTCGGGGCAGCAGACACCACCTGACCTCCTGAGCCATCCATCCACTGCTAAGAGGGCAGCCAGTGTCCCCAGGACGTCTCCCACAGTGGCTGACCTTTACTTAGGGCACCTGGGAGATACCCTAACCCCCAGACTCCATTTTTCACAGTAAGAGATTGGCTCCTTTGGATTCCCTGCCTGGGTCCAATTTATTAAAAGTGAGCTGTGGCCAGAAAGATGAGAGATGGAAGGAAATCTTTTTTGAAATAAGCAAAAATATTCTGGATGTCTCTGGTGGAAAACAATGCATTGTCTTGGGTGTGCTCTTACAATGATCTGATTCTAGGCTTTCATTACCTCTGAGCAGCTTTACAACGAAGCTGTAGAGTTAATGCCAAATACTTCTTGTCTATGGACGTGCATAGCTGTACATATCTGAATGAAGCCCGACGACTCCCTTTCCCCCTGAAGAAAAAGTCAGTCTCCACATTCCTTTACTCCATATGGATTTATGTGATTTCTCCTTCAAACTGACTGTTAATCTTACCAGCTCCCTCACTTAATTAATGAGTTAAATAAAATTTTTGACACATGCATATGTAATGTTACATAAGTAATGCTTTTTTTGGGGGAAAATTATCTCTAACAAAAGGCACACACTGAAGACCATTGGCTCTCAGAGTTGAGAAGGAAGACTGGCCCTGGTCCATGCAGCACAAAACCCGCTCCCAGCCCCACCCATATCACCCCCACCAGGAGATGGCGAGCCTGGGCTTGTACACCTCCAGAGACAGGGTGCTCATTTCCTCCCAGAGGCCACTCCAATGCTGTTCAGATAGGCCCACAGCTGTGCTCATTTTAAAAAACAGGGGGAAAAAAATAGATCTAAAACTAAAAGAAAACACCAGGCCTGGGCCCAGTCCCTGCAGACAGATGAATGACTGCATCCAAATAATCACGTACAAACAGGGCGAGACCTGGGCTCTTTGCAAAGGCCCGGTGAGGCTGAATGGGCTGGGCAGGGAGGGTGAGAGGGAGGACCACGGGCCAGACGGTGGCAGTGACTGCAGACTTGAGACTGCCGGATTCACACTGCCTTAGAACAGAACCTTGACCCAGCAACCTTCCTGACTGTGGGGGCTCCCACAGGTTTTTAGACACAAAGATTTCCTCCTGGGAGTAAGCACAATGGGGACCCATGCACCTGTCTTACACACACACACACACACACACACACACACACACTCGTCTCCCTGACTCCTGGCTTCCGTCCTGCTGAGGCTGCCCCACCGCCTGGAGGGACACCCTCACCCATCAGAGGTGGAAAGGACACAGGTGGCCTCCTGGCCTCGGGCCCTCACTCTAAGGCCTTGGCAGGTCCCCGTACTTCTCTATGCATTTGTTCTCCTGACCAGAGTGGGACCAGCTGGGGTCCACCCCATCCAAACATGATGCCCTGCCGCGTTTGGGGCTTTGGGGCTTTGTCTCCTGCAACGCCTGGTTTGGGGCTCTGTCCTCTCTCCCATGCCAGGCTGCTTGAACCCCTTTTCCCCCACATCACCCCTCCTGAGCCCCTTGAAGGCAGGCTGTGCTGCTACACTGGGTCCCATGGGCTGGCCTCTGAGGACAGCCCTCATCCCCTAAGAGGGAGAGGGACACTCTGCTTCCTCTGGGGGCTCCAGGGACTTCTGGAGTTGTGGTTTCCGGCAGGAAAAACCCACACTCCAGGTGAGAAGCGACGCCCTCCCCTGACTCCCCACCTCTATGACACAGAAAGCAAACAGACCTTGAATTCCAAATGCCTGCTGAGTCTCCTTACAGAGCTCCAGGCCTTGTTCCTGAAAGGACAGACAAGTGGGCATTTCGCGTCAGCCTGGCTGGACGCCTGGGCTGTGACTTGGAACCCAGGCCGCTCAGCCTGGTGGGGACTGGCAGCCACCACCAACTGCTCTTCACTAATCTTATCAGCAGTAATTCGGGAGGCACGTACTAAGTGCCCTGGACCGACATTAAACACTTTACCCACCTCATCTCACGTCATCCTCCAGACAACCCCATATGGGGCTGTTATTATCCCCGTTTTTACAAAGAGGGCTCAAGGAGGTTAAGTCACTTGCCAGAAGCCACACAACTGGCAGTAGTTGGTGGCTGGGGAGTCATGGTTCCCCGGGCTATTTCATCTCCACTAATTAATGGAATATTCCCGGGCACCTTGTGAAATAAAGATAATTAAAACGAAGAAACCGAGGTACTAAGTTTTCCTTTTTCTTTTGAGCCCAAACTCAAACTCAGGCTCAGGCCTCTTCCCACCACAGCACAGGTCCTAACCTTCCCTCTCCTCTCAGGTAATGACTTTCGTTTCGTGGCCCCGGCAGTGCAGGGGAAGCGGAAGAGCCCGCCACAGTCCATCCCCATCTCCACTGGGGATGCACTCCCACGGAGCCAAGACCTCCTCCTCTCCCTCCCGCTTGTCTTGGTCTTACCTCCAGCAACTAGCTGCCTCTCTGGGGAAGTGGCCCCGCAGGCAGGCAGAGCCCCACGTGGGCACCACCCTTCTCCAGAGCAGGATTAACCCAACCACCAGGGGGCGGCAATCAGGCGTGAGCTATCTGGACCCCAGAGCCCCATCGCAAGCACCCAGGGCATTCGGGGAGATGGGGAGGCTCCTTGACTTCACAAGTGTCACATCCTAGAGCTTCAGCCAGGCTGGCAGGTGCAAGGTTGGCAGGTGCCAGGCTCGTGTCTTCCCAGACTGTAGCTCCCTCCCTATGCAACCTCAGGGGCAGCCCTGAATCCTGAATGCTTGTACTTCTAAACAAGGATGCCACCCAACGACACGGTTCCCCCATGACCAGCCAACTCCCAGGGCAAAAGCAGACGGCTAGGGCTCCCTTGCCCATCTCGCTCAGCCTCTCTCTGGAACCTGTGCTGTTAGAAGGCCACAAAGGCTACTGGGAAGAGTCCTTGGAGAGACATCGCCCCCCTCCTATCTAACCCCATGGCCCAGAAGGAGCCCGTACTTCCATCGCGGATGCTCACAGCACCCTCACCATACCAGCTGTGGGCTGGCAGCAAGAGACACGCCCCAGCCCCAAGTACCCAATCATTACAATGTCAGCCCACCTCCTTAGAGAACGCCTTTAAAAACATGTTTTTCTTGCAAACTGTTCTAGGAAGGTATTCTAACAACAAAACACCATGGAGTTTTTATAAGCCCTTGTAACAACAAAACACCACACCAGCTAAAACATCCACCCACAGAAGCATCATGAGAGTTGCTGGCAGCCTCCTCAATGTTCACCCCCTTCCACCGGGGTCTGTTGCCCTGAGGTGTGGTTTGAGAGGGAAGGACGAGCACAGGGGGTTCTGGGGTGGGGGAGGGGGAGCTTCCCTCAACAGCTTCAAGACCATGCCAGTCCCATCACAGTAAGGCCCCAGGTTGTCTGCGATGGGTCTGCGCTCCCTCTGCCGTGGCCGATGGGGACACTATGGAAGACAGAGCAGACAGAATAAAAGAAACCAGATCCTGTTGGCGTCGCTGAGCCACTTGGATCAAACCAACCCCGAAACTCACCCCACCTCTGGACTTTCCAGTTTCAGGAGCCAAAAACCTCCCCTCATTGTATAAACCAGTTTGAACTGGGTTTTCGGTTACCTGCAACTGTAAACATATTCCCCTGGACAGAGCAAGGTTCATTCACGGGCTGGCCCGTCCTGCCGTGGGCGGTGGGCCCGGGAAGACGCACCGTGGATGGGCATGCACTCACGGAGAAAGATTTCGGAGATCTATTAAGTAAAATTAATTGTTGACTGCTACGTAAAATATGATTCTCATTTGTGTGAAAAAGATACTTGAATATGCATCCGCATTTTCTGGAAGGGCACTTAATAGTGGTTGCCTCTGGGGAACGGGAAACGTACTTTTTCACAGTATACTAGCCCACGTGTAGATTGCTTATACATATAAAATGAGTAGTTTTAAAGTTGTTTGAGGTGATAAAATTACAGTCCAAGTGATCATTTATTTTGGTAGTTATTAAACCATGCCTCCGAAGCCCCGCTGAAGTACGAGACGCAGAGCACGGGAAGAAGGCAGAGGAGAGAAAGAATGGTCTCCGCCCTTCCCGAGGAACACTTCCTTTTCTCCTCCTCCGAAGCTGGGCTCTCTGAAATCGGTCACTCCACGGGAACAGCATTCACTTGAATGTAGCCTTGACTTTTTCTTCCTGTCAAAGTCACTCCCCAGTCCTTGTTCCACAGCGCCTATGGCAGGTTTTCCAGAGGCACCCGGGAGACCCCAAATGCATTCTGAGAATGAACGTACCTTTTTACTGCAGTCTAGAGGAGGAAAAGCCAGGTCTTGCTGAACGGCACTAAAGGTATACAGTTCTCTGGATTTTCAGTGCCCCGTCGGCCCTGGAAGGCCAGGCAGCAATCTCTTGAGTAACAGACACATGCTTATGGAAGTATCTTTACCAAGATCCCTCATTTGGCACGAGTTACCACAGTTGAGGGGAAGGCAACCTAAACATCCTGTGGTCCCATGGACAGACACCATGCATGACCCTAGAGCTGGAAACGCCCACCTGTGAAGGTCATACAGTCATCCTACTCACCTGGTACACCTAAAGGCATTGCGCCTCTGGGTGACAGGGCTGAGCACTTGATGCCTGGGCAGGACCTTCCTAGGATGCTGAGTCCTTCCTTGGGTGCTGGGACCATTGCAATAGCCCCTCACCTCTCTCTGTGCCTGTGCAGTCTGTGCTCTGAGGCTGCTGACCAAGAGTGGTCAGGTGGCCCCTGCTACTGAGACTGAGGCCTTCCCTTCTCTGCTGGCTTATGACCAGGCCTCCTCTTCTGGGGAGCTCTCCTCTCGGGGTGGCTAAGATTGCAAAGGCCTACATTCCTACACATGCCCATTACTACTCTGGTGGCAGCCCCTTACGCAGTATCCCTTGGAGAGAAGGCCAAATCTGACTCCTCGCCATCCAGTGCAGAAAGACCTCTGTGGGCTTGTTGGGTGGAGAGCAGCCCTGGCCTTGCAGGGAAGTGAGCCTGCTCCCCAAAGCCCGGGCTTCGGGGCAAGGCTGAAGCATTGTATTCTCCCAAATCCAGGTACACAGGCAGGAATGAGCACTCCCCTGCCTTCTCCAAACGCCTGCCGACCTGCCACAGAGCCCATTAGCTGGACAATCTTCAGAAAACTGCTTCTGCCCAGGCCTGCCCTTGATGTGGTTTTGTTCAGCAGAAGCCAGGCAGTCGGACGTCACGGCTGGCGGACACCAGACCTGTTTTAATAGGTACAGGTTCTGGGGCCAGCTTCCAGAGTTTGAGTCTAGATCTTCCAAATCCTCAACAGGAGTTCCCCTTTCTGCAAGTCTTATGTTGTGGGCACAACAATGGCTTCCTCCGAGCTGTTCTGATGACAGAGTTTAACTGCTAAGTACCCGGAGCACTTCCTATGTTCCAGGAGGTTCTGTAGCCAAGTCATTTTTATTGTTACTCATGTGGGGAAACCAAGCACAGGCTTCCCGTGCACCAGCACAGATAGTTTTCCTGCCCAGCTCACAGCCTTGCCCTTCAGGCAGGGGGCGGGAGCACGCCTGCAGACGGGTGAGCTGGGCAGTGGCAGGTGCAGCTAGAGGCGTGACAAAGATGGGCGGGCGAGGGCCAGGAACCTGGCAAGCCTGGGCCACGGAGGCAGAGGATGGTCCAGAGTGTTGGGAGCTACAGAGGCCAACGGGGCTTGGTGAGGGGGCTAGCAGCTTTCAGTGAGGGAGGAGAATGGTGGGCTGTGGCAGGGCGGGGTACAGAGAGAGAGCCCAGACAATGAGCCTCCCTGGGAAGGGAAGGAAGGCAGGCGAGGGGGCCAAGGGAAGCTTTTGGAGACAGGGAAACATGTAATGGTGTATACAGAGAGGACGTGGGAAAACAACAATGCAGCCAAGTCCTACAAGGAGGGGGGCAGGAGGGGCAAGGGAAGAGCCGGAAACATTACAGTGAGAGTATGTGGCAGCGAGGTGGGGACGTGCACAGGTTACACGGGCCTCCACCCGGTCTGGGAGGGCAGGGAGTGCGGGGGCTGCGCGGAGAAGGGCCGGGAGGGCTCCACCGTGGCTCCGTACAGAGGCGGGTTCACTGGAGACGGCCACATGTGCACCACTTCCGCTGGGCCTCCTCTCTATTCTCTCATCCAACCACTCAGAGTCAGAGGGGATGGCTCAAATGGCCAGAGTTTTGTAAACTAATTGAAAAAACCAACTGAACTTCGAAAAAGTCATAGTCTTTACCCGGAGCTGGGCTGTGACCTGTCAAGAGACTCACAAGGGGTCCAGCCACCAGGTTGACTTCGACAGATGGGCCAGCAGGAGCCATCCAGGAAGCTAAGCTGCTGGGTGTCCACGCACCAGCGGCATGGGCCTGGTGCCACCATCTCCCCCAGGGCAGGATGGGTCAGAGGCACACGGCAAGGTGGGCAATGCACTAACCCTTCACAGACGGGCCAGCAGATCCAGGCACACTCCTGTAGCAGCAGTGCCCACATTCCAACCCCAGCGTTCCCAAGCTCTCTTGCCTGGATCCTACCGCCCGGGCTGGACAGAAGTAGCCTAATGCTTCTCCTCGAGGCCTACAGAGTCAAAGCCCGGCCTCGTGCTTCCAGCTGGGCATCATCAAGCCACAAGCCCGCTTGTTCCAGCTCTAACCTCCCTACAAAGGATAACAGAATCTAAAACAAATCACCTGATGAAAGTTATTCCAGATTGTGCTGACCATGGACTGCCTTTACCCTCCACTGTCCTGTCGTGCCTGATCACACCCGGTCCCCCCAGTCCCCCTGGTTCCCCTGGCAGCCAAGTTTACCACTGCGATGCTTAATGCCATCTTGATGTCACTCAAAACAAAAACCACCAGGACAACAGCATTAATATAAAGATATATTCCATAAAAGAGTTTGGCAGTCAAAGAAAAGCATCACACTTCCTGAAAACACAAGCATTCTTCTTCCTCTAGTCTACAGAGAAAATTATAAAGAAAAAAACAACCAAAAAAACAAAATTCATAACAGCATCAACAAACACCCACCAGTATACACCACACTAGCATGTACACTTCGGCAAGTCAGTGAAGGTAGCACTCAATCCCTGAACGATGAGGACAGAACTGGTAAAGATCCAGAGAAGCATTAGAAAGGAGCCCAGCCAAAGACGTACAAACGCCCCAGCCATCCCCGGCAACGGGGGGGACAGTGGGGGAGGGAACCATTCAGTACATAAGACAAACTTCATTTCCAAGAGCAAGCCCCCTAGGATAGCCCTGCCAGGGAGGGTGGACATGGTCACCACAGATATCCTGATTGGGGACAGTGGAGGGGGGTCATCACAAAAGTCAGCAAAAAAAAAAACCATCCCGAGCTTCTACACAGCTGCAGGCGGGGGTCTCCGGCTCGACACAGGGGCCCGGCCACAGGTCAGCTCTCCAGGGAGAGGCAAATGCCAGGCCGGCCAGCGGCCCTTAGCACGTGGCCTCGACAGGAGCCCTGGTCACAGGTTCCGGGCTGGCCATCTCTGGCTGAGGCTCCCTGGCCTTGCAGTGGGGGGGCGGGGGTCAGGATTCAAGTTCCGGGTGACGGTTTCAGTAGCACCAAGACCAGAAGACAGCGAGGCCAAGCTGGGGAGGGGAGTGGGTGCACGTGAACTGGGGGTACACAGAGGAAGGGGGAGCGTGTGTGTGCACCTGGTATGTGAGGGACGAAAAGGAGAAGTTGATGGAGTTGGTTCTTGAGACACTTGAGGGAACTGAGAGGTATGGCTTCAGTCCCAGACACGGTGTAAGGCTGCTTGGAGGGAATGCCAGAGGAAATGAAGAAATGGTGTGAGAACATTCTTATCCCTATAAATAAACTATTTACACACTTTCAGAGAGGGAGGGCCAACTCTCAGAGGAGAACCCTGCGCGTGCCCCCCTCCCCCCATGCCATCTGGGCACAATGCTGTTGAGACTGGAGGCAGATCTTGCCCTGGGAGGGGCAGCGGGGGAGGCACTCCGTGGCACCCGTCCACGCATGGCTCAGGCTTACTCGGACATGGCTGAGGACCCTGCAAACATCCCCCGACTTGTGCAGACACCACAGGCTCCACTGGCATGGTCTGCTTGTGCCCCTTCCCCTCTCCCCAGTTCTAGGCAGCACCCTTCTGCTGCAGGGAGAAGCCTTGTCCGTGTCTGCCAGGCCCCCACCCAAGTCCCACTCGCAGCAGATGTGGCTGCCCTCCGGGCCCGCGCCGATGACACGAGTGCGGAGGCCAGGGTGGCCCTACAGACACCCCGAGTCTCCAGGAGAGCCAAGTCAGGCCCTTTTCACAGCCACGGGAGCCTTCTGTCCCTCAGAGTCACCACCCCCGCTTAAAGACATGTTCTCTGTCTCTGGGTAGACCCCGGGTGGCGGGGTCTCCGTCAAAAGTCTGTGCAGGTCAGAGGGGCCCCTCGGTCTTCAGCACCAGCAAACAGAAACAGAGAGGTCACGTCACGCTGATGCCGAAGACAGGGTGCGGGCTCTGGCTGGGTGTGTCCACTTCTCTCCCTCGGGATGTCGAGTTAACAACAGTGAAGGGCTCTGGCCTCCACGGTGTGGCTCAGCTCTGCTCGCTCACCTTTGTTCCTCAGAAGTGATGACCTGCCTTCACCGCCTCAATGTCCGAGATCAAGGTCTTTGCCAGGAAGATGCCAAAAATCTGAAACCGAAGCCAGGAGAGGCTGTCAGTGTTGGGGCCCGATAGGAGAGGGCAGGCGCAGAGGGCAAGGTGCACGGGGGGAGCCGCACTGCACACCAGCCCCGGGCCCGCTCTGCAGAGCCTTCGGATGCAGCGCAGAGAGAGAAACGAGACCCACCCACCAGTAAAAAGTGAGTCCTGGGTCTGTTCACTATGTCCCTGGGGCCTAGAAGATTGGGGCAAATGGCAGGCAGCACAGAAGGCCTGCCTCCTACAGGACCATGCACGTCACATACCACGTGCTGGGACACCGTTTGTACCCAAATTAAACCAGAAATAACAGAGTCACCTGACTGGTTTCGACGCAAAATAATAAATCTTGATGTTTCCTATAAACCTGGATTCCACCATAAAAACCAGGGTCTCCCTGATTTTAGCTGTGCTAACCTTGGTGACCAGCATCGTCATGTGCGAAGACTGTTTTCCTACCAGGAACAGACTAATGTGAACGCGGAAATCTTGGAATTCTGCTTATCTCCGCTGTAAATGCCTGTTGTGGTTTCTATTCGATGAGCCAGTCCTTCTGAAGTCATTGCTTTGCCCGTTTGGCAAGTAGATTTGTTCTTTCCTTTTCTAGATGCTTCTGTGTCTAAGCTGCCCTTTGAGATCACTCAACACACAACAGCGGGGTGAAGGAGGAAGGCGTGTGGATGGTCTGCAGCCCAGGGGCTGTGTCGGGCACCCTCTTCACCGCAACGTCGGAGCTGAATGATGCGCTTTCCACGCGGTGACGGCGGCCGTCCCAGAGGCTGCTTGGGCTGCCAGCTTCTCCTCCCAAGCCCTGGGTGCCCCGGAGAACTCCTGGTTTCTCTGATTCGCAGAGTTCTTGCCACCCCTCCCCCCACCGGCAGCCACCAGCCAGCCAACTCAACGTGCGGCCACCAGTCTTCCCACGTGTGATCTGGTTCAAATATGTGAGACCCGCGAGGACAAAGGAAGCCACAAAAGGCAGGGGAACGAACCTGTAGCAGGGAGATGGCGATGAAGACGCCGGCCACGATGTAAATATTGCGCGGAAGCCAGCCCTCCAGCGCCTGGATGCAGCCTTTGGTGAAGATGGACTCGTCCCACTTGCTCTTCAGCTGAAGGTAAAGAGCACAGCGGCCTGAGGCCAAGATGTGTGGGGCGTCCCCACCCCGGCTCCCCAGAGGGCTCCCGCAGCAGGCAAGGTGAAGCTCGGTGGGAGCCAGGGTGCTGGAAAGCAGGTGCCAAGGACGGACAGAACTCTCCAGGGGAACCGCATCCACCTGCCTCGGTCTCTGCCCTCTTCCAGGCTGTCTGCACCTTACACTCTGCCCGCACGAAGGACCCCTGGCGGTGGTCTTTACCCACTCCCGGTAGGGCCTCCCTCCCCAGACTGAAGAGGGACTAATCTGGCACACCTCCAGAGGCCACATCTGAAGGACAGGGAGGGGCCCGGGGGGCTCTGAGAAGGAAGATGTGCCTTTAAGGAGAGAAACTAGAAGGGCCTTCAGCATCTTCTGAGTCAGAGAAGTTGGCTGGAGAAGGAGGGGACAGTGGCTTCCCAGAATGTGTCCCCCACCCAGTTAAGCTTGGCTCCAGGAGCCGGAGTCACAAGAACAGTCATAAGCCGACAGGCTCCTTCCAACCCTGACCCCTAGTGGAGGCTCAGTAGGCACACAGGAGGTGCCCTCAGCACACACAGCCCACCCTCACCCCCACCCACCCACCCGCATACAGCCTCACCCATGGCAACACTGATTAAACAGTAGTCCATTTTAGTGGGGTGAGGGGCTGAACTGTGTCCCCCTAAAATTCAGATATTGAAGTCCTAACCCTCAGTTCCTCAGAATGTGACTGCAGCTGGAGACAGGGTGTTTAATGAGGTAATATAACCCATAACCCTAACCCTAAACTGAACCCTCTGGAGAGTTCTCTGAACAGCAGGATACCAGGCACATACCCATACCCTCACCCTAGCCCCTAACCCCTAACCCTAACCCTAACTCTATAAAGTTATCCCTTCAGAGAGGTCTCTGAACTGTATGAAGGCACATACCTTCACACTGTCCCAACCCTAACCCTAACCATTATTCTGGCCCTAAACCAAACCCAAACTCTAGACCAGAGGAAAAAAAAGATGCGTTACATATATACAACAGAATATTATTCAGCCATAAAAAAAGAATAAAATCTTGCCATGTGCAACAACGTGGATGGAGCTAGAGAGTATTATGCTAAGTGAAGTAAGTCAGTCAGAGAAAGAGAAATACCGTATGAAAAAAAAAGGTAAATAAAGTAAAATGAGGTTATCAGCGTCAGCCCTAATGCAGTATGACTGGTATCCTTATAAAGAGTGATCAGGACACTAAAGACAGAGAGGGAGGACCATGTGGGCACACACACAGGAGAAGGCAGCCACCTACAAGCCAAGGAGAGAGGCCTCAGACCAACCCTGTCAACACCCTGATGTCGGACTTCGAACCTCAAGGTCTGAGGAGAGAGGTTTCCGTTGTTTCAGCCACAGTCTGTGGTATTTGGTTACGACAGCCCTAGAATCTAATGCAAGTAGCAATGAAAGGACAATGCTGGTACAGGCCCATCCCCGTGTAATGGGCGGAGGTCCCTGCGGAAGGGCTTTGAGTCTCCCAAACCGAAGGCACACGCCCCTGGTGTCCACAGCCAACAGGAGGGGTGCCTGTCGACTCCCCAAGATCCCTCCTTCAGAACAGCAGTTACTCAAACCACCAAAGGCCACCGAGCAGTGCCTGGGGGGCGGGGGGACACTTCTCTCCACCCCCACACCCCCCGCAGCCTGAAGAAAGCCCTGGAGGACTGAGCCTTGCTCCTGCCCCAAGACCATCTCCCTCCTTATTGTCACTCCCCCCAAGTGGCAGCTACACCAAGCCATGCACTCCTGCAGCTTCATCGTGAACTCCGATAGAACAGACACCTCCTCGGACTCCAAGGAGCCATTAAAAATAGAGCCTTTGTTCCCAAAACTTTCACCTGACCTCTTTCCGCTAATGCAGCAACTGCCAGGTTTTGTGACTGTGATTCCCAGGGCTGGGGATCACCCCCATCACTGTTCCCGGAGTCTTGCCACCAGCAGCTCCTACCCAGCTCGCTCCCAGCTTAGATGGCACCTTCCTGAGTCTCACCCACTCCAGTCTGCACTTGTGCTAAATCAGGAAGCTGGACCATAGGGAATAAACCCGATGAACTCAAAGTTGCATGATCGCGCACTCACCTGGGTCCTGACATCATATCCACACTGTGTGTTCACAACTTTTTGCTGTAAGAAAAGTATAAAAAAATTGGTTATTTTTGTTCTCTTGGGAAGCCAGTGGTAGAAGGTTCTAGAAAAGTCCTAACCAAATGTCAGCAAGCACCTGTACAAATTCCATTAGAGCTCACATCCTTTAATCCCGATGCCAACTAATCTTTCATACTAGAACAAAAAGGTTGGCCAACCGTGTGTGTGAGGAAGACCTGTCTATGCAGCAACTATTCAACTCTGCTCTTGGAGCATGAAAGAAGACATGGGCGATATATAAACGAATGTGCATGGCCATATTTCAGTAAAACTTCATTTATGGGCACTGAAATTAAATTTCATATCATTTTCACCTATCACAGAATATTATCCCTCCTTTCACTTACTGTCAACCATTTAAAAATGGCTGAAACTATTCTTGGCTCGCAGATCATACGAAAACAGAGAGGAGGCTGGATCCGGCCCATGGGTCATAGTTTGCCAGTGCCTGCACTGGGAGATGAAAGTTCCGCTCGCTCAATATTTCAGGGTCACAGTGGGGATCTCAGGCGCTGGCTGTGTGGCCGCAGCAAACCCGAGCCTCTCCTGGGCTGGGGAGTGGGCCGTGTGACAGTGACCCTGCCCTGCCTGCTCAGAGCCCCGGGGCCCAGGACTAGGCACCCATGAGCACACCAAGAGGTGTAAAGGGCTCAGTTCTGGCAAACATGCAGTGCTCCTTCGCAGGTCACCCCAAGAGCCCCATTTCTGGAACCCGGGGAGCCGGGCCGTGGGCTGGGAACGAGAACAGGTGAAGAAGACAGGCGAGAATCCTAAACCGCCCCCAGATGGTGAGTACCTCCCCTCCCCTGAGGGCTTCTATGCACCGGGCATTTTCTCCAGAGAACAGTGAAGAGGACGGCCCAGGGCTCACCACATTTCTAGCATTTCGTCCAGGCACCCTGAGTGAGAGCCCCTCAAGGAAGGGACATGACTGGCTTTTCACCTGCCTCCCTCAAAACACTAGAGCAAGGGGAGGTCATGCAAAAATATCCCTGGGATTTACACATAAAGGATTTCGGAGCTGCAGGAGCCCTACGGTGCTGAGCGGAGGGAGCGCAGCAGCAGCCCAGAGCCCTCAGAGCCAGGAACTGCTCCACGTCCTGGGGGCAGGCTGACTCACCGCGGGGTCCGGCACGCAGCAGGAGAAGGGCACCCCACACTTCTCACGGCTGTAGCTGGCACCACTGCAGTTGAAGTAGACGTTGAGGTCCCAGTCTTCAGGCCCATAGGCCCCGCAGCACTGGTTCTGGGATCACAAAAGCCGAGAGCGGTCAGGGGGTCTGGCTCTGAGCCAGGGCTGTGACCACCCACAGGAGATCGGGGACACGAGGGGAAGCGTTGCTCCATGTACACACAGAGAAATCAAGGCCCCCCACTGACCTCCTGCATGCACAGAGATGCTGAGCGTGGTGACCTAGGGAGCCTTTTAAGAAGGAAACCAGGAGACCTCGGCCATGACCCCTCTGGGTCCAGCATGCAGGACTGGCTCTGCAGTGTCCCCTGGTTTCCGCTGGGACACGGCACTCGGGTCCAGACCCTCATTCCCCTGGAGCTTCCCCTTCCTCCCCTCCCCTCAGCCCAGAGCAGATTCTTCACTCTCCTCTGAGGCCACTCAGTACCTCTGATACGGTTCTCTCGTGCCCCCCAAGAGAACCCCTTCTTGTGGGCAGTGACTGTGTCTTCCTCCCAGGGAAATTTCCAAGCTGGCCTTAGTTCCCTTCGGTGCCTCTTTGCAAAAAACAGCTGCTGGACGTCTACTCCCAAGGCCAGAATTGTGACTGGGGTGAACAGTAACACAATCGTAGCTCTGCCCCCCTAACCTGGGGTCTTTGCACCCCCCATTACCTGGTGTAGTTGCAAAGAGAATCGCCACTCATCTAAATACTTGTAAAACCAAACACTGAAAATAGCAAGGTGATGTCAAGGGCATCCCAGACCAGCAGCGACTCCGTTTTTACACTTGTCCTGACGCGGACACGGCTGTGGCCGTGATCATAGCAAATTCATGACCAGGATTCCTGGTTGTCTTTTTTTATTTCTAAGATAAAAGATGTCCCATGTCCCCCCCTTTACCCTGCCATGGTTCCAGCCACCTTCATGATTCCCGAATATTTCAGCATGAGCAATCTCCATAATTTAATGCCTCTGGAGAATGTATTTTCAAGGGGAAAGGACGGCACTGGAGAAGAGCTCGCTGTCTTCAAAGCTAGTGCGGGGCAGGAGCGCCCGGGCACGCCCGAAGCTCTGGGACAACGGGAAACCACGGGAAGGTTCAATGAGGGGTGGGAGGAAATGGCTGCGATGGGATTTTCACAGAAGATGTCCATCACTATTAAGACACAGGAAGGGTCTCCGGTCACATAAGTGGGTTTTGCCAGATCCCGGGATACACGACATAAGGGTAAACAAGTTTTAGTGAACATGAGAGTGGACCAGAGTTATTTTTACTGCTTGCTTGATGCTTGATTATTTTCTTCTCAGAACCCAAGTGTTCCACATGAAGTCCCTGAGGAAGCGAGGTTTTCCGGCAGCGCACAGACGAATCACAGACAGCCTTGCCCCAGCCGGTGGCGGGGAGTGGGCCCCCCCAGGGCGGGGACGGCTGTGGTCCAAGCCTCCAGGTGCAGCCACACACAGGGGAGACGGAGGCCAGATGGAGTCAAGGCCAAAGCCTGGGACAGCTTAGACAGTCCCCTGGGGACATATTCCGGGGAGGTCACATTCCTCCCCATCTGGGGAAACTTCCTCCAGGCAGCTCTGCCCTCTGGAACAGGAAGGGGAAAAGGTCCCAGGGAGGAAGGGGACAGGAATAGCCTCAGACGGTGAGTCACGCGCAGGGGGAGGAGACGCTCCGCCCCTGGGTACCCACAGTGCCTGGGGACCTGCGGCTGCCTGCGTGGCCAGGACTGGAGAGATCTGGGCCCCTGGGGGAGGGTGGCCACAGGGGCAGCTAGACCGCCTGCCCCATGCAAATAGGGGAGGACACACTGTGAACACGCCGACACAGCCAGGCAACCATAAGCGGGCAAAGCTAAACTGACCAGAGGCAGGAGCAGCACCTCCCGCGGCCCCCCGCTACTTGCTGTGCTGAGGAGGGACGCCCCAGATTCCCCGCTAGCCATGGCCCGAGCAGCATGCACGGCCAGGGAAGCCCATGCTCTACCCAGGAGGCCAGCAGGTGATGCTTACGGCTTTCTGAAGGGAGTCAATGAGGTTCTGCAGGTCGATGTCGTCCCGGTAGGATCTGATGTTGCTCTCGAAGAACTCCCGGAACCGGTCCCTCACCCAGTCCTGGAAGAGGAAGGCCAGCACGGCCACGGCCAGCTCCAGGAAGAAGATGAGCACGATGGTACCGCAGAACTGCGTGGGGACGAGAATGGGAGCGAGAGTCACCACACCTCTGGCCTCTGGCCAGGCGCAAAGCCCTGTCTGACCCAGGGTCAACGCCTGCCACAAAGAGTATGTGGGCGCCACACCCAAGAGACCGGCGCTGCAGCCGCCGGGGATCCCATGTTACTGGCTGGCAACCCTGCCCCATCTGTAAATGGAGATGTGCATCCCCACCCACATCACAGCATCACTGGGAAGAGAAGAGCGAAAGGACGAGAAAGCTCCAAGCCACTGTGTCACCCATTTCCTGTGAGGTAGCCTCCCTCCCCAACAAGGAAGCCCCATCCCGGGAATGAACGACTAACCTACCCCACCAGGCCATCCGCTCCTTGAGAGCACAGCCTGTGCCCCAGACACCATATCTGACCACTCCCCTCACACACACACCCAGCCACGTTGCTAGAAATCTAATCTGTCGCCCCCACATTAGGGGTAAGGAAACGGAGGCTCACTCAGGCATGGTGCTTGCTTGAGGTCACACAGCTCATGCAGGACATCTGCATCCCTCTGTGTGTCAAGACCTCACCAGAAGCACATCGCCCCTGGCCACCACAGCGGTGGCCTTCTGCAAGGGCCCCCCTTGCAGCCGCACCCCTCCCATCTGGCAGACTTCCGGCCAGCAGTGCGTGAGTTCTCCCGGCCATTACCACCCCTGGTCACCCTACGCTCTAAGCAGAGGCCACAGCAGGCAAAGGTCTCAGAATAAAGCAAGGGGAAACACCCACATACACACACAAACACATATATATGCACAGGGCCCTTCAAAACGCAGCCTCCATTCACACAGAAGGAAGATACTATATACATTTTTAAGAGGGAAAAAAAATGAGAAAAAAAAAAAAAACCCACATGTTTCGCTTTTTAAATTAAACCCAGGGAAGAGAAGGCTTGATCTAATAAATTCAATAAATAATATATTGCAAAACATGATTATGTGTTTTCCCCACCAGGTGCTGTTTAATTTTAACTGAATGCATTTCAACGTGAATTTGTATCTAAATAGAAAGCCAAACTCTTCCTAACTGGCAGTTCTGCCAGGAAATTAAGGATTCTGCGTTGCACACCCCGACAGATCCACACACCCTGGAGGAGGGAAATGGTTTCCTAACTTTACTGGCAACCTCTTTTGATCTTAGCCAAGAGGGGCAAAGGTGAGTAGCAAACAAACAATTCCTTTAGGACTTCTGAGGGAAATAAGAGGCAAGGAAGGGGGCGAGGGGCCAGCTGCTTTGCCAACCCGTCCCTCCAGGACCTGAAAACCAGAGGGGCCCAACTTCTCCAGGGATGAGTTGCTGGCTCAGCTGACTGTTTCCTGAAATCTTACCATTCGCTCGGTGGGCAGCCTTCTCCCCACATGGCTGGGGCCTGGGGGGGGGTCGTGGCCTGTAAGAGCCACGACCCNCTCCGGCCAGATAAGAGATAAGCCTGCACAGCTGAGCCCACACCCCTCCCTCCGTCTCCCCTCCCGCCCCCATATCTGAGGCTACTCACAAACTTGAGCAGGCAGATGTTCTCCCGCAGGGCCCCCACGCAGCCAGCGAACCCCAGCGTGAACATCACCACGCCCACCATCAAGACCAGCACCACAGGGTCGATTCCATGCAGCCGGGTCACTTTGGTGAGGTCAGACAGTACCCCCTGAAAACAGCAGAGACAGCATCAGCCTCAGGGAGTCAAGGGTGCGGGGGGGTGGGGGGCTAGGTTGTGTCCAGAGCTAAAATAAGGACAGGGGCCTGCCTTCTGAGGCTCAGTCCTCTCATTAACAGCCAGGCCAGAGCACAGAGCATGGCCCCTGCCCACTTGCCCTCTTAGGGGCCCCTCTGCCCACAGATCCTTGCCCACCTCAGCGCCCAGGGCCCTCGCACGCAACAATCCTGGGCTGCACCTTGGCCGTGAGTCCCTCGCAGACAGACCCCCCTTGCTCTTTTTGGAGACTGCAGGGTGCCTAATGCCAGGCCTGGAATGGAGGGGGGCCCTGGGGGACCCAGTGGCCTCCAGTCCAGGCACCTTAGGGCCAGAGCCTCACCCTGGCCTCTGGCCATGTGGCGGCTTACTCTGCACTCAGTTCGTGGAGAACGCCACTATCCTGAGCCGACAAAGCTTCAGCATGCACCCTGTTGTAGAAAACAGCCATGCAGACGAAGGCAGCACCGTCCATAAAACCTTCTGTGATGATGGGAGGCGTTCTATATCTGCACTGTCCCGAATGGTAGCCACGGGCCCCATGTTCTATTGAGCACCTGAGTGCAACTGAAGAACTGAATTTTAACTCACGTTTCATTTAATTAATTTAAATACATACAGTCACATGTGGCTAGTGAGAACCAAAACCGAATGAGCAGTTCTACAGGATTCAAAGGAGCAAGGAGAAAGGAGCCACCGGCCGGTACCCGGCAGCACCCAGGCTCCCGGGTAGCCAGACGTCTGCTCAGGGCTCAGCCGGAGCTGCTGCTGTTCAAGAGATGGCCACATGGTGGCGATATGAGTCACGGTTTGCGAGGGCTTGCAGGGGTTTGTCTGCAGGACAAAGTGACACTGCACTTCAGCTCCTGCCCTTTAGGGGTTCACAGGCCACCTTGAAGATGCTCAAACCCCAAGGTGGGACTTATTCAGCACCTAAGGCCATGGCAAGAAAGCCCACAGATCTAAAGAGCTCCTGCTTCCTCCTGAAACCAAAGGGAGGTTCCCCTGAAGGGGTAAGAGAGGGTCCGGGGCCTGAGGCTCAAGGGGATGCTTTAGTCCCCACTGTGACCTGCCCGGCCCAGTGCGCCTTGCTCCACCTTGCTCCTTCTCTCTCCCCTCTCCCGCCCTCCCTGTAGTGAGGGTCCTCTTCAGCTCCACCTCCCTGACAGGCACCCGCCAGCAGAGCAGAAGGTGGCACTACAGCTCTCGAGTCCAGTCCCTCCTCAGAGTTTCCACTGCCCCTTGTCCTTCTGGACAGGAAGAGCCCGGTCTCCCCATGCCTCCCCTCTCCTGCACAGGCTGGGCAAGGAGGTTCACAGGTGTGTAAGGACATGCGCCTCCCCACAGGGCACCCAGGGGGCATGTAACACAGCCCTGCTCCGGATCTCAAAAGGACAAGAACTTCAGGAAACACAACCCTGTTCAGAGAGCCGCTGGCTCCCAGAGGCACAGACAGGAGTGGAAGGTGGCCCCAGGGCCACCCAGGACAAAGCCCCCAGGCCGTCTGAGGCTTCTGTGAACAGCAGAGAGGCCTCCCCATGCTCATGGAGTTCAAAAACCCCACCAGCCCAGCCCAGCCCAGCCATGGCCTCTAGCTGTGACCCCACCACGGGCAAGCAGAGCCAGTCCCAAGGCCCCAGGAGTTCTCATGACAAGCTCTGTAACTATTTCCCAGAGCGGGCTCTGTGACGACCAACGGCTACATTATGGTGTGCAAGAATGCTTGCCGGGGAGGAGTCTGGAGGAAGGAGCAGTTAAAGCTGAGCACACCTGGTCTGGGCTACCTGATGCTTTCTGTCCTAGTCACAGTGACACCTACCTTTTCGCTCCATGCCCACAGTCCGACTCCAAGGAAGACAACTCCAGCCAGCTAAGCAGGGGAGGGGTGGAGGGATGGGAAGAAGTGGGGAAGGAGGGAGAGAGGGAGAGAGTTAGTTATGTCTGAAACCAGCACCACAAATGTGCTTCTTAGAGGAGCGTCCACACTGCTAGGCAAGGGACACTCCTGGGCTCCTATCCATGCAGGCGGACCAGGGGCAAGGCAAGGCCTTGGTCCCTGCAGATGACATGAACTCTACCCCAGAGCAAAGGGATGGCCAGGCGTTCAGGATAACTCACACCTACCTCCCTGAACATCGGGACAAACTCCTTCAACCCCAATGCCCTCCCCCCGCCATGCTCCAGACAGCAGAGAGGAAGACCTCAGAGCAGAGACTGCCCCCGACACTAAGGAGTCAGAGACATCATGATGGTGGCCCTGACCTGTTTCTTCCACGTTCCCAAAGCCCCCGAACTCACTTCAGGGCAGGATCTGGTGGAAAGAAGACACGACCCTCTGTGACGGCCCCCCAGGTGCATTCACAGGCTCCCCGTGCCGGAGAGCCTCTCTCCGGAGCCCTGAGCACTGCTGCGGGGACGCAGAGCCGTGGCGCCTTTGCTCCGCGTGGGGCACACGAGTACACCACGTTATTAACTCCTGGGCTACTAGTTACTGAATTAAAATAGGCCTGTGCTAACAACACATTCACCCCAGAAAAGGAGCACCCCCAATCCCACTGGGACCAGGCTGCCTCACCTGTACCACAACGGAAAGCCCCCCACCGCCCCAATACATCACACAGGTTTCTAAACCAGAGAAGACTTTTTCCATATAAAGCGAAACACTTGGTCTCTGAAAATTAAGCTGCCTGTTTTTCTGTGTCAGTGCTTTACACCATGCTGGCATCTGGCCTCCAATCATCAGCACCTCACGATAAATAAGGGGGCTAGGTTTGCCTAGGACTCACCTCTCCAAGGCGCATTTTCACACTTTCCTTTGTTCACTACTGGCCCCGGGGGGCTGGAGTGGGAAGGGAAGGCCCTTTAAAGAAAACCCCTGGAGATGGCAACCTCTTTGGAATCACAATCACGGACTACCTTCAGAGAGCTGCTTACAGGCCAATATCTGGGATGGAATTTCAGAGGGTTCACAGACCCCTCACAGCTGGTTCCCACAGAAGCACCCCCCCCCCAGGTCTGCACCTGATCCGTCCATTTTACAGAGCAGAACACGGGCCCCAGAGGGCCAAGGTCAAAATACCAAGCAGTGGAGGAGAAAGGCCTAGATCCCAAGTCACTCAACAAACACTGACTGAGGCCCTCCTAAGTGCCACGCACCATCTCCGGCCCTGAGGACCCAGCCAAAGCCCCAGATGCTGCTGGAGCTTCAACTCCAGGGAACGACACGCGGTCCGGTATATGCCACACTGGTTTCGCAACTCTTCCGTCCTCCCGCTGAATTAACTAGTGGCTAAAGGCCTTGGTTTTTCTTGATGGGGGCATGAGCACTTCCTTTCCCTCCCCAAGCGTCTTATGCTGCAGGGCAGGCAAGCCTGAAGGTGGCCAATCACTGCCCACTGAATCTGGCAGGCTTCCCTCCCTGTCATTCCTCAAGGTCCCCAAGGTCAAGTCTTTTTTCTGTTTATCTGACCTGACCAGACACAGCTGGTCATTCCCTCCTGTGCTGAGGTGCTCGGCTTGGGGGACAAGTAGCACTGGTCACTCTTCAGCCTCTCCTGATGGCTCGCCCTCCTCCACGCACCTTTATACGCTGGCGAGCCTCACTCTTCCGTCCAGGACCCCTCACCCTCTCCAGGGTTCTCTAGATGAGGCCAGAATTCACATGGCTTGAAACACCATCTCTACACAGCTGACCCACAAATCCGAATCTCCATACCCAATGTCCACATGACTTGTGCACAGAAGATAGCTGACAACATTTCAGTCTTCACATGCCCCCAAATGGAGCCTTGCTCTCCCAGCCCCAACCAGCCCCTGCCAACTCTTGCCCTTCTCATTAAATAGCATCACGGCCACCTCACTCTGTTGTTTAGATCAGAAAACCTATACCTCATGCCCTCCAAATGCATTCAGAGCAAATGGGGGCCAAGCAAAAGCCCGGCCTGGCCCAGGTCCATAGTTAAGCCCTACACAGAGGCATCGGATCAGGACAGGAGGTTGTCCTGGAGGTTGTCCCTCCCTGTGCCTCATCCACTGTCCCCAACAGCACTGCAGACCCTGCCTAACCGATTTCCGCGACAGCTTATATCCCACCTGGCACCGCAGCAGACGGTGAGAGAAACCTGCCCCTCCGAGACCCCGGGCTGAGTCACAGCCAGCTCTCTCCCACTGGAGCCCAGATTTCCTTCTCTTGCAACAACTGGGCACTAAGAAAAGGGTTCATGGTTTTTTCCATTCTGTTTTAAAGAAAGAACTAACGTGAACTTGCACCAGAAAGACAGGAACCAGCAGGGTGGGGGTGGGAGGGGTCACATGTCAGATCATGGGCTTGGTGAACACTGGTCCGAGGCAGGAACTTTGAGGACCGATTCTAGAGATGAGGAGACTGAGGGAGCACCAGACAGGGGAAGTGGCCTGTCTGGGAGCTCACCCAGCAGCCCCGTGAATGAGCCAGGCTGGGACACTTGCCAGCTTCACCCAGCTTCCAGTGGGGCCCCGTCCCTGGATCTCTCTGGGGCAGATGGTCCGTGTGGCTGGGCTGTTGTCCCTGGCAGCCAACCATCTGGGAGCAACAGTTCAGCTGGGTGCTTTCCAGCCTCAGAGTAACCTCCTTTGTCTCTCTTTTATGACCTGATTAAATCCCTTCCCAAAGGATGGGGCCAGCCTCCCGCAAAGCCCAAAGGGAGGACAGCCTTAGGCCATTGGGTGTATATACCACTGTGGTCACCATGGCAAGTGGTACCACTCTTTCCTGGGTGCCGAGCCCAGCATTCAACACTTCCTACATGTAAAGGGTCCCTCTCTCACACCATCACGGGTGTGGTATTATTACCCCTTTTTCAAACAGGAAAGCTCAGATGTAGAATGACTTGGTTATTTGCCCAAAGTCACACGGCTAGCTGGTGGCAGAGTTCGAACCAAACCGGGGTGTCTCTGACCCTCCTGACAGCACGTTATCCCACCGCCCACCGGGGCCAGGAAGACAGGCAGCAGCCTGAGCCCCTCACCACAAGGGGCAGGCACAGGGGCCCCACGGCACGGGAGTTCCGCAGCAGGGGCTTTGGGCTGTGCAACTCGGAAGCCCACGACCCATATCTTCAGGTGGCAAGGACGACCACTCTGTGGCCCACTCTGTGGCCAGGAAGCAAGACCTTCCTGGGGGTCACTGTAAAGATTACTGACCCCTCCACCCGAGGCAAAGGCCCCCTATGGAAGGTGAGGGAGCATCCTCTGGGACACTCTGGGCTAGAAGCCACACGGAATCCATGTGCCATGTGAGCAACCCTGTGGTCCTTCACCCAAGCAGGTTCCAGTGACAGTGGAAGTGCAGACACCTGGCCAGGCCCTGCTGGACGGGAAGAGGGTTCCAACACCAAGCAGCTCCAAAGCAGCGCCTCATGACCCATAATTTCGTGGCCTTGGCGTCTTGCAAGATTGCATTTCGGTGTGTGTAGAAGTCCTTGGGCAACTCTTGCAGGCCTCAGAGGCCTTTCTGCAGGGAGCTCAAGGCAAAGCACCAGCAGCCATGCACCCTCTCAGCCTCCGCCCCACTGGCCTCTGGTTCTTGCAAATCCCCTGGCTGTCAGAGGCTGACGTTCACAGGGCTGTCGACTGGAGTCCCAGAGAAAAAATCAGAAGGAGACCCAAGAGTAAGCCAAACTCAAGGCCAGAGTAGTGCTGAACACACAGCACAAGTCATCTGGTCCTGGTCCAGTCTCCACTCTGCAACTGCCTGGTGGCAGGACTTCGTGCCAAGTCCAGGAACTCCTCTGTGCCTACGATTTCCTCTGCAGAATGGGGATGACCTTTCCTGGGTCACAGGATGGTTGCAGGGATTGAAGGAAGTGTATCACCAGTGACATGCCTACCCCAGGGCATGGAGCCGGTCCAAGGGAGCCCTGCCCTCCTGCGAGGGAGGGGAGCAGAGCAGAGGCATCAAGGGGTGTTCCAGATGCCACCAGCGTTTGCTGGCCTGAAGACTCTCTGAGCCCCAACCCCAATAAACCCCAGCTCCAGCCTTTGTCCTAAGACAACGTCTTCCTTTCCAGAGGCATCTGTTTTATTGGGTCTCAGAGACAACAGTGAAGTAGAGTTCAGGGAAACAGGGCCTCGGAAGGCTTTTTAAGTAAGGTAAGAAAGGATGATGGAAAGAAAAACAGAACAGAGTGGAAGAAGCTAGAACAGAATCTCAGCTGTGTTTCTAATTCATCCTGTGGCTTTGAGCAAACATCCCTCTCTTGGACCTCAGTTTGCCAATCTGCAAAACTGAGCAGTTGGAGGCCAATAATCTCCATGGGCCTGCGCACCTCCCAGGCCTAAGCTCTGCCATCATAAACCATGCCAGGTGGAAACCCCATGGTCCGGGCACTCTCCGGAACAGCAAACCCTGACTCTAGACCTGGTGAGTTCAGAAAACACCAGGGATGCTTATGGCCACTTGAAATGCCAACAACGCAAATTATTGGCCAGAAAGGACTCCAGAGGGCAGAGACTCTAGACCCAACCTGACCCTGAGAGCCCAGGGGGCTGAGAGTGAGTCTCAAGATATCTGTCAGGGTTAGGAAGCCTCGCCCTTCAAGACTGCAGCCGCTCTGAACCCTACAGAGTACAGGGAACGCCACTTTCAAATAGTCCCATGTTCAAAGAGTCGAAACTAAGCCACTTCTCAGCGGGAGTTTGGAAGGTCTGGGAGCCGGAAGGGACACTGGAGCCCAGCTTCCTCATTACAGAGGGAAGCGAAGCCCAGGGCAGGATGGTGCCTTGCACAGGGTCACACAGCTATCACACACCAGCTTTTCCTCCTGCCGGAAGGGTGGTTCTGAAAATAAGAAGCATGTGTGCCCTTTCCAGCACAGGCAGCAAACACGCTAGGGGCCCCAGTGAGGAAGGGTAAGGACTACTCACTCAGAGGACTCTAGGGGCAGTTTCCACAGATGTCTCTGAGTTTCCAGATAACAGGGAGCCCACCCCCACCAAGCCCCGCCCAGGAATGACTGTGTCAAGGCCTCTGAAAGGGAGGAAGGAGGAAGGGCAGAGTCATCCAAGGGAGGTTAGAGGCAGCTCTCCAGGCAACAGAGAGAAGGAACCCCAACCCAGCCTCAGCCCCACCTTCACCCCAGTCTCTACCACTGCCGGCACAGTTCAGTGAGGAACAGTGGGGGAGAAAAACCAAAATACCAAGCCAGCACTTGACATTTCTGTAGAGGGCCGATAGTAAACATATTCAGCTTTGTGCTGGAAGATCTCCATTTCAAGCACTCAAATCTGCTTTTATAGCAGGAAAGCAGCCATAGATAATATGTAAACGAATGGGCAGGGCTGTGTTCCAATAAAGTTGTATGTGCAAAACCCGGCTGAGGGCCAGGCCTGGGAGCCGCCGTCTGCCAAGTCCTACACTGAACTTTCACACTGAAACCATCTGGACCTCGAGACCAAAGACAGGATTTCCTTCAGCTCGGCCACACGAACCCCTGGACATCTCTATAATTCAGGTCTCCAACCTGGTCTTGTCTTTATAGTACCTGAACAGGTCATCATAAATAGCCTAAAACTGTAAAAAATCCCAAATGATCCATCCCCACGATGGACTATTACACGACAGTGAGAATCAATGACCCACGACGACATACAACAGCAAGAATGAATCTCACACACGAGAGTTAACACAAAATGCCAGATTCAGAAGACATCATACTGTTAAGGAGGTGTTATGGATGGATGTTGTGTCCCCCAAAATCTGTATGTCGATGCCCTGTCAACGTGATGGTGTTTGGAGGTGGGCCTTTGGGAGGTAAATAGGGTTGGATGAGATCATGAGGGTGGGGACCCCATGAATTAGTATCCTCATTAAGAGGAATAGAGACCAGAGCTCTGGCAGCCACCCACGAGCCAGGGAGAGAGCCTCCCCAGAACCCAACTGTGCCAGCACCCCAATCTCAGACTTTCAGCCTCCATAAATGTGAGAGATTAAATTTCTGTTGTTTAAGGCAATGAGTCGATGGCATTTTGTTACAGCAGCCTGAGCTGACCAAACAAGAAGATTGCTGTATCTGGCATAATCCAAAGTTACGAGACGGGGCGCCAGGCTGGCTCAGCAGGTAGAGTGTGGGACTCTTGATCTTGGGGCTGTGAGTTCAAGCCCCATGCTGGGCGTGGAGCCTACTTAAAATTAAAAAATTACAAAAAAATATAAAAATTTACTAGATAGGTAGGAAGGGAAATAAACGTGATCTATAACAAGGAAAAATACTCAGTAACTAGAAAAAGACAGAAACATGACAGAGAAGGTAGAAATAGCTAAGACATGAAAACAGATATTATACACATCCTTGGGGATTTAAAAGGAAATATAAACATAATGAGGAAAGAAACAGAAAACAGAAGGTCTAAATGGAACTATTAGAAATAGAAAATACAACATCGGAAATGAAGAATTCACTAGATGGGTTTAACAGCAATTAGACACTATAGAAGAAAAGATGAGCCAACTTGAAGACAAAGCAATAGAAACTATTTGAACTAAAGGGTAGGGGTGGGGGAATTGAACAGAGCCTCAGTGACCCAGGAGACAGCAAGGAGTCTGAGAAGAAAAAAGGGGAGAGGTGTATATTTGAAGAAATAATGGTCAAAGCAGTCCTAAATCTGATGAAAACTATAAACCCACAAATCCCAAAAGCCCAATGAACCCCAAACAGAATAAACAAAGAAAACCACACCAGCCCATATCATAATAAAACTGCTGAAATCCAGTAATAAAGAGAAACTGCTGAAGTGAGCCAGGAGGTGGAAGAAAGGACACATTACATACAGAGTACACGTACACAAGGTATTTTAACCCCATGAAATGAAAACGTATCAAAATGTGTGGGAGGCAGAAAACACGGAGCATCAAATACCCATACTAGGAAAGATCTAAAATCAATGATCTAATCTTCTGCCTTAAACAGCTAGAAAAAAAGCAAAGTAATCCCAAAGTAGAAGTGAGGAAATAAAAATAGGAGCAGGGGTGCCTGGGTGGTTCAGTGGGTTAAGCCTCGGACTCTTGATTTCGTTTCTGGTCATGATCTCAGGGTCCTGAGATCAAGCCCTGTGTCAGGCTCTGTGCTCAGTGGGGAGTCTGCCTGAGATTCTCTCTCTCCCTCTGCCCCTCCCCCCTGCTCGCACATGCTCTCCTTCTCTAAAAAAATTTTAAAAGATAATAATAATTTTTTAAAAATAGGAGCAGAAATCAATGAAACAGACTGAAGACGGATGGTGGTGATAGCTGCAGGACAAAGTGAACAGACCTAATAGCACTGAACTGTGCATCAGAAAATCACTACAATTCTAAATCGTTCTGTATGCTTTACTGCAATTTTCAAAAATAAAATTTAAAAATATTTTTTAAAGTCTTTAAAGATATCAATGAAATTAAAAACAGAAGAACAGAGAAAACATCACCTAAACTAAAAGAAGTCCGATCCGAGAGTGATAGGAGGCAGATGGATGGCTTGCCTGAGGACAGGGTGGAAGGGAATGACTGCAGAGGGGCACAGGACAGTTTCTGGAGTGACAGAAAGGTTTTATATCTTCACTGGAGTGACAGTGGTTACATGGGAGTATACAGCTGTCGACTCACATCGAACTATACACTGGAAGTGGGTAAGTATTAGTCTATCAAATGTACACCTCAGTACAAGTGATATAAAGTGTTTCTGGGGAAAGAAAGAAGAAGAAGAAGGTGGGAAGATGGGAACCAAGGTAAGAATAGGGCCTCCCTGCTCAGAAGGCAAATCATTAGACTGGGCCATGCCCGCTATCTACTGGAGAAGGATACACAGTTATCACATCACCAGTTACCTAGACTTGACACTCCCCCAGGAGCGTGTAACAGTCATATGCACCGGGCAAGGACCACAGTGCCCTGTGAACAGCCCCTCGTCAGAAATCCCTGCTGATGATCCCGGCCTCGCACGTGCCCCAGTGAGATCAGGAGCTGAAGCCCTACAGGGAGTAGCATCAAGGTGTTCTAGTGGAATCCCTGATTAAGCAATCCTTGCCCTCGGCCTTGGCAAGTGCAAATGTGGAAACACACACACACACACACACCTAGGAGATAAGGCGGTCTATTTCCTATGAATTGGGGCAGCCCTTCTAGAGAAGTAATTTTAACTGTATAAATATGTCAGCCAGGTCAAAACAACGTACACACTCTCTGACCCATTTAATCTCACTCCTGGGAATCTATTCCAGCAAATAATTTCCCTCCCTTGCCCAAAGGGAGGAAACTATACTACACCAAACTAATCACTGTCCTTATCTAGGATAGTAAAAAAACTGGAAACAACCAAAATGTCCAATATGGGAATTTCCAAAAATACAATCAAGAAGACTATGTGGCAACCCAGAATGTTCTATGCTAGGGGATGCTGACGTGAAAACGCAGACCTCGTGACTGCAAGGATGCTCCCACAAAGATGGGAACCCGTGTGCAACTGCAGACAGGATGGAGCATGGGGAGGGAACATGGTAAAGCTGGGGTGCCTTGTGTAACCTTCTAGGATTTCCATGAAATTACAAAAGTTTGTTAAATAAAACTTGAAGAGAAACAGGTACCATTTCTCAGCACTGAAAGTGAAAATACACTACACACATTATTAAAGCCCTAGACTTTCCTTTTTGATTGCACTAATTACCCAGAGATAGAAGCAGAGAAACTGCATTTGAGACCAGGGGGTCAGGCCTTGGGGTGTGGAGTTACATAGAGTTCAGCTCAAATAAGGGCAATTCTAGATCAGTCGGTGATCCAGAGACATGAGCTCACCACAGGATGTGGGGAGTCCCCTATCAAAGGAGGCGCACCATAAAGGCCAAAGAGAATTAGACTCTCTACCCACAAAGATGCTGGGGGCAGGGGGAGAGAGCTGACCGTTCACTCCTTCCACATCAGACTTGCTTTGCCTCTCCTGGGTAGGGTGACCACATGTCCTGGTGTGCCTGGGACAGTCCTAGGATACACCTGTTGTTCAGGCAGAATTCTTAATAACCTCTCTTTCACTCTTAAAAGTTTCCCGACTCGTCATCCTACTCATGGGTGGCCTTTGTGGCTTGGAAGGAAGGGACCTGAAGCCACACTGGGCACAGAGTACAAACGCCCATGGCTCTCCTCTCACCTACAAACAGGCTGCCCACGGGGCTCCGAAGCTAATTCCTGCACTCCCCGAGAAGGGAAGCTGCAGCTCGGCTCGGACCTGCCTGCATCTCAGAAAAAGCCAGGGGCAGGGGGCTCTCCTGTCCGCAGACACAGGCTCATTGTCTGTGCCACAAGGGGCCTCAGTTCTTCACTTTTAATCCATCTGTGAAATAGATCCAGGCAAGGGCTTTATCTGAACCTTTGCAGGTTAAACTCGATGCTGGTGGCAGGAAGCGATGCTGTACTGCAGACATCATTGGAATCCTCCCCTCCAGAGGTTCGCTAGGCCAGACCGGGAGGGCTCGAATTCCTTGTGGAACCGGGCGGGGTGAGAACAAAGAACCGGGCCCTACACGGCTCTTCCTCCAGGGTATACCTCTCCCAGCTGCCCCTCCTCTGCAAGTCAAAGGGGATGGCTTTTTAATCTGAATTGTGGGAAAGCAGCCACAATATAAAACCCAGCCGTCTGAACCATTTATACGAGAGTCCAGCTCAGTGGCACTCAGGGTGGCCACGGTGTTGAGCAACACAGCCACCAAAACTGGCACTCTGTACCCGCTCAACACTGACTTCCCCTTGTCCCCTCCCCCCGCCCCGGCAACCACCCTTCTCCTGCGTGTCTCTGTGAATCGGACTACTCTCGGTACTGCCTCTAAGTGGGACCATACAGTATTTGTCCTTCTGTGACGGGCTTATTTCACTTGGCGTGATATCCTCAAAGTTCACCCGTGTTGTAGCATATGCGTCATAATTTCCTTCCTTTTTAAGGCTGAAAAAGATCCCATCGCATGTACAGAGCACATTTTGTCTATTCATCTGTCGGTAGACACTTGGGTTGCTTCTATCTTTTGGCTGTTGTGAATAACGCTGCTGTGAACACAGGTGTGCAGACATCTCTCTGAGACCCTGCTTTTTCAATCTTTTGGGTCTATGCCCAGAGTGGAATTGCTGGATCATATGGTAATTCTATTTTTTGACATTTTGAGGAACCTCCATACTGTTTTCCAGAGTGCCTACACCATTTTACATTCTCACCAACAGTGCGCGGGGGTTCCAATTTCTCCACATCCTCGTCAACATCTGTTATTTTGGTGGGGGTGTGTGTGCTTGTGTGTTTTAATAATAGCCATCCTAATGGGTGCAAAATGATATCTTCCTGTCGTTTTGATTTGCATTTTCTTTTTTTTAAGGTTTATTTATTTATTTATTTGAGAGAGAGAGAGAAAGAGAGCACAAGCAGGGAGGAGGGACAGAGGGAGAGTGAGAAGCAGACCCCCCCCCCCCCGCTAAGCAGGGAGCCAGATGCGGGGCTAGATCCCAGGACCCCAGGATCATGACCTGAGCTGAAGGCAGATGCTTAACTGACTGAGCCCCTTGATTTGCATTTTCTTAAGTCAAAGTGACATTCTGCACTGGAAACAGGTCTCACTAATACAACCAAAGAATGACTATGATTAAAAGAAAAAAAAAAAAAATGGTAGGGGGCGCCCAGCTGGCTCAGTCGGCGGAGCAACAACTCTTGACCTCAGGGTCGTGAGTTTGAGCCCCATGTTGGGCATAGAGCCTACATCCATACATAGATAAATACATTTTTTTGAAAAAGTAGAAAGTGCTAGTGCCCTCTCCACACTATGTCGTCTAGAAGCATTATTTCCCTGACGACCCTGTGATAAGAGCCGCATGAAGCCCCGCTCCATGCTCACTCTGCACGCAGACATCAACTGCATCCCCATTTGTCACCCCAAGCGAATATTAACAGTCTCTTGGAAAAAATCTCAGCCCCGAACTGGAGGGACAGAGCTTTAAAAACCCTGTTAAGAGTGTACAGGTAGGTGTTGGCTATAAAGTATGTCAGTGTGCAAATAATTCTGAATGGGGCAAAGTGCTTAATAATAAAGCCTTGTGTTTGTTCTAGCTCCTAGCACTGGTCAAAGGAACGACAGGTCACCTTCTGGGTATCTGAACTAGCCTGCTGAGCCCAGGTCTGCCAGCAAAGCTGCAACCCTGTCCCTCTGTTCATTGTTCATTCGTCAAAACAAAACAAATACAAAAACTCTCTGTGCAAAACAATTATCTATGCTTTGCCTCAAAATAACGGGGGGGGGGTGCGGGGGGGATGTAAATTAAACAGTGAAAAATGTTGAAGAGAGGTGATGGGAACGTCGGGGATTGTTAGATCGTTTGATTTTGGTTATTTCTTCCATTTCAGAAAGAAAACTTCTCTGACGAGGTGAGGCTTGGCATACGACTGTGTATGTTTCCAGCGACCCTGGGGGGCAGGCGGCAGGCCTGTGACATCAACATTTCACAATGAAAACACAAAGACTCCTCAGGATCACTCAGCGTAGTGGGGGAGTCCAGCCCTGGCCCTGGGTACATGCCTCCCACTGCACCCACCATGCGCTTCCTGGAGGGCTCTGCGCCCTGCTTCTCAGACCGCACCCCGCCCTTGAGCTCCTGTGCAGATGAAGAGAGCAGTCACTGCCAGGGACCCAGCAGGGAGGTGTCTGGGTCATTTTCCCAACCAAGCTCTCTTGTGCCTCGTTTTCCTGAGTGTTCCTTTTTCTCCCTTCCTTTTTGGCCCCAGAGCCCACAAACTGAGAAAGAGACTCTCGACCCCACACACTTGACAATCCTGCTGAATGCCGAGAACTCGGCAGCACCCATTAATCAAACAGACTTCTTATGATTCCGGGTTCGGGAACTCCACTATTCGAATCTGGTGCTGCCGAGGAGTTATTATTGGGCAAGTTGGTAGAGCTTCCCGAGAGCAAAGAATCTGTTCTGAAAAGAATGTGAAGAAATGGAGATTAGCGGGCCCACAGCCACAGCAGCGGGAAATTTGCTCTCGCTGCAAAATTCAGGGTGACCTTCAGAGGACAAGGCACAAGACCAAGCAAGCACAGCCTGGGGGTGGGAGAGAACAACGCGTCACCTGGGTGTCCAAGCGTCCAAAGTGTGAGACTGCCTGCCAAGGCCAGGGGGCCCTCCACCAGACACCTGGCCGGTGGGCGGGGCCTCCAGGTGAGGTCAGGGAGGGAGCAGGGCCGGTCCGGGAAGCCATAGGCTGCTGGATGAGACAGACGCAGGCCTCTCATTAGGAGAAGCCCATAGGAACCACACCGACTGTCCTGTATGGCCTTATTTCAAGGGAAATGATGAAGTTGCTGGTAACAGGTTGTCCGGGCACAGAAAAAGACGTGGGGTGAACGGCCAAGCCACTGAATCCCACCCTGTTTCTCCAGGACAGAAACCCCCCAAAACTTTGAGATAAATCATCAGGAGATGATGCTATAAAATCAAGGGTAAAAGCTAGAAGTCTTAGTAAATCTGCCTTGTTTGCAAGAGTTGTCCAAACAGGACATGCCAACACCCACAGGAGAAGCAAAATGTGGCATCATGGCCGACCACCCTGTCCCTCTTTCTCCAAGTGCCCCCCGAAGCAGAAGCTGACAAGCAACGCTTGCTGAAGGTGCACAATCACGTCCCCTCACCCACCTGCACGGACTCAGTGTCTGCTTCTCCCTGGACTGAGCCCACTGGTGACACACATGTGCTCTGCCACCTCCCCCAATGCCCTGACCATCTCCAGCCAAAGCCTGAGTTTTCTGATCATCTTTAAGGCAAGAGTCCTTGAAAAACTGTCGTGAGTCACAGTCTCCACTGTGTCACCTCCCATTGGCTCCTCAGCCAGCTCCAGGTGCATGCCCATCCCCCCCAGAGCACACAGCAGCTCTGGTCAGGGTCACCAACAACCTCCACCTTGTCAGAGCCAATGCCAATTTTCTGTCCTCCTCCTGTGTCACCCTCTGTGGCACAGCTGACTGTTCTCTCTACCTGGAAGGCTTCTATGATACAGAATCTCCTGGCCTCCCCTCATCCCACCTACTCACAGCCAGCTCTGGAGAGGACTTTCCTCTTCAAGGTCACCTCTAGTCCCACGACTCCACATTCACACCTCTCCTCTTCTCAGTCAACACCCTCCCTCCATGATATCATCCAGCCGCCCCTCCTTTCTCTGTTGTGGCCAAGACTTTCATCTCCAGGATGGTCACAGAGCCACGAAACAAACATTTCCATGTGGCCAAGAGACCATTCTAACACTTCTGTCCCCAAACTCTCTCTCAGAACATGGTACCACCACCCATCCTTTCACTCTGCAGAATCATTCCAAAATCAGACCCAACTTGTAACCTACACCAAGAGCTACTAGAAGAACTAGAAAATAATCCTACCTACTTACTGAGCATTGTAAGGTCCTACATGACCGGGTTCCTTCATGTCTCTGTCCTCACTTGTGTCCCCTCCCCCTGTACTCACTAAGCTCCAGCCACATGGCCTTCTCTTTGTCCCCTGCACATGCCAAGTGCATGCCTGCCTCAGGGCCTTTGCAAATGCCGCTCTTCCAGCCTGCAGCTTTCTTCCCAGACCCCCACTGGCTGGCCTCTTCACTGGTACTCTGGTCTCAGCCCTTAAGTGAACCTCCTTGGAATGCCCTTCCCCGACCTCCCTAGCCAAGGAGCTTCTCCCTCCCTGCTCTGTTGCTCAGGAGGCTAATGTCATTACTGGTTAAACACAAGCACTAGAAGGAACAGGGCTTTATTGCTCTTGTCCACTCTTAGCTCCCAGAGTGCAGAAGAGGGCCTGGCCCTCAGTCAAGAGCACACAAAGCACCCTGCTGCCGAGGTCTCGTTGGGAGCACCCCCAGGGCAGGGAAGGGAGAAAACAGAGGCGCACATGGGCCAGAGCTCCGAGCGTTCCCAAACCTCCAAGGCTGGGGTAGGGGCCCATTAACCTGGTGTGCGATCACCCAGGCCATCCCTGTCACAGTACTTAACAGCCTGTGTTATAATTAACTTGTCTTTGGTTCTGCCAGGTCGGGCTTTTAGCCCCGCCCACCTTCCCTTCCAGAGCCTCACAGGGGGGCTGGCCAATCAACAGTTCGGAAAGAATCATGATCTACTGAATAAAGGACGAAGCGAGGGACGGAGGCCGCTCTCGGTGACTCACCCAGAAGACAATGTTGTAGCTGAAAAGGAGGTACTTGTACCAGCAGCTGACCTCGGCGTTAGAGTATCTATAATAGTGCATCTTCTGAGAAGCGGGACCTGTGGACAGACATGGCAGTAATGAGATGACAGGGTCAGTGGCAAAACATCTCCCCCAAACCTGCTCCCCAAGAAAGGGCAAAGGTGAGGTTCATATAGACTCCAGAAATCTCCAAACTATTTCCGTGCTCCTGCACGAGTCCAGGCATTGCTTTACTATCAGTGCCAGCTACAGACTGGGCAAGAATCATGTTAACAACTCTCCAAAAGCCACCAAAAGAAGAAGAGAATTTTTGAAAGAATAGAGGATACCAATTTTTATTTATTTTTTTAAGATTTTATTTATTTGAGAGACAGAGAGAGAGGGACAGAGAGCCCGAGAGAAAGCAAGCAGAAGCAGGGGGAGTGGCAGTCAGAGGGAGGGGGAGAAGCAGGGAGCCCAATGCGGGGCTCGATCCCAGGACCCGGGGATCATGACCTGAGCCGAAGGCAGATGCTTAACCGACTGAGCCACCCAGGCGCCCCTACGACTTTCCTTTTTGAATCCGATAGCAATCCTGGTGGGCCCTTAACTCCTCCAGCACGCTCTGCTGCCAAAGCAGTGGCTCAGTGGCAGGGACAGAGGTGGGGGCCTCCAGCTGACCCTCGGGGGGTCAGGCAGGACCTAGGGCTCCCAGGGAGAGGCTCACCCCCGGCCCCCCGTTCACGTCCCGCTTCCGAGGGCTGAGGAGAGAGGCAAATCATCACAGGGCTGGGCAAAAACAGACAAGGCTACTCAGGCAATGAGGAGACAACCCACAACTGCCAGGACGAAACCAGCGGCGGCCGCCTTGCCAAGGAGTGGCTACTGCAAAATCCCTTCCTGGGAGCGGCCTCCGTGGCCTGGCCACGGGCTTGTAATGTCCGGAGAAAGTGATGCCAAGCAGGGACAGGCAAACCACAGCCCTCTGGAAATGGGTGCTGTGACCGCTCAATGTCCCGGTCACGGGGTAGCATCAACAGGCACAGCAGCCTGGACGCTGCCATTTGCTCACCTCCTCCCTCTGAGAGGGATGGGACAGTCCGGCCCGTCGTTTGGCCTCAAAACCCAGCCAGGAAGGGGACAGCGACCCAGCAGCCTCCGGCCCCACCATCAGCACAGCGCTTCCACAAAAGTCCCCTCCGAGAAGGGAGTGTGAATGCAATCCCAGGTCCCGAGGGACCCCACTGGACACGGGACACCCAGGAGGCCTGAACACAGCCTGGGCCACGCCGGCTGGCTGCGGGGAGCAGAGCTCCTTCCTTCGGCAACATGACCTGCTCCTGGGCCAGTTCCTGCCCTCTCCAGGCCTCAGCATCCTCAACTGAAACTGAGCCCTCGCATCACTGGTGTGGAGGGACCCAGCTGGCAGCACCCAACGACCCATTCCAAATACAGATAGACCTCAGGCTTCTCCCCTCTGCAGGTTCTGAGGAGTAGGTGTGAGTTGAGGCCCAGAATCTGCATTTTTGACAAATTCCCCAGTGACTCTGACGTGCCTAACGTACCAGGTATCAGTCTACGAACCACAGGCTGTGGCCCCGCTGGGGCTCCTGCAAAGGTAGAAGGACCCTGCGAGCTGCAGCCCAGCACACAGACCAGGGCTACAGTCGGGATGGCTACGGTCGGGATGGCTCGCAGTAGGCAACCAAGGGAACCAACATTCACCCATTTGTGTTCCACACATGCCAAGAACCCCAAAGCACTGGGTTTTTCTTCAATTACAGGTGACTGGCTTCACGCATATAGAAAAAAACGTTTTTTAACCTAAAACTCAGGTAAGTTTATCACAGAGAACCGTCAACTTGGCCAGAAATGCCCTAGAAGGTGGGAGAATGTTCTAAATGGTAGAAACCCTGTTCCTTTTTATGGACAAGACACTCCTGCTCCTTAGAATCGTCAAACACAGCCTCCTCTTCTTCACGGTTCCTAGAGGAGCCTGGAAGGTGGATGGCCACACCCTCTGTGGAATTGGACCCCAGAGACTGGGGAAGGCTGCACAGTACCCCAAAAGTTTAGGAGTCCTAGAGAGTACTCCTTGGGCATCATTTAACCTAACCATGGTAAAGCTCTCTCTCAAAGGCTTTGAAGCGGTAAACACAGCCAGACTCCCTTCTTCTTCCACAAAGAAACCAGCTAATTAGCACATGTCTGTCTGTTTTCCATAGTACTGGCAACCTCGTCCCTGCCCCCCTGCTTGGGGCCTTTGGGAAATGATTACCCTGAGGTGATGGGGGGACTCTCAACCTGGAGATCCCTGTTCCTCAGCTCTGGCCGGTTAACCGTGGGGAACACAGAAAGGCCACAGGAACTCCATGGGCACACAGGCTCTGGAGGGAGGATTCTCTGCAGGACACCTGGCCTCCCTCACCACAGGCTGCACCCTCTTTCAGGTGGCCCTGAAGGCCTCACCCCACAAAGACCACCCATGTAAAACTGCTTTCACAGACGTCAGCGTCCAAACCCACATCCAGAGAATCTCAACAACCAGGACAGACACTCCCAGCCCTTACTTCCTGGAAACTCAGACATTTGGAACTACACTAGCCAGGTCCACACCGGGGAAGGGCCAGAAACACCCTAAGCATCCATGACATTGTGTACCACACTCAGACGTGTCCCCGACACACCTGCCATGCACAACCCAGGGCATTCGCACCGGGCATCACACCATTTCTGTTGAACCAAGATAACCCTCTGCGGCCTAGGGATGGGGATGTCCTAATGACCCCATTTCCCCATCCAGCTCACAAATGAGGAAACTGTTGAGGGGAAACAGTTCAGTCTTTCTTCACCCACCTATTTATTCCTCCCTACGGGAAGACAAGGCACTCAACTAATCATGAGGTGGGGAGAGCTGGCCCACTCCCCCCCCCCCATCCGTGAGCCTGAGGAGCAGGGAGGAAAAACTGCCTCTCACTCTTGCACTGCTCTCTACACTGCTGGCCTGCGGGTGCAGAAGCAGACCTTGAACTTCAATGTCGCCAAAGAGCCTGTCTCCACATGGGCGCATCCCAGGTATAAACAAAAGAGGTTAACGAGGTAAGGAAGTAACCAAAGGTTTGTCTGGACCCCAGCCCAAGCCACACCCCCAACACAGGGTCCTTGGGCCCTCCGTCTGGAGGGGAACAAGGCCAGCACCGAGCTCCTGAGACTGCCTCAGGGAAGGCAAAGGGACGGATGAGCACACCTGAGCCGCCAACCTGACAGTCACCCACACTGGCAAAGAACCCCAAGAAGTGGACACAGGCACTGGTGCTGAAACTAGAACCCCGATCTGACTCAACATTCAGCCGAAACGACTCCAAAGTGACCGGGGTCCCTGACAGCTCACCTTATTTGCTAAACCCAGTCACATCAGAGGAAGGCAGAACTTGGCCCTCCGCCAACGAATGAATTCAACGAAAACCAAGGCCATTCAGGGCCGCCTGCCAGCTCAGTCGGTATGGCAGGCAAGTCTTGATCTTGGGGTTGTAGGTTCGAGCCCCATGCTGGGTGTAGAAATTACTTGAAAATAAAATCTTTTAGGGGCGCCTGGGTGGCTTAGTCTTTAAGCGTTTACCTTCAGCCCAGGGCGTGATCCCAGAGCCCTGGGCTCCAGCCCCGCATCAGGCTCCCTGCTCCCCTCCCACTCTCCCTGCTTGTGTTCCCTCTCTCGCTGGCTGTGTCTCTCTGTCAAATAAATAAATAATCTTTAAAAAAATAAAATCTTTTAAAAAAGTGAAAAAAAAACCCAACCAAGACCATCTACCTTAAAATATTCACACAAAGAATCTTATTTTAACAAAATAATAAAATATCCTAAAAGACGGCTAAACTTTTCACAAATACTAATTATCACTGCAACAGAGAAGGATCTCCAAAAGCTATTCTGTAGCTTTCGTATTCTGTAGAAATACATAGAAAACAATCATCAGGAAAATTTAATTCCAAGTCCTCAAACTGTCTCAGTTTCGGAACTTATTAAAACAGAAGAAAGCATTTACACGGCAAATAGGAGGCATGTTGTCTGTCAAAACAACAGCTTCTCAAAACAAGGGGGAAGGTTAGAATCATGTCATAGTGTTGAGAGGGCCGGCTAGCAGTCTGAGAGCTAACTAATAAGGCAAAATAAATCTAAATATTTCAGGTTACAAGCACACACACAACACAACAGAGCATTTAGGGACATCTCCTTCGCTTTTGAGCCAACAGGAAAAAAATACAAAGTATAAAAATATCAATATGAAACAGATAGTTTTCAAATTCCCACACAATCAAAAGTAACATGAACATAAAAAGAAACACAAATGATGTTTTCCGCAGCTGCAGCAGTTCTGACAAAAGGTAAAAATCTACAATATATAAAAATCCATACTTGAAACAAGACTCCAGTGTTAGACACAAGGACAAAGGATATGGACATTATGTGACATGGAAGGACGATATAACGAACAGATGGCAAAATGTTCAACATCACTGGACGTGAAACGTAAAGACCATCCAGAGACACGATTTTATGTTACGCTTTTTAACGAAATCACCAGCACTACTGCTGGCAAGCCCATGGTGAGGGCAGCAAGTTTATACCCGGTTGCTGGCAGCAGAGTAACACTGTGACTACCCCTGGGTAAGCAATATGGTTACAGATATTCAAACCCCTCCCCCCCAAAAAAGTCATACCCTTAATCCAATAAAGTCATGACTAAGAACTTGCCTCCAGAAAATAAACCAACAGAGGAAAAAGAATACGCATTAGGTATGAAATCTGAACATCATGGTTTGCAATTACGGAACAATTTGTAAGCATGTGGTTGAAGGCCAAAATGGAATATAAAAGTATGGAACCGGCTGCATGGGGCGGTGGACTTCTAAGTGATTCTCTGAAAACATTTCCACTGTTGTGCTTACCATTACCACCTCTGCATTAGAGATGCAAAATGGCCATTGCTGGGGGGAAGGGGGTGCCTACCTCAGAGGTTACTGGCCCCCCAGTGTGATGACCTCTATCCGCATTGTAGACAGGGCTTGTCTACTTTGGGATTATTTCAACCTATAAGAGTCCGTCCTTCTCCCTCTCCCTGTGTGTGTGTGTGTTTAAAGATTTTATTGGTTTATTTGAGAGAGAGAGAAAAAATGTGGGGGCGAGGGCAGAGGGAGAGAATCCTCAAGCAGACTCCCCGCTGAGCACAGAGCCCAACAGGGGGCTGGATCCCACAACCCTGGGATCATGACCTGAGCCGAAACCAAGAGTTGGACCCTTAACTGACTGAGCCACCCAGGCGCCCCAGCTCCCTGTTTATTTTTAATTAAAAAAAAAGAAGCAGCACATGCTCAGCCGTAAAATATTTGAACAATTCAGAAGTATGAGAAGTGAAATGGCAATGAGAAACCACTAAACACTGGTCTTCACATTTTCACCATAATCCACAGTAAGAAACACAGTAACAAAATCAAGCCAGCGCCCACATACTCACACAATATCTCCCCTTATTGTGTGCCATGCTTCTGGATTGGCTGTTTCCATTTTTCCCCCCCAAATCACGCCTGCACATTATCTAAGGAGCAACTACTGTAAAACTTGTGTTGAGAAAAAGAGCAGATCCTGGGCCACAGCTCCCCTCTCCAGGGGACCCTGTCAACTTCTAGCTGATCTTGGTATTTATACCCCATACAATAGCTCTTAGAAATTTCTGTATACAATATACTTGCATTACTATTCCCTAGCCTTTCAGTTCTAGGTATTACCTACCTACTTCCTACCCTAGAAGGCAAGGATGTAACTCTCTTTACTCCCATAGAAACCTCTTGTTCCCCCCGCCCCCAAGCCCCTTTCTCTTCTCCTTTCCTCTATCTCCACCCCAATTACAGTTAAGCTCTGGCAATGGCTGGACTGATTTTCAGAGTTTACATTATTAGGACCACTTCAGCCATCAGAGTGAGCCATGTAACACCACCATTACTGTTCCTACTTTTTGTTCTCTGGAATTAATCATTCTCTTATTTTTCTGTTTAATTTCCTATAAATTCATCAACATTCAACCCCGGATTCAATGCCAGTTGTCCATTTCTTCTTCCAGAAGAAAACTCTCCTGGAGCTTACGGAGTTCAATCTGGACTGGTGTGCCGAATTCCCTTTACCTCAGTTTGGGAAATAGCCCATGAGAGTCTATGGTCTCCCTGGTAGAGAAACCCTTCTGTGCAAAAGGCAAAGTTTTTGGACCCTGAACGTCTGAAAACATCTTTATACTACCCTCATTCTTGAACCAAAGTTTGTCTACAGAATTGGGACTCAATTTCACAGAGAACCACAAAGGCGCCGCTCTACCATCTTCTAGCTTCCGGCGTACCGAGAAGCCATGACACCACTCAGGCTCCTGATCTGTGTTTGATGCGTTTCTCTCAGCACAGCTGTAGGATCATCCCTTTCTCTCAGGCATACCGACATTTCAGGGTATTGGTCTGGGTTCATTTTCATCCACTTGGCTCCACATCTGATGAGCCTTTCCAATATGGAAACCAATATCCTTCTAGGAAATTTTTTTTCTTGATCATTTTTCCCACTTGAATGGCTCTCTGTTCTCTCTTTCTGCAACTCCTATTAGTGGATATGGGAACCCCGCCTGATCCTTCTGCTCTATTATCCATCTCTTGATCTTTTTTTTTATCTGTTTCCTGGAAGACTCCCTCAACTTCACCTTCTAATCACTCTGATACTTTCGTCCTGCCCTTAGTTTTTAAACTTTCAATCATTTTGTTTTCAAAATATTCTTTTTTTATAGTATCCTATTCTTACTTCACAGATATATTTCTCTTATCTCTGAGAAAATGTTTACATTTTTTTCAAAATGTTCTCCTTTCTAAATAGGATGTTTCTCTCAAGTTGCTTTATTTTTTTCTATTTATTTTGCTTCCTTTCACATTAGGCACCTTCTTCAGGTGTTAGTAATCCTTGATCATCCTCATAATTAAATAATCCTCATAAGGAAGGGTAAATGCCTAAAAACTAGCTGGAAGCGCTGAGTCCTGGGGCAGGTGAGTTTCTGTGTAGGCTGATCTGACTGCCACTTGCTAGGAAATCCTAGTTGTCGGCATCATTAACGCTTTCCTCTTTGGTCAGTCAGGTTCCCCCAGTGAAGTCTCTTTTAATCTCCTCCCTGGAAGGGAAGGGGCTGGCTGTCAGTGTTCTCAAGCCAAATGCAAGTAGAAGGCTGGGGAATGAATGTGATCTCCATATTTACCTCCAGGAATACCTGGAGTCTCCCCTTCTGGAGAAGGTTTTTCCTTCTGCAGAATAAATCTCCAATGCCCAGCTAAAGGGGAGAGGGTGTCACCAAGCAACACAGAGGAAGGAAAGTAATCTAGGTATCTAACCACATCAGCTACTCTCCGATAATTCTTATATTTAGCCACCTCGGATGCTCCCCTGCCCCTCAGCCCCAAAGTAACAATGTAGTGACACCAACTTCTCCATTTTAAACTGGGTCACTCACCCATCTACTCCAAGCTGGCAGATTTTTTCTTGTTGTTGCTTCTTCTCCCATTCCCCCCGTCCTTGGAGACTGAGTCCTTTTTAAAAATTCCCTTTTATCTTGGGGCGCCTGGGTGGCTCAGTTGGTTAAGCAGCCGACTCTTGGTTTCAGCTCAGGTCACGATCTCAGGGTCCTGGGACTGAGCCCCATGTCGGGCTCTATGCTCAGTGGGGAGTCTGCTTGAGGATTCTCCCTCTCCCTCTGCCCCTCACCCCACGCACTCGCACTGCTCTCTCCCTCTCTCAAGTGAACAAATAAATCTTAAAAAAATAAATAAAAATACAAATTCCCTCTATCTGAACTTCTGTGGGGTTCTATAATAAAGTAAAATGAGGTGTGTCCACTCGATCCACCAAATTACCCAGATCTCTAGGAAGACTTCAAAATATTTTTAGCTGTCATCTTTTTACTGGACAAAGTGAAAAACCAGGAAGCATAATGTAGCACCATATAAAAGAAAGGGCAAAAGAAACCTTGCAGACGTAATCAAGGTGACTGATCCATTGACCTTAAAATCATGAAATTATCAGAGTGGGTCCAATGTAATTTCGTGAGCCCTTACAAGCAGAGCTTTCTACCAGCTGAGGGCAGAAGCAGTCAGGTTCCCAGCATCAGAAGGACGTGGTACATCAGTGCTGGATCTGAGCTATGGGAGCCACGTGCACGGAGCAGGAGCTACGGGTGGCCCTGGCTGACAGTCAGCAAGGAAGCAGGGCCTCAGTCCTACAACAGTCAGGAATTGAATTCTGCCAACAACCGGCATGAGCTTGAAAGCAGTCCCCAGAGCATCCAGAAAGCAATGCAACCCTGCCAACACCTAGATGTGGGCCCTGTGAAACCCTAGGCACAGATCCCAGCTCAACTGTGCTGTATCTGGACACCACCATCCACCCATAAGCTGGGCTAGAACCCCAACCCCCCAAGTTACCCTTGCCGTCTCCTCTCCCACTTACTCTCCAGTCAGCCATTCACCAAGACTCAACCTTTCCACGTGGCTTTCAAGGCTCCCAGCACGGGCACCTGGCCCAGTCACAGGCCCATCCCAGGGAAGGGCAGCCATACTCCCAAGGGAGCTGGGGGCCCTGCTGCCCTTCCAGGTAGCACATCTTAAGCCCTGGACATCCCTACCACCCAAGAAGGGAGTCCTCAGAGCCTACTGGGGGCTGGGGAACATTCTCAGGCCAAAGAAACAGGCAGGCCTAAGGTGACGAGTCCAGGAAGGGAGAGGTGAATATGGAAGGGAAGAGGTTCCAATGAGAGAGGGGGGTCACAAAGGCAGGCCACAGTAGAAATGAGGTAGCCTCAGCCCCAAGACACAGCCACCCACTGAGAGGGGAAGGGCTCAGATCCACAGGCTCTCAACTGCTCCCTGAGTCACGCTTAGCATCAGAAGTGTCTACGTCCCATTCTAGCCCTTTCCCCTTAGGACCCAACTCCTCCCATCCAGGGTCTGCCAGAAACAGTGCGATCTGGACATGGTGGCAGCAGCCACTCATAGGTATCCAGAAGTCTGACTCTTCCTCAGGGGAAGACACCATAAGCCACACAAGGCTGAGGGTGGGCCATCCTCCCTTATCATGGGGTCACAAGCACTGTGCCCCTGGCACACAGGTGTGGGAAGAGGGAGGTTCCCAGTGTTCAGAGACTGGAGGCGCAAGGGATGGCCTCCATGTGGAGGTTCAGGGAAGCCTAGGCTACCAGCTCTGAGCCCCAGCAGGCTCCCCAGTGGGCCTGGCGTTCTAAGTGCTTGTTTCCTGTATGAAACCCTGAACTTAGCAAACATAGCTTTAGGAGTTTCCACCACCAAAACCCACAACCCAAAACCTGCTGAGTCTAAGGCGCGCCGAGGGGCCTCCTTGTTGATCTGGTAAGAGGAGAGACCTTTGTCTACCTCAGTGCTGTCACCGGGAAAGACGCAGAGGGAGGGACAGAAGTGGGTCAGAGGAGGGAAGCGGAGAGGCAAGGGCTCAGCGGGAGCAATGCCAGGCCTGGAATGGAGGTCACCTAATCCAGTGATTTTCAAACTTACTATTTTTATTACTTTGTAAGCTACAGGAGTTTTTGTTCAAAGAAACTCTGACCCAGAAACCCAGCATGAAGACAGGCAGAGCAGGGCCCTCATCTCAAGTAGGTGTCTGGGAGGAAAGGGGAGGCTCCGTGAGGTGCACACCGGAAAATGGTGGGCCTGGTCCAAAGGATCCCAAATTCCAAAGAACATCAGAATCACTCAAGGAGGCTTTTCCAAACTGCCCATGGAGACTAGTTCAACAGGACTGAGACAGACCTGGAAATTCACATTTTTAAGAGCTGTCCTTCACAGCAGTCAGCTTGAAGGGACCCTCGCTGGCCAAATCTGGAAGAATCTGAGCATCAGACTAAACAATTATAGTAATGGATTTTAACTCACTAAATAAAATAAGAGTCCGTGAGTCCACTCACATATATACAAATACATGCATACGTAAACAAATGGAGAAGAGAAAGCTCTTCTCTACCGCAGAATGCCAAATGATAAACGTAGAAGGAATTAATGGAATCAAAATATCACTGTTCAGCAACCATGACAGAAAGAACGATCAAGAATCTTCTGTCAGGAATCATCAGTGGGCTCTGTTTTGGTCCGTTACAGCTGCTACAGAAAAGCAGCACAGACTGCGTGGCTTATAAAGAACGGAAATTTATTTCGCACAATTCTGGAGGCCCAAGATCAAGGCACCTGCATGCTGGAGTCACGGCCCTGTTCCCTGTTCAAAGCTGGTACCTTTCTGCTGTGTCCCCCCACGTGGTGGGAGGAGCAAGGGAGCTCTGTGGTGTCTCTTTTAAGGGGGCTAATCCTATTCAGGAGGTCTCCACCCTTAAGACCTAAGTACCTTCCAAAGGCTGGTGCAATCGGGCATTGGATTTCAATACGGGAATCTGGGGGACACAAACATTCAGACAGTAACAGGCTCTAAAATTAGTTGATGAAAGTTTGACGAGAAACAGCATGTTTACAACATCTCAAAGTATCTCCCCATAGGACACTTATTAATTACAGAGAACATAATAGTAACTCAGCAGCGGAGAAACCTCGCAGATACCACCTTATTAACTAAGTCATCGCTGTTTCCATCATCAGTAATGAGTCAGGCCAACGCGGGTGCCTCCTGAGGGGATGTACTGAGGACACCTCATTTCTGTGGTATTCCTGATGAAAACGCAGGACCTGAATCTAATCATAAGGAAAAAATCCAAGAAATTCAAATTCAGGGAGAATCTACAAAATAACTGGCCTCCAGTCAAAACGTAGAGCTTGTGGCCATTTTTCTTAAACAAACAAACAAACAACAACAAATGGAAATACAACATCAGGACAAAAAGCCAGCCTGGGGCCCAGAGAGAGCCCTGAGGATGATTCATGAGACAGCTCATCGACCAGCACCAGCAGCATCGACAAGGTACAGGCCCACCCAGGTGAGACAGGGCTTAGTCACCCCCAACTACTGGCCCCCAACTTCTCAGAAAGCTGGGTGAAAAGAGGCCTGGCACCTTCCTGTCTTCCCAGCTGCTATTCCCTCTGCCGTGGAAGGTGAAGTCGCTCAGGCCTGCAGGAGGACGGGGAGCCCCCTGCTGCCACGGTGCACGGAGCCCGACCATCAGGGCAGGCCCGTCTCTGACACCCTATATGCACATGAAATGTCTACACCCAGAAGCCCAGTTCACCATGACACCTTCAACCACCTTCGACGGGGACAAGATCCCAGGAGGCCAACACGCTGCAATGTCCAGACCTCAGGAGGATCTAACTGGGCCCTCGATCCAGTCCGAAATTCTCAACTAAGGGCCTGGGGTACGGGCTCCCTGGACTGAAGAAGACGTGAGGAGCAATCCATCAGTGCGCAAACTCGCTAGGCCAGTCCCTCCCAGCGAAAAGGCTTTTGTTGTGGGAGACAAACGCCTCTGACTTGACGCTACATGTCCGGACACCTGCTGCATGCAAGGCACCCAGAACGAGGCTGTGGAGGCCAAGAACTCATGGTGAGACCGGCGCCTGACACAGGGGACGAGGGACACCCTTCCTTCTACGGCATGCGGAGTCAGGAAGGTGCTGGAGGGCAGGATCTCGCACAGGAAGGAAGGAGGAGGCGGGAGCCCGTCAGGAAATGCTCTACGAAGATGATGCTTTAAATGTGAACGAGACGAGCGCTCCACATCGAGACAGTCACCAGCTTGCCCTGAGATGGCGACAGCACACTGCAGCGCAACAGAGGCCACCAACCGTTTCCCCAAGACTCTCCGAGGCGATTATCGGCACAGCCCCCCGCGTGTCCCCCGCTCTGGGCCAGGCCTGTCGACAGAACACGACACACCAGCAAGGCTGCCCCGGCAGAGCGGCCACAGCTGGGGCCCTACACACCACAGATGTTCCAGGTGATGAGAGGGCCCACTCGTGGGGAGCAATCAACTGCTCCAGTAACTGAGGCTCACTCCAGTAGGTGCAAGGATTTGACCTGCACATCTCATGTAGACCTGAAACGTTCTCTTTGTAGGAGTTTGCCCTGCGCCCCGCCCTACTCGCCCCAACACACACACACACACACACACACACACACACACCCCATTGACTCTTTTTCCTCCAATTTTCCATGCCTGAAATGCATAAAGATTATGGTTCTAAAATGTTAAAAAATCTCTGTACCCAACATTGCACAGTCGGCTACAATATACTGTGTTTTAAGACAACCAACCCACTTCACTCCAAGGACAGCATTGGGAGCACCCAGGAATCCTGCTCAGGGGCGGGAGGTCTCCAAGGCCAGGGCAGAGCCTGGCTTCTGGCCTCCTGCCAGCAATGCGAACAGCCCTGGGGGTCACAGAGCAAAGAAAACAAAACAAACTTCCCAAACAAGCTAAGAAAAATGAAGCCTGCTCGGAAAAAAATAAATAAAACTTTGTGAGCTGAAAAAAAAGAGAAAAGGAAGGGGGGGAGTAGGTTTTTTTAAAATGCAAATCAATGGTGGGCCACTGCTGAAAAAGGCTGAGAGGGGTCTGTCAGGAGAGTAGCCGCTCAGCCCCTAAACAGAGTCCCAGCAGGCCACTCCCCCCACCCCACCCCCCGCCCCCCGCAGCTGTGCAGGGAGCCAGGTCCCCTCCAGCCTGCAGACTCACACCCACATCCCCCCACCATCAGAACACAGGAGGTAGGTAGGTGATCCCACAGATATCAGGGGAGCCATATCAAAATTTTTTCTGCTACAAAAATATATAGTCCCCTTTCTGAACGACTTGTTTGAACTTCAACATACACCATAACATCTTTCTATAGAATGGTTTGTGTTTCTACAAGAAAACATTTACAACCTGATTCTGATCCTGTCGTCCAGCTGGGACAGATGGGGCGGGGCAAGTGGCACCAGATGGCTGAGGGAGGCTCCCTGCCACCCTTTCACAAAGGAGGGCTCCGATTACCCCCTGGGCTCCGCGCCCCGAAGATGACCTCGCCAGCAGGCTTGGGGGAGGTGCCCACAGCTGCCAGGCCGAGGGGGCTTGCTCGGTCCCTAAGCCCCACCTCCCAGACGCCCCCAGCACCCAGGGAGGGCTGCTGGCAACTGCACACCCGAGGGGACAGGGGCTGGCAGAGCTGCCAAACCTGTTTGATCGACAGCTTTCAAGGAGGGCAAGAGGGCGAAGTCTGCAAAACCACAAAACAGACTAAGGAAGGTGCTAGAGCAACAGGCGGGCGGAACAAAGGTGTCTGAGCCAAGGCTTCTCGAACTTGAAAGTGTATGCAAATCACCTGGGAATTTTGTGAAAATGTCAATGCCGCATCGCAAGCTCCCAGGTGTTGCCAATGCCGCCCTGCGACAGGCCTGTGGGCAGTGCTTTGAAAGGAGAGGACCTGAGACGCCTAACAGAAAAGCCACAACCATTAGGGCAAGTCCTGGGAGGAAAGGCCACCCACCTTGATTGTGACTAGGTTGACGGGGATCCAATCTGCTTTCCGGGAGCTGTAGTTTCGGACTGCGTTCAGTATTTCAGTGGATCCCACTGCATCCTTACAGGTTATTTTTATTCCCATTTCATGGCTGTGGAAGCTACTCTAACCCAGTGACTGGAGAAGCTGGACTCCCTGCCTCTTGGGCATCGTCCAAGAAGCCTTGCTGTGACGTCTGGCAGAAACGCACGGCCTAGAGCAGTGACATGGAGGCAGCGAGGAGGACAATGGGAGGAAAGCCACTGGGCCAGTAGGCACAGGAGGCCCAGGGGATGGCGGTTGGGTGGGGAAAGGCAGATAAAGGGCCAGAAACCAACCCTAAAGGGCACTAGCGAAAGGATGGTTTTGCCTTCTGGAATCTACAACAACATGGAGACAAAATTTAAACCAACCCCTACCCCTGCAGGAAGAGGAGAGGGATATTTAGGTACAGAGGGTGTCTCCTTGTCAATGTTTTTGTTTTTACTTTTAATAGCCTGGCCTCACTTTAAGGGAAGGTAAATGCAGAGTTTTACTTTCCTCCCCTGACCCCACAATTCGAGGAGGGAATGCGGCTTGCAGCTTGCGGCTTGCAGAGAGAAGAGTTACTCACGCACCACACCCAGCCCGTAAGAACTGATAGTACAGGTTAGGCCTGGGGTGGGTGAGTTTCCAGGTGAAAACCGACAGACATCTGTGGAAGTGACCGATCATCATCACCACCTCTGAAGAACCTAAGGAAGAAATGCCTTCTGCTAATCCCATATGATTACATTTCTTCCCCCAAAGATCCTGAGTTAGCAACAGGGGCTTTCAAGGTAGTGACCAACCATTTTGGAATTAGAGTCAAAGAGCTCAGAGTCACAGCTAAAATGCTTCTGAAGTTCATCTTTGCAACCCTTCCATTTTCCAGAGACCGGCACCCACGGAAATGAATTGCCATGGTCACCCGGAAAGAGCCAGTGGCAGAGCTGGGACTCAACCTCAGCCTTCTACCTCCATCTGCTTTTTCCGTGCTGCCCCAATCATGACCTTTCCCGGCCCTGTCTGGGTCCAACTACTGTAAAAGCAGCACCTGTGTTTCAATGTATTTGAAAGTAAACTTAGCTCTTTTTGCTGCGTCTTGTACACTTGCTGAAATGACGACACTCCAGAGCACAATCCCGTCCAGGGCTGGAGCTCACTTCCTAATTTGAGACCTGGCTAATGAGGAGGGGAGCGAATCTGCCACCCCAAAATCTGCCTCTCTGGCATAAGGATTATCTTGATCTGGTTATTTTTTAAAAACTGCAGGTAGGGGAGAAGCTCTGAAAACCAAGGAGAAGTTACTGAAGGGAAATTTACATTGACAAGGGAAGTCTCCACTTGGAAGGGTGTCTCCTCCCAGTACCAGGAAGACTAGGGTGACACTAAATCACAAGAAACACTTATCAGTGGAGACAGAGCCCAGCTTACATCTGTATTACAACCTTACCCTGCTTCCTGGTCTTCCCCTGCACCCCAGTCACCTTTTTTGTGTCTTTAGCCAAAGAACGTTTCTAAGGTGATAGCTTGGGCCATTTTAGGGAGTTCCTCAAGTTCTCCTGGATCCCTCTCATCTATGCAGGAGGTGTACCTGTTACTAAACTTCTGTTTGTTTTTCTCCTTGTTAATCTGTCTTTTATTACAGGAGCTCTCAGCCAAGAACCAAGAAGGGCAGAGGGAAAATTCTTTTTCCTCCCCTACAATGAGCCAGGCTGATCTCAAAGAAGGATGGGTTTTGGAAGGGTAACATAAAAGGCTAAACACAACAAAAATAGTGAAAGTAACTAGTCTTCATGCAAAACAACTCTACTTCAAAGACAGGTGCCAATTACAAATTCTGGCTGCAGTTTAGAAACCGAAGCAAGAGACTTCTGGTTGGGGGCAGGCTGAACTCCAGAAAAAGGTACCTGAGAGAGCCCTCAGCTCTGCCCACACATGACTGAAACCAGTCCCCCAGGAGGAAGCTCATTAGGCCCACCAAAAACTGGGGGAGGTGAGACACAGGGGCAGGGGCAGCGTCCCCTCAGTTGGGAGAAGAATTCCCACAACAATGAAGAGACCAAAATAAGAAGAAACTTTATCAACCACCCCTGACACTAAATGCCAAGAGACCCTCCACAGGCTTCATCATGGGCTTCATGGAGGAGAGCCGGGAGGTAAAGGAGGGCCACGCGTGGTGCCTGGGAGTAGATTTTTCTGTCAAAGACCAGGAGGCTAGCGCTCCCAAGGGGCTGTGTGTTCTCTCCCCCTCCCCTCTCTCTCACGCCCTCTCAAACAGGTGGGACCTCTCCAGGTCCTCACTGTACAAGTCACCACGATTCTGATCCAGTAAGAGGGGGTGACCTTCTCTAATCAAAGAGCAGTCTCAGCACCGCTGGGGAGATGAGGGGACAGCTGGGAGAACTGAGTGCAGCCGGGGGACTGCCTGCCTCCGGCTCAGTGAGCAGATCCATGTCCTAAGGGCTTCCGCTGGTGCTGTGTACCCGCCGCCTGCTGCCTGCTGCCTGCCCAGCCTGCTGCCCGCCTGAGATTCAAGAGTCCGGACACGGCAGAACAAAGGAAAATGGCCGTGGCTCAGGCAGCGTGGAGGCTGCAGGCCAGCCCGCCAGCAAGCAGGCTGTTCTGCAGCTGAGCGCTCCAGGCAGGAACAGGGGACACTGGGCTGAGCAACGAGGTACAAAGGAAAGCAGAACCTGCGAGACTGACAGCATCCCAGGCACACACCTGGCCGCCACGCAAGGGCATAGCTGGCCCAGGAGAGCTCAGGCAGAACCGCTCCCAGGGGCGGCAGGCAGGTGGCTGATGGCTGACCGGACAGGCACCACTCCTTGCCCGGCTGCTCTGAACTCTTCGGGGGAAGGGGGCGGTTCCAGGCACAGCTTGGAGACTTGAGAGGGGGGAAGGGAAATCCTGATAGAGGTAACGACAAAAAGCAGGGCCCACCTAGACCTCCAGAGATGGGGGGCGAGCGTACTGGGAGAGGGCAGAGTCCAGGCTGGGCAGTTCGCCCAGCATCACAAAACACAGGGACGGTCCCGAGGGGCTAAGACCGGTCTACCAAAAGACTTCTAGGAGCATAAAGGGCTCCTGCCGCCAGCAACAATAGCAGCACTGGCCACCCCCTCTCCTCTTCCCCTCCCCCTGCTCAAAAAATCCACAATGGGAGGCAGCAGGAAACCAGGGCAGAGCCTGTGAATAGCTCCACTGTAGTCCCCAGGCCCCACCTCCTCAGTCCTACAGGTCAGCCCTAGCGGCCACCCGGCCACAATAGGAACCTCTGTGCTGCCTAGGCCCCAAGCCCCATACAACAGAGCTGTGGGCATGGGAAGCTCTGGACTTCTCACAGGGGCAGCAAGAGATGGCAGCAGTGGGACATGGGACAGGGGCACAGGCACCAAACTCAGCAGTTCAGGGTCGTGTCGGCCCCCTTTCATCCGCCAGCCGGCCCTAGTCTCCCTGCTCTGGCCTTACCCAGGCCAGTGGCAGCCAGAGCCACAAAGGGAAAGACTGTGGTCACTTGAGAGGCACACAGTGGCCACGGGGATGGGGAAACAGGGCTCCCAGAGCTCCCAGGAAGATGCTGGGCGATGGCTCCCACATGCACCAACTCTCACATTCCTCCCACCCTCCCCCCAGCCCAACCCAGGAGGAAAAACTCAGCTGCCCTCATCCCCCCACCCCCAGCTTCTTCTCCAAAAGGAAGCCGCCTGAAAAAACCCATCTATTATTTACACCAGGTGCCTTCCACCCAGGCTTTTAAAATCACAGGGTGGCAGTCAGACCCAAACTGGCCTGAAGCAGCTGGGGCTGCAGAGCAGGCAGGAGACGGGGATCCTAGAGCAACAAAAGGTCCAGCGAGGCCAAGGCAGGAGGCCTGACCCTCACACCAACCCCTGAAACTGAGGGAGAAAGTGGATGCCCACCCCTGCTGGTGTTTCAGCCAAGACTCCCAGGTCACACCCCTACCCAAGTCCTGCACACTCCTGGGCCTGCTCAAACCCCCACCTGCAAAGCCTCTCCTCCCTCCTCAGACCTCATCTGGCCCCGGCCGCCTCCTCTTATATCACACTTTTGGGTATGCACAGGGCACAGCCAAGGGCTGCAAACAACAGGTGATCTGCGGAGACAGGCTAACCTGAGCTGAACCAAAACAAGACTGCAACGGGAACCAGGACACCAGCACCCCTCGCTGTGTTCCCTCCAGCTCCAGGCTCTGCCTGCGGAGATAAAGACAAGATGCCTCCGAAAGGAAAGCTTGGAAACTTTCCTTCTCCCCCTTGGAATCAAAACAACGTGCTTCTTTTCTCGTTAAGCACTCAATGCCTAGACTCCTCTCCCAGCCTTCTATTACAGACCTACGAGCCTGCGCAAGGCATTCCTGCAGCTCGGCTTCTAGAAACAAAATTGGTACTGAAAGCCACCTCAATGTCCATCAATAGGAGGCTGACAAAGTGAATCACGGTTTACCACACAGCAGAAGAACGTGTCGCTGTTAAAAAGAATGGACTCATCTGTGAGCTGAAATGGAGCAATCCCAAGATAAGCTTTAGAGTAAAAATCACTAAGTACAGAACAGAGTAATTAGGGTACTAGCAAGGAGAGAAACAGGAGGAGCACGGAGAGGAGATGACGCTTGACTAGGCACCCAGCATCTGGTGACAGAGGCCTCAGGGGAGCAGCCCTGAAGGGGTCAGGCATAGAAATGCTAATTTCCACGGTGTTTCTTCATGCGTTTTTTAAAAATCATGTATACATTTTTTAATTAAAAGTTACACCTAAATTGACATTTAAAATCCCTCGAGCTTAAAAATAAATAAAATAAAATAAAATCCCTCAAGTTTGCGACTGCAGGCACACACACACACACACAAAAGAATCACACCTATAACTCTCCACATGCAGCTTGTGGTAACTCCCCAGACCAGGGGGGCCAAGGGAGAAATGGGGGGGGGGGCTGCCAGCCTCTGTCATCAAGAAAGAGTACCAATTCAGAGAGCTCCCTACTCACAACTCCTCCCCAGGTCCCAAAATAGAAGTTTTCCCAGGAAGAATAAGAGAAGATTCTGCCAAAGGCAGAGAGGAAACTTGAAGTGATCCCAACAAGGAGGACCCCCTGGGGGCAGGTCTACTCAGCGGTGAGACTGGAAGACCCCAAGCTCCAGGCAATGTGCGCAGGTGTGGGGGAGGCTCAGCCTCAGGCATCCCAGGCCTCCAGCAGGGACCCTTCTCAAGGCCCTCCCCAGCCACTGGTAAGGCTAAGCTCCTAGTGGTATGAACCCATCCCAATTTCAGCTGCTAAAGAAAGCTATTTCAACAGATTTCTAGGCCTGGCCCAACTCCAAGTACAGGCTAAAAACAGTTTCTCCAAAATCCCAGCTCAAAAACCCCAATCCCTTCGCCACTAAACCCCACGTATATACCTTTCGGGAAATGGGAACTGCAAAATGGAGTCGGTGAGATGGGTCTGTATATTTATTCCTTACTAAAGGGATACATACATGTTGTTTAAAAGCCTCTCTTAACTGCATGTCAATAAACACTCTGCACTCAGAAGCAGTGATGTATTTCCTCCAAGTGATCTGCTCCCTGAGGAGCAATAGAAGAACCATCCCAGTCTCTCCTGCTTCTGAGGGGTATGACACAATGCCTACTACAACCAGGACTGGCCAGACCTTTTGGGTGAGACCATTCGGAAAGCAGGGAGTGGCTCATGAATGGAGCTCTTCCTCCCTCCCAGAACTAGGCCCCCACTCAGTGCCACCACTCCCAGGCCACCGCAGCAAAGATCTCCTACTGACCTCTAGCTCACAGACTGCCCAGGCCACTGAGAGAGAAGGCTGGAAGAGGGGGAGTGGATGTTTGGCTCCCCTACGCCATAAGATGCTCTCTGATGATTGCTCAACATTCAACTAGTAGCCCCCCAATTAAAGAGCACAAATGACATTTCACAACAAGCAGAATCAGGCTGGCACGTGGAGCCCTCAAACCTCAGCTGCTGGGAAGCAAGTCCCTGCCCCCCAGCGAGCCCGGCGCAACCCCTCGGCGGCTCTTGCCCAGAATCCTAGAACCCTCTGTCAGACCAAGACCAGCTCTTCTCCAGCTATCTTCTTCCTGCTTGAGTGGGCAAGGCCCCCACCCCCAAGTAAGCACTAATCCTCAACACACCAAATGCTGTGGCACCTCAGCTGGCACCTGCCCCACGACCTCATCTGTCTTCCCCCCAGAGAACAGTTCAGGGCTACCCCAACCCAGAGGGGCCCTGAGCCACCCCTGTACCTGGGTACACACCACTCCCTCCTCCTTGCTCCCTGGGGAATGAAAACCCCACCACTACCAGCACCCGACTCCCTTGTCAACATGCCCCCTCAAAATGTATCTGTGTTTACACCATGACTTGTATTTCACAGGAAGCACCTAGGAGACGGGAGACAGCGACTGTGGCAGGCAGGATGAGGGCACAGAGCCAGCTTCTGGCCTGGAGCCTTCAGGAGTGAGGAAGGCCCCCAACCCACAGCCAACAGGTTTTCTTCACACACCCTTCTTTCTCCCAACAGTGGGTGGCCTCCTTCCTAAAAAGTTGGCTGTTGAGACGAGAGCTGCCCCAGGAGTAGAAGATACACCAAACAAGGTCATCAGTGGAGACTGACCAAGTAGAGAGGAGGGGCAGAGAGGAAACAAGGAGCGTCACGCGTGGTTGGCTGGATGCGGGGATGGGAAGGCCTTAAACACGGGAAGGAGGCTAGGGGGCTCCCACCAGAAGGTCCCGTTGTACAGTCCAGGCAGGGGGAGGAGAGCCCCCACAGCACCTCCCTGGGCCCAGTTCAGACAAATGAGGCAGTCCAGTCCCCAGGAGGAGGGTGATCCACAAAGTTGTCGGACTGGTTTGCCCAGGATGGAGAGAACAAGAAATGCAAGGTACAGAAGCCAAGGAACAAGGGTCAAACAGGGAGGGTCGTCCAGCGTCAAGGGGCTGTGGTCTGGCACCCAACAGATCTGGCAACAGGAGCCACTGGTGGGGGGCTGCAGGGAACCCAGGCCTCCAGTCTATTCCTGGGTGCTGAGGGGCAGTCCAACAGGCCGAGAATAAGAAGCCAGGAGATGCTGAAAAGACGAGGACACAGGTTTCTGGAAAAGGGGAGAGCTACCACTCCTGAGAAACAAGTGTGAACAGTGATGAGCTCAGGCCGGTGCGAGAACCAGGAGCAAGGCTGAACGCAGGCTGCTGTAAGCCTCGGAACCCTGACGGACCATCTCTCCTTGACCAGACTTAGTCAGGCTCTTCAGAGCCCTCTGCTCAGCCAGGTCTGACCTTGGGCTTCCATATCCGTCCTCGTAGAGTCCAGTTTCGGCAAGAATACTGCTGAGTCCGTTTGGCCAGAATCCCTTACCCTCCATGTCTGACCAGCTCCTCATCTTCCAAGAACCCTCGGGTAACAGCAGATCACCCTAGCCTGCCTTCAACAGAACCCTGAGGTCCGTCAGCGAAGGATTACCCTACCCTCTGAGAGATTTTCCAGCCACCAACCCCCTCCATTCTGCTCCTTGCCTATTAATCTCCACTTTTCCAGGCTGTATTTGAGGTTAAGCCCAATCTCTCTTCCCTGCTGCAAAAGCCCAGAGCAGAAGTCCTTCTACCTATTGCAAGAGCCCCGCATAAAGTCCGCTTTCCTGTTTAAACAAGTGTCCGAATAAGTATTCTTTAACAACACGGAGCTCCAAGTCTTCCTGGACCCAAAATGTGGGAACCACTTGGTCTGGGGCTGGAGCTGGCCTCCCCACCAAGGCCCAGGGACAGAGTCATCTGCCTGGCCCAGGGGTAAAGGGCTGAAATAAGACAGAAAATCTGCAGGCTGGCCAGACATCACGACAACGGCCACTCAGTGGGCACCCAGAGCCTCTCCCTAGAGCAGCTGGTAACAGCAGCCAGAGAAACAGAATGAGCAGAGTCCTGAGCACGGGGAGGGCATCACAGATGGGGGATCACGACGACGTCACTGCTGCTGAAAGTCACACGGTGGTGTGAACTGCGGCAATGGGTGTGTGGGGCCCAGTCACCCCTCCTCGGGAGGCCCAAATCTGAATGTGAGGCGGCTCTTTTCCTTAAGGCCATTTTCTGATAAGCCCGGCTTTCCTCAGGCACCCGAAGGGCCTCAGGCTGTGAGCCCAAGACCTACCTTGGGACTGTGCGTGCTGGGAGAGGCTGTGGCCCTCAGCCCTTCCCAGCTCAGGGCTCAGACCTCCAGGTGTAGATGAAAGAGATTCAGGGGACACTCACTTAATTCCAGCAGCTGCTGGGGACTCTCTCCTAGGTGTCAGGACTAGGAATTCCTCAAAGCTTCTTTTTAAAAAGCTCTCTGGGCCCTGCAGAGTAGCTTGGCACGGGTCCCAGCAGCTGGTACACGTCGTCAGGGAAAATCCAGAGAGGTCATCAAACCTCTCCTCAGGCTCAAGCCCTGCCCAGCCCCTTGTCCTGGCCTGCCTCTTCCCAAACCTTAGCGCTGCAGGAAAGCCCAGCCTCAGCTCTCCCAAATTCCAGGGAACACACAGTCTCAGGCAGCACCAAGGGCTAACCTCTTACCCAGGATCCCAGACTGCCACTTTAGAGCCAACTGCCATGGCTCTGGGCCACAAAGCGCAGGCTGACGGAGTCTAGCGTGAGAGGAGCCAGTCCCTCCAGTCCAGCTGATGGACACCAGGACTCGAAGCCTTCCCCCCGCTGCTCAGCAAGGGAGGCAGAACAGACCTCGAGAAGTGAAGGGTTTAACCCCACCCTGCCCAGGCCCACTGAAGCTCAGCTGACCAGGCCTCCAAAAGAAAAACCACAGCACAGCAGAGCCTGGCCCAGCCCCGCCCCACCCCACCCCACCAAGCCCAAGAGTAGAGGAAGTGGGGTTCCCAGAATCAGCTGCTGGTGAACACTTTGCTGAGGGCTGTCAATGTGATGGCAGCGGTCCCAAACCAGAGTGTCAGGCCTAACTCCGGGGCTCAGGTCCTGCTTCTCAGACCTGAAGTGTGTACTTGAGCTTTACGGTAACCCCAGGAGAGACAGGAAGGGCAGATTCTTCTCTCATTACAGATGAGAAAATCAAGTCGGGGTGGGGGGTTGCGGGAAGAACCAAAGACTTGTCCAGGTCACTCGGGCTAGAAAGCAGACACAACCTGAAAGCTGGCCTTCCCGCTGTCTACCCTACAAGCCAGACAATGTTATTTGTCTTCATGCTTGATTGGCAGAGGCGCTGAACACTTCCCACCACAGCCCGGGCCTGTGCTGTTCCAACACACACACCTGCCCTTGTCCGAACCAAAAAATATGCTGTTAGGTAGAAAATGGACGTGGAGACATTATGAATATCCCACACTGATTCAGAGAGGACACTGCTATAAGGGAAGGTAAGACAAACCAGGAACACTGGCATCCACCTAGGCCAAAGATTCCCAAAGCACTAGTCTATATAGTACCCTGGGAACTCTGGTGACCAGCCAAGAGTGAGGCCACTGCTGTAAACCCCCATACTCCAGATGGGAAAGCAGAGAGGCCCCGAAAAAGGAGGAATTAGGACTAAGTTAACCCAGTACAGAAGCACCTGGGGTCTCACGACCTCGACCAGGGTTTCCTGGCCCTGCTGGAAGTCACCAGAGACCAAGCAGGTGACAAATCACAAAAGCCAAGTTTCCATAGCGTGGAATGCCCCGCAAGGGGGGGGCTCAAGTGGAAAACTACAATTAACAGAGGGGTTCTACCCCCTTCTACAGGCCAGACAACCATCCCAGCCCCACACTCAATCAAGCTTGCTCTCCGTGTGTTTCCAGCTTGTAGTGACCTCACTACCTTTCCTAGAGGCCGACAACCTCAGCCCCAGAGCGTCCAAAATGGAAGAGGAAGGGCAAGGCCTCATAGGGGTGCCTCTACCTGCTCCCACTTCTAGAAAAGTGGCTGCCCCTACCAGCCACATACAGGTAAAGCATGGGAAGTCCAAGAACTTCAGGGCTGATGAGCCAGGGCAGTGATGGGGAGCAGGAGCCCACTTTCCTCCCCACCGGCATTAGCATCCCTCTTGAAAGGTCAGCAGGACCCCAAAACAGAAAACAGGGATCATTATGCCAGTGCACAGCCCTCAGCACTGGGCCGGGAGCTGAACATGTGCTCAGTTGGAATCCACGGCCTGGGACTCACCATGAGTCCTTAGGCCCATGAATGAATGAATGAATGAATGAGCAAAAGAAGACCCAAGGAACTCAAGTAACTTGCCCAGGGTCAGACAGCAGGCTGCCCACCCTAACCTGCAGGCTTGTTCACCCTCCCTCTGCCCTTCAAATGTGGCACCCCAATTCATCTTTAGTCTCACCAGTGTTTCTTTAATTCATGATCAATGTTTCTGGTGACACAGAAATGTGACATTCAGACCTAGGCCTTGGGAAGAAGTCACAGAGCAGGACACAGTGGTAGGCAGATGGGAGGCATTCCGTGCTACTGACCAAATGTCCCCAGTCCTCCTCCTCACCTCACACTCTAGGTATCAGTAGGGCCACGTGTCTGCTTTGGCCAGTGAAATGCCGCTTTTGGGTGGGAGCTTAAGAGCCAGGGTGAGACTGATCCCGCTCTCTGTCCCTCTGTCCAAGTGTCTGGAAATGTTCCAATTAATCAGCATGGGTTCACAGTGAGAACAGAAAGCAGATACGCAATGGATATGGCGTGAGCAATAAACTGCTGGTTCTTTACACCGCTGACATTCGGGGACGGTTACCACAGCAAACCCTGATCTATCTAGACAGAGGCCATGACTCATTCCCCAATCTTCTCTGCATGGCAGTGCTGGGCTTCCCATTCCCTGGCCCAAGGGAGACAAAAGCTACACCGCCAGTACCTCAACAGGGGGTCGGGGATGCCGGCTGTGTGCCCAGACAGATGAGATGCTTTCAGAAGCAGGGATCAAAGGACCCTGCGCAGAAGGACCTACCAGCTCCACTGTGGGCCAGCCTGTGCAGCATCCTAAACACCTTTCATACGAAGACTGTCTAAATGAGAAATGACGAGAGTGGCTCACATTGAGACCTGGAGCGAGTTACTCTGTGACCTCTCTAGAACAGTGTCCTCTTCTGTCATACAGGATGGATACATTATCTATCATACTATGTTGGTTCAAGGGTTAAATGAGTTAATATGAGTAAAGCTTCTAGGATAGCGCTTGGTGTACGCGTCCATAAAGCGTATGTCTCAATAAACTCACCGTTACGACACTCTTAAACCTTCCACAGAATTGCTGTAAACTTGTCCGTAACCTCCACTGGGTTTTAACTCCAGCACAGGTTGCCCAGGACTGGCACAACGATAATCGGCAGGGTCTGCCAAACTGAAAACCCGTCAAATCCTTGAGTACACGGTGACCCAAGGGAGGCCTCAGGAAACGTCTCCAGAATCCAGGGCTTCCAGAACGTCCTGGCCTCCACCATCACCATGACCTGCAGGGCAGGTCCCCCTCCCCTCCTACATGGGGCATGAGTTTGTTCTCCCATTCTCAAACATGGGAAGGGAGGCACCCTCCCCTGTCCTCAGAGATTAGCACAGCTGCCCAGCTGGTAAAGGAGGGGAACCTCCCTGGGCAGCCAAACCTCTGCAGGCCCTTCTCCTTCCTGCCTTTTCTTCCTCGAGGCACCCACCTCCAGAAGCACCAGTGGGTCTGGACTCCTGCTTGCCTGAATAATGCTACTTAAGCTGAGATCAAGCGCAGATCAATAAAACACCAGAGAGCACCTACTACCTACATCCAGCCTGGGCTCTAAGACCACACAGGGCGCACGGGCCAGTCAGGGAGTCGTGAGCCTAGAACAGTGCCTGAAAACAGCGCCTGGTATCTCTGGCATCCCACTGACTTTCAATCACGCTTTGTTAAATGACCTGAAGGTCACATTTGATGGTCCAAGCAGTGCAGTTCGAAAATGCAGAGATGGAGAGATCGAGAAATTCTCCAGCTGAAGGTAGGGATGCAACAAAGGATGATGCAGTGGGAGGGGAGGGGAAAATCCCTCTGGTGGCCTGTCTCCCAGGCAATAGGGACCTCCAGACTGGGACAAAGTTTGGAGACTGCTGAGAGAGGAGCAAGAAGGGCCTATGGGGCCAAGAGGACGCCTTCTGAGCGTGCCAGGGCCTAGGAGGATCCCTGGAAGGAAGGGCGCCTCTGCCAACCGCAGGGCTAGCTGAAAGTAGAAGGGATATGGGGGTGCTGGGGGTGCTCTGATGGCCTAGACTCCAGGTTTCCTCTCACAAATAGGGAAGGGTGGCCCAAGCACTCAGCAGGCATTAACTTCCCCTACTTTGAGGTCAAAGGGTAGGAGGAAGGCTACTTTTGAGGATTTGGCAGACAGCTACATCCACTCTTATCAGCCCAAACAACCCCCATCCCGGAAGGAAGACCTCTAGAGAGCAGACCACTGGAGAGCACACCAGCAGAGGCTCCCATGTAACGCCCTACACTCACGACTCAAAACGCCTTGATGCCCGCAGTCACCAGCACCGAGGGACAACCCCTGAGCTCGCACATATCTCGGCACTCATCACAGCTGGCAGCCATTGGCCAGGCCAGTACCAGGGCCCGTGCCTTCCCGGAGACTCCCCACAGCAAGGACCGCTTCTAGCAGGAGAGCAACTCCACACGGGTCCCAGAGGTCCCAGGACCGAAGTCCCTACACACACACACACACACACACACACTTCTCACCCGCCGGCACCACCACCCCTCCACGCACGCACACTTCCTACCCACTCGCACCACCACCCCTCCCCAGCAGGAGGAGCGGCGCGAGACCAGCCAACTCTGTAACCACAGACCCAACTCCACCGAAGATCCAGTTAGGTCAGGAGTCGGGCTTTGCTCCCAAGCACAACCTCAAACGACCAACACGAAGCAGCTGGGTCACCACCCACTCAAACTTGGGCCACCCCAAACCCGTGCTGGGCAGAGTGGGGCGCACCGCTGAGGTGAGCCACTCGGTGCACACCCACCGCGGGGCGGGGGGAGGGGACGTCCCTCCCAGGTCTGCGCCACCCTCTCTACCCCTGGCCGGAGCTCTGGGGGACCGAGGGTTCTCCGACTAGCCGAAAGGAGTGCCCCTCCCTGGCTTCGCTGCCAGGGACAGGGGACAGAGCCCCTACAGGCGGCGGCGGCGGTCCGGCCCCTCTCTCCCAGAGCTCTCCCACCCCCGCGCCGCCCCGGCACGCACCCGTCCGGGGACGCGGGCAGGGCGAGGGCGACAGAACCCCCAGCGCCAGGCTGGTCGCCCGGTGCGGCTCCCACTCTGCCCGGCTCCGGAGTTCGGCTCAGCGGGGTCCGGCCAAGGCCTCCAGCCCCTCGCGAGCTATCTGGACAGACAAAGCCAGCGCCGCCCGCGGGGCCGCCTCTGGGGCAGAGGTGAGGCAGCCGGAGGGGCCGAGCCCGAACCTGGGGAGCAGTCCTAGTCCCCAGAGGGCGCCCGGGGGGGGGGTCAGCCTCAGACAATGAGAGGGGCAGGGCCCGACGCTCCAGCGAGGACTCCGCGCTCCACTCACCCGGGCGCGGCAGCGGCGGCGACGACGGCGACGGCGGCGGCAGCGGCTCGGCCCGGCTCGGCCGAGGAAGTTAGAGCAAGTTCGGAGGCGCGGGGTGGGAGGGCGCGACTCGGGCCGGCCGAGCGATGGGGGCGGGGCGCGGAGGGGCGGGGCCGGGGGCGCGGCGCCGGGCGGCAGCGGAGAGAAAAGCGCCGCTTCCCTGCGCCGTGCAGTGCCGCCCCGCGCGCCTTGGGCCCGCCCCCGCCCCCGCCCCGCCCCCGGAAGGCCACGCCCCAGGCCCGCCCCTGTCGCCCCCGGCTCGCCCCTCCCCCAGCCCGCCCGGCCTTTCCGCCCGCGCTGCCGCCGCTACGGCGGCGGCGGGGCCTGATCGCCGGTCCGTCCCTTTGTCTCGCTCTGGGGCCCCCGCTATCGCTCGACGAAGGTGCGCCGCGCGGGCGCCGACGGCCTTGCCAACGACTCGGCGGGCCCCCCAGCCTGCGAGAAATCCGAGTTGTGGAGCCCGAGGGGAGGCCACATCTCAAGGGGTACGGGGGTGACCGGTAGGGGTGAGCGCAGGATTAGAAAAATGGCCGTATTGAAAATAGGAGGCGGGGCTCCTGGCTGGCTCAGCCCGTAGAGCAAGCGACTATTGATCTTGGGGGTCTTCAGTTCAATCCCCCGTTGTGCATAGAGCTTATTTAAAAAAGAGAAAGAGAGAAGTAGGCGCTCCTGTCCGGCCTGGGAGGGTGGGGGTGGGTGCTTCAAGAGAAGGTAGTTAATATTTGCCTTTCTTTGCACACTGGGCGGCAAAGACCTGCTCCTTCTTGTCTTGGTGCTAAAAATACCAAGCTTTCTTTGGACCGCCTGCCGAGATTTGTTCCTAAGATCTGTCCTGGGGACGTGGCTGAGAGCACTCTTGAGGAAGGAGGGAGACTGGCCCTATCGCTTGCAGAGGGGTGGTCACACTGCTGGCTGGGTACTGGTATTAGAAAGGCTGACCTCAGTGGTCTCCTCCCACCTCTCTGAAATGAGGCACAGGCACTTCTGACTCTTAAACTCATCCAAGTGGAGGAGGGCTAGGTGGGCAACAGGAAAGTGGCACCTATCAAAACTGGGCCACGTTCTAGTACAAGCAACCAACAGGTTGAGTCCTATGAAAGGAGAAGATCTTGCAATGCAGACTGTTCAGACCATTCCCAGTTATTTTTATTAAGGGAGAGGCAGCCTGCTTGTGGCATCCCAGGCAGCTTAGGGACCTCCGTGGGGAACCTGTCCATTTAGTCACCCTTAGGCAGACCGTGAGTGCTTGACTGAGTGCCTCATCTGTGCCAGGCCCTATTCTGATGCTGAGGATACAACACTAAACAAGACTGCTGAAGCCTCTTGCTCCATAAAGCTTACTTTTAGTGGGGGAGACAATTACAAGTTGAGATAAATGCTGGAACAAAAGCAAGGGGCTGGGATAGAGAGTAGGAGCCACTTTCCATGGAGCTGGCAGGGAGAGTGTCTTTGAGAAGGAGATGTTAAAGTCAAATGGATGAGGCAACAGCCTGGGGAAAAGCCAGGCAGATACCTTCCAGGTTGAGAGCAGTTAGTGCCGAGGCCCTGGAAAAAGGTAAGCTCTGGATGTGGACATGTGAAGGAGCTGAAAGAAAACAGTGTGGCTTGAGTAGCGGGCCTGTGAAGGAGGATCAGGATGAAGTGGGGAGGTGGGCAGGGCATGCGAGACTATCTACGGTTGGAGGCTTTTTATTAAACCATCGAAGGGTTTTATGCAAAAGACTAACATGTTCTGATTTACTGCTGTGTGAAGAATGCACTGGGTGGGTGGCAGGCAGAAATAAAAGCAAGAAGACAATTAGACTGTTGTGGCAGCCCAGGCCAAAGATAATGGTGGTTTGGACCAAATTGTGGCCGCACTAAGATGAGTAGTTGAGAGAAGCTATTTTGGACTTGAACTCAACAGGACATATTGGTAGGATGGATGTCGGGAGGAAAGGGAGAAAGCAAAGATAACTTTCAAATTTCTGGCTGGAGTAAGCTGGTGGACGGGGCCTCGTTGATTGGATGAGGTAACCTAGAGGAAAGGGACTATAGCTCAGGGAGAAGCATCAGGAATTCTGCTTTAGCCATGTGGACTTTGAGATGCCCATCAGAGACCCAACTCAACTGTTGAGACTAGGAGCTCAGAAACGAGGCCTGGTCTGGGAATGGGGCTTTGGGAGGCATCATCTTAAAGACGGTAAAGGCTGTGGTATCTGAGGAAGTCACCTAGGGTGAGCTAATAGTTGCAGAAGAGAGGGTTCAAGAGGACCCCAGAGGAGTCAGAGGAGCCAGGGTCGGAAAGAAGACTAAGCAAGAGAGGCTGAGGAGGCAAGAGGAGAACCAGGAGACTGCTATATCCCAGAGACAGAGAGAGGAAAGAGCTTCTAGAACCAAGTGGTCAGCTGCGTCAGATGCTGCTTGGAGCTCAGATAAGCTGAAGACAGTCAGGGATCCATCGACTCTGGCAACATGAAAGACATTAGTGACTGTGATAAGGGCCGTGTTCCTGGAGTAGTGGGACGGGAGCCAGACCATGGTGGAGCTGTCATGTTTGGACAGCTTGTCTAACAGGGAACAAGAGCACTAGGAGGGGTCTCGAAACGAATGTGGAATCACAGGAGACTTTGGCAGAGATTGCTAGATGACCCTAATAGCCATTTTCCCCTGGCTACATGGCTCCCCAGAATAAAAGCAAGTTGTCAGACTCCCTTGCAGCTAGGTGTGGTCATGTGACTTAGTTCCAGCTAACCAGCAGCAAGGAAGGGGTGTCCACGTACAACTTGAGAGCTAGCTTTAAAGGGCCGTGGTGCTCTCTCCTCAGCTTGGCTCTCCCGCTCACTGGAATACTGGAATACACGAATGTATAACTTAAGCTCAAGCAACCATATTAGACTTTGAAGTGGGAGGCATGTGTTGAGAATGTTAGTGCCACAAGTTAGAATACATCTGGGTTCCTAATGTTGGGGGAGCCACCATACCTGCTCGGGAATACCTACCTCTTGACTTTGTCTGTGAGAGAAAGAAATTTCCGTCTCGTTTAATCCCCCGTTTTCTGATGCTGGTAACCATATCTAGGTTTAACTTTTGTTAGAATACAGAGGGGTTTGTTGAAATATGGAAGTTACTAGAGCAAGTTTATGGAGTGATAGGAATGATCCAGGACAGAAGGCAGGAGTGAGGATTCTGAAGAAAGGGAGATGGGAGATGGGATATGGGCCCTAATGGAGAGGACACCTCTGATGGAGGGACACCACCACCATTATTGAGGGGGGTATGGAGGCAGAGATGTTTCCAGTGAAGTTGGCCTCGGAAAGGCAGTCATTCACACCTGATATCTGCTGAATTCTGGGTGTGAAGGAGGAGCTTAGAGCAAGGAGGAAGGAGAGAGTGAATCACCATGGACTAGATGGTGGAGGTCTGCCAGCCTAAGCAGCCTCTGAGAGACCGCTCCCTCGCGGACCAGTTGGCCACACTGTGGCAGAGTACGAAGAAGGTGAAGGAAATGCCCACAGAGCCACCATGGCCTCCACCCGCCCCCACCAGGCCTCGCCTGACAGTTACTTACGCCATTCCCAGCTGCCATATGAGACCCACTAAGCTTTACCTGACCCATATTTTTCTAGCAATATGGGTGGCTTCAGAGCATCAGGGATACTCAAAGCAGAGCAGGCCCATTTTATTTTCCTGGTTTAAAAAAAAATAAAAAGAATCCAGAGACAGACAGCCCCAGTTCCTAAAAGGGCCGGCTGTATTATAACCAGTGACTTAGTTTCCAAGCCAGCCCCTGGAACTGTAATTACCAAGAATATAGCTGAATTATATAGTACAGACTGCAAGCCTGAGGTATGGATTATGGGAACAAAAGCCAGAACAGGAAGGAAGAAAAAGACGCTGAGAGTTTCTTCTCCTTTTCCTGAACCTGTAGTTGGCTGTAAATAAAATGCTAACTGGCAAAGCTCGGTCTTAATTGTGCTCTGACTTCCTCCTTACCCCTCCGTCTTGGTCCAGTTCCGATTTTGGTCCCCGCGCTGCCTTTTTTCTTTCGGGGCTCCATGCTGCAACGTTTCTCTGTGGACAGGCCAGGAGCAGGGGAAGAGGGAGGAAGGAGCTTGAGCCGAAGTGGGACTTGGTGTTGGAGAAGTCTAAAGGTAAGCAGGGCGAGGCCGGTCAGAGCTCCACAACGCAGTACTGGAAACTGGGGATCAGTCCTTCCTTCCTGAAACGTTCATCGCCCTTGACTGGTACACACACCACGCTTCTGGCTCTGCTCCTACCTCCCTGGCCGCTCTTTCGGTCTCCTTGGTCCTTGTCTTCTTTCTCTTCCTGATCTTCTCCAAGTCTGCGTTCATCAGAATTCTGCCTTGATCTTTTTCCTTTCACATCTCCCAGTCCCAGGGCGATTCCCTATACCTCCGTGGTTTTAACTACCATTCATGTGCTGCTTTCTCAATATCCATTGTCCTCTCCTTTCTTTCAAACAGGCTTGGGAACCTATTTTTTTCAAAATTACATTTCCCAGCCTCCCTTGGAGCTAAGGCTTGCCATGTGACCCATCTTGGCCAAGGAGACATCGGCAGGTGTCTGTGGGGATTTCTGGGAAAGTTTCACTTTCCTAACGCAGGTGCTGCGGCTCTGTCCTTTGTGCTCTTCTGCCTGTCTGGAATGTGGGAAGTGGACCTGGAGCAGCCTCCAAATGACCACACTCTGGCTCTGAGGAGGACAGCTTCCTCAGTAAGGAGAGCCAGAGCAGACCTACAGGGTGGACCTGGGACCTGAATGGGAAGCTTGTTCAGAAGGTAACCTCCCCATGCCCTTCCAGCCCTGCCCATCTGTGAGTCACCCGTACCGTAATCACTTCAAATGAGAGAAGATGGTTTTGCCAAGAGGAACCCCCCAAATGTGGCCAGATGAGACATGAGAGGGAGGTGCAGATCAGAGAGGTTAAGACACGGACCCGTGAGACTGCCTGCACTCAACCCCCAGCTCTGTCCCTGAAAGCTTGGAAATAAGGGACAGACACCTGTCTATGAAAGTGAAAGTGAAAGTTACCTGGCGGTATAAAAAGTGTTCCTTCTGGAATAATCTCACATGAACTGACCTTCACAAAGCTATACATTTATAAAACAAATGTAGAAAGAAGTCTTAGGGAGACATGCAGCCCATAAGTGATAGAACCAGAGCCATCAGCTTGATGTCCAATCTTCCACCCAAGACTGTACCCCTGGGGAATCATGAACACAGGGATTTGGGGGGCTGCTGTGTCCCTGAGACCTCTATGCTCAGGCCCTGCCAGCAGGAATCCTGATAGGACCCCTACCCCCCCAAAAGGGGGAGAGAGAGGCACACCCCACACACCCCTGAAGCAGAGCGGAGCATAGGTGGATGCTGATCCCGGCCCCTCTCACAGCTTGCTGCTGGTCCCATGGAGAGCCTTGCTGTCTCTGGGGAGTTTTTTTGGGCAGTTCCTGCCATGTGCACACACTGCCATCTAGGGGCAGTTGGCTGAAAGGAAATTGTACAGCCACTGAGGGGTGTGTATGTTGGAGGAGGCGAGGAGGGCTTCTCAGTCCTCTGACACTGTGGATGTCGCCTTCCTTCCTGGAGCTTTCGTTCTCTTGGCTCTCCTATTTACCCAGCCAGGAAAGACCACGTGTTGCACACCCAACTCCTTGGAGTCTCCTGATCTCCCCGTGAGTGTTGCTGCTCTTCCCAGACTCTGCACTGAGCCCTTTCCCCCCGCCCCCCTCACCTCCACAGGCTCTGTGCAGTCTAAGCCATTCCCATGCCTTTTGATCTCTTCTGTACACTGGCCACACCTCACATTTCTTGCCAGTCTTGTTCTCTCTCCGGAGCTGCTGCCCCAGTCTAGAATGAAAATCTGATCCTGCCAGCCCCCTCCCCTAAACCATTAGAAGTTCTTTTCACTGAATGTTCTACAGTGACCACATCTCTGACCACAGGCCACCCTCACACTCACTGAGCCGGCCCTCGGTCTCTAGTGTGATGGTGGCCGCACACACCACCCTTCGGGATCAGGTGTCAAAATCTGATCACTCAGGAGGGAACTGCCTCTGGCAGAGGGAAGCTGACTTCCCCAAGGCTCTAGGGCCTGATGCTCACCAAAGCCCCCTTTCCTCATTTCCAGACAACTGATGAGTGACCCCAGCCCCTGCCTCCCCACGGGGTCAGGTGAGGCTTCCCTTGGCATGGCCTCACAGTTCCTCCCCCCCCCCCACATACCCCATCCTGCTTCCCCTCACTTCCTGCACACAAGTCCCTGGATCCATTTCTGTTTCCTGTGTGCCTGGCCTCCACACATGCCATCACCTCAGCTCAGAACACCTTTCGTCCATTCCCTTTGACTGTGTGAAGATTCGGGTAAGTAGAAAACCCCTCAGGCTAGTCCCTTAGCCAGGCTCTTCACACTTGGCCTCCAGTCACCAACTCCCAGAGCATTATTCCAACTCTGACACTGGTGTCTCGCTTTGTTCCTGCTGCTCCGGCTGCTGCTGGCCAGCTGGTCCCCAACTTCCCCAGGGCTCCCGCCTGGCTTCTGCCCACTGCCTCCTCTGTGAGTCTTTGGCTTTTGCCCCCTTCCTTTCCCTGAGAGACTTCAGGGGCCCCAAGTGAGTTGCTGGTTGCTTTGGTCAGCCGTCACCACCCACATCCTTTCTTGGGCAGAACTTCAGTGCCAGTCTTGTAGGTGCCTGGCCAGCCCATGAGGTCCTGGCTTAGAATCTAGGACCCACCCCAGGTCTGGTCACTGTGCCCAGGATGGCTGGTTTGTGACCCAGGGATCTGCTGAGGGGCCTCCCACAGGAGGTGTGGCATGTCAGCTCTCTGAGATGCCCAGGAGAGGGCAGTGATGCGTGGCGTATGGGCACATGTCTACCCTGTCTGCTGTTTGGCCTGCTGACGACAGATAATAAATTTAGACGCATGCTATCGCATTTTGTAACCAGTCTTAGTATGAGTATGCGGATCCGGTTTTGTGATGACTGTATTCTTACTAGTCGATTTTTAAAGGCGTTGAAACATTTATGAGACTCTGAATCATTAGAATTAGGAAGAGCGTAATTGATTACATGTAACGTTTAAGTGTTCGGGGAAATCTACTTTGTTAAAATCATAAAAATTCAATGTATTAGTTGTGGAAAGGCTACAGGCATACCTCGTCTTGTGTGTGCTTTGTGAGGCCTTGCAGATACTGCGTTTTTTTACAAATGGAAGGTTTGTGGCCACCCTGCAGCGAGCGAGGCTACTGGTGCCATTTTCCAACAGCATTTGTGAGCTTGTGTCTCCGTGTTACATTTGGTGATTCTCATAATATTTCAAAGTTTTTCGTTATTATTGTATGTGTTATGCTGATCTGTGATCAGGGATCTTTGATGTTTGATCTTTGGTTTGGGCGCCATGAAACACGCCCATACAAGACAGAGCACTCCACTGATGAATGTTGTGTGCTGCTCCGCTCATTGGCCGTTCCCCCGTCTCTCCCTCTCCTCAGGTCTCCCTATTCCCTGAGACACAACAATCTTGAAATTAAGCCAATTAATAACCCTACAAGGGCCTCCAAGTGTTCAAGGCAAAGGAAGAGTCGATCAATGTAACAAACTTCATTGTCGTCTTATTTTAAGAAATTGCCACAGCCGCCCCGCTCTGATCAGTCTCAGGCATTAACACCGAGGCAACAGCCTCCACCGGCAAGAAGATTACAACTCACTGAAAACTCAAATGGTGGTTAGTGTTCTTTAGCAATAAAGTATTTTTTGATTAAGGTATGTACACGGGTGTGTTTAGACATAACACTGTAGCGCCCTTCATAGACGTAAGTAACAGACTGTAGCGTAAACATAACTGTCACATGCACCAGGAAACCAAAAAATTCATTTGACTTGCTTTATTGTGCTGTTCGCTTTGCTGCGGCAGTCGGGAACCAACCCGCAGTGCCTCTGAGGTATGCCCAAATGTGAATATGTGAAGAAATGCTGTTTCCATTTTCCTCCACTGCACATCAGACAAGGCGGAGAGCTCGATGTGTTTCTCTTTGTGCACGGAGCCCCTTGGGCATTAAAGAACAGCTGTGGGGAGCCCCATGGGGTGCTGGGAGCCAGTCAAGGGAGCAGGACCTGCACTGTGGGTGCGCCGGGGGATGGGAGGGTGTCCGTCTTGTGCTGCGCCACCTGGCCCAGCTGGGACCAGTGGGAAGGAGCTGGCCCATCACTAGGTTGAGGGGTTCATTGCTGGTGGCGCCCCCAGACATCACCTCACACAGGGCTAAAGTTTGTTCCACAGTTCTCTTGAGTCATGAAGCCTGAGGAGGAGGTGAGAGCCGGATAAAGGCAGCTGAGACGTCTGGCCGGCAGAAGGTTCAGAAGCTCCTTGCTTCAGAGGGCAAGCAGCACCGCCTACGCCAGGAGCTGGCCGTGTTGCCAGGCCCAGCTTCCCAACCCCTCCAGCCCAGAGGGCACTGGTCTGCTCCTGCCTCTGTGCATGAGCAGTGCTGGGGAAAGGGCTTGGCGGCAGAATCGGCCTTCTCTCCCCCAAGCAAGCTTAGCACAGTCAGGAAGGGTACAAGGAAGGCTTGGTGCCAGCTAGGTCTACTAGCTCCGGAAGAGCAGCTCTCCCACACGTTTATCTGAATTTGCATTTCTTTTCAGGCCTCTGCCCATGCTGGCCAGCGGGGCTTCCCCAGCCCCTCAAGCCATATGAATTGTGTACAGTTTGCTGTGGCCTGAGTTTCACACCGCATCTATAACCCTCTCTGCGGGGGTGAGGGCGAGGGCACAGAAACTTCTGGTTAGTGAACCAGGTGTTGAGGTTTACTAAGCACATAGGGTAGTGTGTGCTTTTTCAGTATTTTGTTAAATTTTTTCAGTACTTTGTTAAAAATGTCTAATTAGGGGCGCCTGGGTGGCACAGCGGTTAAGCGTCTGCCTTCGGCTCAGGGCGTGATCCCGGTGTTATGGGATCGAGCCCCACATCAGGCTCCTCCGCTGTGAGCCTGCTTCTTCCTCTCCCACTCCCCCTGCTTGTGTTCCCTCTCTCACTGGCTGTCTCTACCTCTGTCAAATAAATAAAATCTTTAAAAAAAAATGTTTAATTAGTCAATGCATTCACATGGCACAAATTACAGAGTTTAAAGAGAACATTTTTCTCGCATCTGTATCCCCAGCCACCAGTACCCTGTTCGTAGAGACAAATACTCTTACCAGTTTTTCAAGTATTTTCCCATCAATATGTTAGGGCAGACACTGCTGTTGAACCCTCAAATCCATTCCATTTTCTTTTTTTTAGGGATAGAGTCACCAATGTTTAACAAATATAGAGCCATCCTTTAGAAAGACTACATTTCCCAGCCACGCTTGCAGTAGAGTGCAGCCCTGAGTCCTGCCTGGCCAATGGGATAGAATCAAAAGTGATGTGCACCTCTTCCAGGTTATATCTTTTTTTTTTTTTTTTAAGTTTTATGTATTTCAGTAATCTCTGTACCCAACATGGGGCTTGAACTCATGACCCCAAGATCAAGAATTGCATGCTCCTTTGACTGAGCCAGCCAAGCGCTCCCTTCCAGGTTATATCTTAATGGAAAGAAGTATGTTTACCATTTGTCAAAATTCAACATCCTTTCATGATAAAAGCTCTCAACAAATTAGGTATAGAAGGACCATTCCTCAACATAATAAAGGCCGTATATGACAAGCTCACTGCTCACATCATACTCAATGGTATAAAGTTAAAGGCCTTTCCTCTAAGATCAGGAACAAGACAAGACTCACTCTCACCATTTCTATTCAACTGAGTCCTGGAAGTCCTAGCCATAGCAATTAGGAAAGAAAAAGAAATAAAAGACATCCAGATCAGAAAGGAAGTAGTCGAATTATCACTGCAGATGAACATGATATAAGAAACAAAGACTTCGGCAAAAACTACTAGGACTAATAAATGAATTCAGTAATGTCACAGGATACAATATTAAGCAGAAAAGGGGGGGAAAGGCTCATATTATTAAAATCATAAATAAGAAGAAGACATTGTGAACTTTTCGGAAATAAAATGGTGATAATAGAAAAAAGAAAGCAATCCCATTTACCGTAGCATCAAAAAACAACAAAATATTTAGGAATAAATTTAACCAAGGAGGCAAAAGCCCTGTACACTGAAAACTGTACGACACTGATAACAGATTGAAGAAGATACAAATGAATGGAAAGATATGCCGTGAATTAATATTGTGAAGACGTCCGTGCTAACCAAATCAGTCTACAGGCCCAGTGCAATCCCTGTCAAAACCAATGGCATTTGTTACAGATACAGATAAAACTGTTCTAAAATTTGCATGGAACCACAAAAGACCCCGAATAGCCAAAGCAATCCTAAGGAAAAAGAACAAAGCTGGAGGATCACACTTCCTGATTTCAAGCTATATTACAAAGTTATAATAATCAAAATAGGATAGTACTGGCATAAAAAACAGGCACACAGATGAGTGGAACAGACTGTAGAGCAGATGACATGATTGTCTATGTGGGTTTTTTTAATAGTTTTTTTTTTTTTTTATCAAGTTGAGGAAGTTCCCCTTTTATGCCTATTTACTGAGGGTTTCTTTTCTTTCTTTCTTTCTTTCTTTCTTTCTTTCTTTCTTTCTTTCTTTCTTTCTTTCTTTCAGGGTTTCTGAGGGTTTGGATTTCATCAAATGCTTTTTCTCTATCTATTGATATGATCATGTAATTTTTATCTTTAGCCTATTGTGATGGATTACATGAATTGATTTTTGAATGTTGAACCGCTTTATATACCCATGATAAATCCCACTTGTTCGTGGTGTGTAATTCTTCGTATACACTGTTGTATTTAATTTGCTATTTTTTTAAGCATTTTTGCATTTATGTTTATGAGAGATATTCGACTGTACTTTTCTTGTATTTGTCTGGTTTTGGTATTAGGAGAATTCTGGCCTCGTAGAATGAATTAGGAAGCATTGACTCTACTTCTGTCTTCTGAAAGAGATTGTAGAGAATTAGTATAATTTCTTCTTTAAATGTTTGGTAGAAATTCATGAATGAACCCATATGAAACTTGTGCTTTCCATTTTGGAGGGTTATTAATTATCAGCTCACTTTCTGCAATAGATGTAGGCCTATTCAAATTGTCTATTTCTTCTTGTGTGAGTGTTGGCAGATTATGTCTTAGGTGGAAATTGTTCATTTCATGTAGGTCATCACATTTGTGGGTATAGAGATATTCATAGTATTCCTTTATTATTCTTTTAATGTCCCCGGGGAAATAAAATAAAATATAATTTTTAAAAAAATGCCCAAGGGGACTATATTGATGTCCATTCTTTCATTTCTTTTTTTTTTTTTTTTTTGAGCTTTTATTTATTTATTTGACAGAGAGAGACAGCCAGCGAGAGAGGGAACACAAGCAGGGGGAGTGGGAGAGGAAGAAGCAGGCTCCTAGCGGAGGAGCCTGATGTGGGGCTCGGTCCCAGAACGCTGGGATCACGCCCTGAGCCAAAAGCAGACGCTTAACGACTGGGCCACCCAGGCGCCCCATCATTTCTGATGATAGTAATTTGTGTCCTCCCTCTTTTCTTCTTAGTCTGGCTACAGGCTTACCAATTTGAGTGATTTTTTTCAAAGAATCAGCTTGTTGGTTTAATTTTCTCTTTTTATTTTTTGTTTTCAATTTCCTTGATTTCTACTCTAATTTTTCTTTCTTTTCTTCTGTTTACTTTGGGTTTAGTTTGCTCTTCTTTTTCTAGTTTCCTAAGGTAGAAGCTTAGATTAATTGATTTTACATCTTTCTTCTTTTCTATTATATGCATTCAATGCTATAAATTTCCTCTAATCACTGCCTTTGCTGCATCTCACAAATTTTGATTAGTTGCATTTCACTTTCACTTAACTAAAAATATTTTCATATTTCCCTTGAGATTTCTTCATTGGCCCATGTGTTATTTAGAAGTGTGTTGTTTAATCTCCAAGTATTGTGGAGTTTCCAGCTATTTTTGTGTTATTGATTTCTAGTTTAATTCCACTGTGGTCTGAGAGCAGACATTGTATAATTTCTATTCTTTTAGATGGTGAAGTTGTGTTTTATGCCCCAGACTGTGCTGTATCTTGGGGAACGCTCCATGTGAGCTGGGGGACAATGTGTATTTACTACTGTACGAAGCAGTCTACAGATGCTCATTATATCCAGTTGATTGATGATTACTGTTGAGTTCAATTATGTCCTTACTGGTTTTCTGCCTCTGGTTCTATTTCTGATACACAGGTGTTGAAGTCTCCAGCTCTAATAGTGGATTCATCTATTCCTCCTGTGGTTCTATCAGTGTTTGCCTCATGTATTTTGATGCTCTCCTGTTAGACATATACACATTAGGATTGTTTTGTCTTCTTGCAGAAGAATGCCTGTATCGTATGTAATACCCGTCTTTATCCCTGATAACGTTCCTTGCTCTGAAGTCTGCTTGATCTGAAATTAATACAGCTACTTTTCTTTTGTTTGGATTCATGTTAGCATGGTATGTCTTTCTCCATCTATTTAGTTTTAATGTATATGTGTCTTTATGTTTAAAGTGGGTCTCGTGTAGATAACACGGTTGGGTCTTGTCTTTTCATCCACTGTGACAATCTCTTTTCTTGGTGTATTTTGACCATTGCATTTAAAGTGGTTATTGATAGGAGCGCCTGGGTGGCTCAGTCAGTTGGGCATCCACCTCTTCATTTTGGCTCAGATCATGATCTCAGTGTGGTGGGATCGAGTCCACATTGGGCTCCACACTCAGTGCAGTCTGCTGGAGATTTTCACCCTCTTCTTTCCCCTCTGCTCTGCCCCCTGCTCGTGTGCACATGCGCTCTCGCTGTCTCTCTCTCAAATGAATGAATGAATGAATGAATGAATGAATAAAATTTTTAACAAAGAAAGTGGTTATTGATATAGTTGGATTAATATCTATCATATTCATTGCTTTTTTGTTATTGTTGCTATTTTTGTCTTCCACTTTTTTTGTCTTTTGTGGTTTTAACTGATCATTTTATGATTCCATTTTCTCTTTCCCAGTGTATCAGTTATTCTTCCTTTTTGACTTTTTTCAGTGATTGCCCTAGAGTTTGAAGTATACATTTATAACTAATACAAGTCCCATTTCAAATAACTCTACACTACTTCATGAGCCCTGGGAGTACCTTATAAGAGCAAAATAATCCTAAGTCCTCCCTCCCATTCATTGCATCATTGCTGTCATTCATTTGACTTATATAAGCATAAATATAAGCATATGTAATTGAATGTACTGTTACTATTATTTTGAACAAACCTAGCTGTTATATTAATTAAGAATAAGAAAAATGTTTTTATTTTACCTTCACTTATTCCTTTGATGCTCTTTTTTCCTTTATGCAGATCTGAGTTTCTGGTCTATGTCATTTTCCTTCTCTCTAAAGCAGATAGACTTGCAAAAAGTCCCTCAATTTGTGTTTGTCTTAGAAAGTCTTTATTTCTCCTTCATTTTCAAAGGATAATTTCACAGGATACAGAGTTGTAGGTTGGTGGTATTTTTCCACCCCAACACTTGAAAAATTACACTCCACTCTCTACTTGCTTGCAAGGTTTCTAAAGAGAAGTCAGGTGCAATTCTTATCTTTGTTCTTTGATAGGTAAGGTATTTTTCCTCTGATTTTTCAAGGTTTTATCTCACTTTTGATGTTCTGCAATTTTAATAGGATATACATAGATGTAGGGTTTTTGTTGTTATTGTTTGTGTGTTTTTTGTTTTTGTTTGCCATTCATCCTGCTCGGTGTTCCTTGGGTTTCTTGATTCTGCGGTTTGTTGTCTGACATTAATTTGGGAGAAATTCTCAGTCATCATAGTTTGAAATAGTTATCTTATTTCTCTCTTCTCCTCCTTGTATACATTCTCATTATGCCTGCATTATGCCTCATTTTTAATTGTCCCACAGTTCTTGGATATTCTATTCCATTATTTTCAGTCTCCTTTCTTTGCTTTTCAGTTTGGAAAGTTTCCCTTGAGGGATCCTCAAGCTCAGAGATTCTTTCCTCAGCTGTGTCCAGTCTGCTAGTAAGCTCATCAGAGACATTCTTGTTGCTATTACAGTGGTTTTTTTATCTCTAGTTTCTCTTTTTTATACTTTCATAAATTTCCATTTCTCTGCTTGCGTAGTCGGTCTGTCCTTGCGTGCTGTCTGCTTTATCTATTAGGGCCCTTAGTATATTCATCATAATGGTTCTAAATTCTCAACCTGATGATTCCAACATTCCTACCGTATCTGAGTCTGATCCTGATGCTCATTTTGTCTCTTCAAACTTGGACTTGCCATTTAGTATACCTTGTAATTTTGTCTTGTTGGCTGGACAGGATGTAGTGGGTAAAAGGAATTGCTGTAACAGTCCTTTAGGAATATGGTGGTAAAATTTAGTAGTGTGTGTGTGTAGGCAGGGGACAGTGTTCTCTAGTCCTATGATGAAGTGTGAGCCTTTTATCGAGCCTGTGCCTCTGGACTGTGAGCTTCACACGTGCTTCTTAGTGCACCCCAGCCCTCACCAACCCCCATAAATGGAACAGGACGGCCACAGTGGGTTGTGGTTAGGCATTTCCCTCTCCCACGTGGAAAGCGAGAGCCTGCTGGAGCTAGATATGGTACTCCCTCCTTATTTGCGGGAGGTATGTTCCAAGACCTCCAGTGGGTATCTGAAACCATGGATAGTTCTGAACTGTATATATGCTATGTTTTTTCCTGTACATACATATTTATGATAAAGTTCAATTTATAAATTAGGCATAGTAAGAGATTAACAATAACTAATAATAAAATAGAGTGATTATAACACCATACTGTAACAAAAGTTATATGAATGTGGTCTCTTTCTTTCAAAATATCTGATTGCACTGTACTCACCCTTCTTCTTGTGATGAAGTGAGATGATAAAATGCCTACACGATGAGATGAACTTAGGTCACTGACATAGGCATATAACGTAGCGTTGGGTTACTGTTGACCATCTGGCGATAAGTCACAAGGAGGATCGTCTGCTTCCGGATTGTGGTTGACCATGGGTAAATGAAACTACAGAAAGCAAAACCACAGATACGGAGGACCACTGTATTTCTCTTCCGCTGGGTCAGTTAGGCTCTGATGAAACTGTATCAGGTTAGGCTCCAGTTAAATGGTTTTTCCCCAATAGTTTGTTAGTTTTTTGACTTTGCTTATGGTTGTTGTGCCATCCCACCTCTATTATTTATTGAGCGCCAGGCTCTGTCCTGGCTGCGGAGAAACCAGAGTGAACAAGACCACATCTCCCTGCTATGTCCAATCCATTGATCCAACAGAAGACAGAACAACAACACAGAGGGGCGCCTGGGTGGCGCAGTAGTTGGGCGTCTGCCTTCGGCTCAGGGCGTGATCCCGGCAATCTGGGATCGGGCCCCACATCAGGCTCCTCTGCTGGGAGCCTGCTTCTTCCTCTCCCACTCCCCCTGCCTGTGTTCCCTCTCTCGCTGGCTGTCTCTCTCTGTCAAATAAATAAATAAAATCTTTAAAAAAAAAAAAAAAAGAACAACAACACAGAGATACGGGCTATAGGTTTGGTCCTGAGGAAGAAACCACAGGGCTGTGGCTACATGGTACAGATGGGAAACAGGCCTAGAGAAGGAAGAGCCCAGGCCAAGGTTTCACTGCAAATTGGTGGTCCAATTCTGGAGGTTTAGTACAGAACTGTCTTCCTCCCATAAAGTGCGGCGTGGGATCAAGATTTTAGTTGATTTGATCTGTGTTAGGGAACGTTTAGAGTAGGAAGCAGACCAGCACATCTTACTGAGTGCTGGCAGAGGCCTCATCTGCCTGGGGGGAAAGCTCTGTAGGCAGCTGCCCTACAGACAGAGCCAGCAAGGCACTTCCAGGGGCTTGGCCTCTCCCACACACCATTGCTAATTATGGCCAGCCCAGCCCTGAGGGAGTACTTCTCTAAGGAGAAATTTTCTCATCAAATCTTTGGTTACTTTGAACCAACAAAGGTAGGTTAAATGCTTACCTCTTTTTTCCCCCCAGGTTTTAAAATGAACTGATTTCTTTTTTTTTTTTTAAGATTTTATTTATTTAGTTGACGGAGAGAGAGACAGCCAGCGAGAGAGGGAACACAAGCAGGGGGAGTGGGAGAGGAAGAAGCAGGCTCATAGCGGAGGAGCCTGATGTGGGGCTCGATCCCATAACACCGGGATCACGCCCTAAAGGCAGATGCTTAACTGCTGTGCCACCCAGGCGCCCCTAAAATGAACTGATTTCTTATCATCATCCAAAAATTTTCTTTTTTTTTTTAAGGATCATTCTGAACTTACAGTTTTAAACATATCTGACATGTTTTAATCCATCACAATTACGATACTCAAACTGCCCCATATTCAGCAAGAAAGAACCTCCTCCCAGTGGATCCTGAGTCTGTCCTTTCTACAAGCCTTCAGTCGTCTTCAGGAGCCTGATTCACATTTGGTACAACAAGATGTTCCAGGCTTCTCTTGTACACTTTCCGCCCCAAGCCTGCAATCAGCCACTGGAGTCCACTGGATATCAGAAGACCACAGGCTGAGCTTGGCTGCCTCGTGGGAGAGTTTCTTCATGTTTCCCGGCTGAAAAACATGGAAATCAGGGCATGGGTGTCTCTTGCCTAACTCTAAAACTGATACTCTGTGCAGGGGTGCCTGGCTGGCTCAGCTGGAAGAGCATGTGTGACTCTTGATCTCAGGGTCGTGAGTTTGAGCCCCACGTTGAGTGTAGAAATTACTTAAATAAACAAACTTTAAAACAAAACAAAATAAAATAAATAAAACATACTCTGTCCAAGGCTTAAACATAAAAAGGGAAAATTCCGTGTGCTTCTCAGATTTCACGGTCATTTCTCAATGTAAGGCAGTGGTTTTCCACGTTGCCGCCATAGTGGAATCCCCGGGAAGCTTAAAAAAAAAAAAAAAAAAAAAAAGATGCCTGGGTCCATCCCCAAACGTTCTAGGATCTGTCCTGAGCAATAGGATTTTTTAAAGTGTAAAGCAACCAGATGGTGCTCAACCCTGTCTGCACATCATTTATCATCCCATATGTGTTTTTAGCCTTCACTACGTGTATAGGGAGCTCTAAACAGTACTGTCGTACATGTCTTAAAAATTTATGAAAATTGCATCCTATCAGCGTAGCATTTGGAAGCTTGTTTTTCACCCTCGCGCTGTCTGGATGCATCCCGTGTGGTACACCTCTGGTTCGTTCGCTGTAACCGTTGTAGCACACGAAAGCCTTTGCTCCGGCTCATCGTGTTCTGTCCCCTCTGTTGCAACATTCATGTTGCTCAGGCCCCAAATCGTGGAGTCATCCTTGACCTTCTCTTTCATCCCACATCCAGTTGTTCAGGAAATGCTCTTAGCTCTGCCTTCAAACATACCTGGCATCTGGCAGTTTCTCACCCCTCTGCTAGTACCATCTGGTTGCACCCACCACTATCTCGCTTGGATTTGTGCAGTAACGTCCTAAGTGGTCTCCCGGGTCGCACCTTTGATCCCCTACAATCATGATCTCAGAGCAGACAGGGTAATAGAAATCCGATCATGTTACTCATCTTCTCAAAACCCGCCAGTGGATTCTTATCTCTCTCTGTAAAATTCGGAAGTTCTCACTGTGACTTGCCAGAACGATATAGTATGCGTTTCTACCATCTCCCCCTCCCCCCCCCCCCCCTCTCCTCACGCTTCCTGCCTCCATGAGGAAGAAGCAGGCTTCCTGCTGAGCAGGGAGCCCGATGCGGGGCTCGATGCCGAGCTCGATTCCAGGACCCTGGGATCATGACCTGAGCCGAAGGCAGATGCTTAACGACTGAGCCACCCAGGTGCCCTCGCCCCCTTTCTGATCTCATCTCCTACATTTCCTCCCTTACTCATGTTACTCTTGCTTTCTTATTGTCCCTTGAACATAACAATCCTATTCCCACCGCTGGGCCTTTGTATGTGGTTGCTGTTTCCTCTGCCTGGAATGCTCTTGCGCCAATATTCATAAGACTGTGAAATTAATAAGAAGAAACCTCATTAAGGTAGAGTCAGCAAGCTAGAAGGGGGAGCCATACCATACTCAATGTCAATTATAGGAAAAATGGTCAATAACGAAATCCACAACAGGAAAGAATCATCAATTTCAGGCCCCAATGGGGAAAATATGTATATTGTATCTCCTATAAGAAACTGACAACTCCTTGCAACTCAGCCAATAAGAAACATGGTCGCCCAGAAACCTTGCTTTTCCCTGATGGACTTTGGTTCAGAACAACCCCTTCCAACTTCCACCTTGTTCTCCATAAAATAACATTCCTCTCCTTTGTTCCTTTGGCTTGCCTATGGGTTTTGCCGCAGTTTGTGTGTCCTAAGTTGTAATTTTCTGCTACTCCTGAATAAACCCATTTTTGCTGATTAAAAAGCACTTATTTTTGAAGTTAACAAGTCTTGCTTTCTTACTTCTCCTAGGTGTCTGCCCAAATATTTTATGAACAAGGCCCCCTCTGGCCAACTGTCTGCAGTGGTACATACAACCCTTTACTCCCCGTGCTCTCACTAAATTATGCGAAGAACTGACTCCTACTTTCAACTAGTATATTGGGTTGACGTGGACCATCATTACATAACACAGAAGAGTGACCAGGTATACCCGGGAAAGAGCATATCCTTGAATGGATTCCCCCCCACACACACACAAATCCAGGGATCCCTTCCACAATCATACTTAAGTAATCGCTTTAAAAACAAACTAACCTCAAAAGAGACCCTTCTTCTTTAAACTAGAAAAGGATTTAAGGGTTAAACCACAACAAGACAACTTATCCTTCCCCTTCTCTCCCAAACATAAATGCACAAATACATACCTGCCTACTTGCCCCATGGGACATACGCAACTGAGAATAGAAGAAAGGTAGCCAGGGCTGAGGGCTAGTGTTCGGTCTGGACCCTCTGATCCAATCTACCCTCCACACTCAACCCCCTACAGGCTCTTCCCCACAGCTTCCCTCACCTTCTCTACCAGCCCCCCAGCCCTCCATCACCCCAAATATGCCTGGCTCTGGGAAAACAGGCACTACTTTCCAGGTGCCCCACCCCCACCCCCAGTAAAATAGTTTTATTTTAAAATGGTCATCCATGTGAAAAGGGCACTCCTTTTGAGAAATCTCTGTATTGGGCAAGAGGACGTTGAATCAGGTAAGTAAACAGATCAGACTCCTCCCTGTCCTCCCATACCTACTACTTACCTTTCCTCTGGCCACATCTTGGTTCAGGAACTTCATCCTGCCTGAAATGACGTCTTTATCCGAATCTCCACCTTGAAAATTCAGTTCCGGCCCGACCAAACCATCCTTGACCCTTGCCACCTGAAGACTGTTTTCCAAACTCATCAGAGATTATCAGGAGCCCCCTGGTTCTGGGTGAATTACAAAGATGTGGGTGCTGGTCTTCCTAGCGTCACACCGAACTCTTTGGGGATGGTTCTCAACCTTGAGATATTGGAATCATCCTGTAGCTTTAAGAAATATTGGTGCCTGGGTCCTAGCCCACAGATTCTGATTTAACGAACCTGGGGGTGTGAACAGGCATCAGGATTTGTTTAAATCTTCCCAGGTGGTCTTACTGTGTATCCAAATTAAGAACCACCAGCTTTTGGGGCGCCTGGGTGGCTCAGTCGTTAAGGGTCTGCCTTTGGCTCAAGTCATGATCTTAGGGTCCTGGGATCGAGCCCGGCGTTGGGCTCCTTGCTCAGCGGGAAGCCGGCTTCTCCCTCTCCCACTCCCCTTGCTTGTGTTCCCTCTCGCTGTCTGTCTGTCACATAAAAAAATAAAATCTTTAAAAAAAAAAAAAAAGAACCATCAGCTTTCTAGCGAGGACTCTTTCTTGGATTCTCTTGGTAGTTTGCATTATTCCGGATTGTCAATTCCTTCTCAAACAAAGAAAAGGGAGCCTGCTGATTGACGCTTGTGAGAGCCTGCTGGGGCTTCAGCGTCCAGAGCCCACAGATGGTAAGGTCTTTGGTTTGTAGGGCGTTTTGGATTCTTGCTTCTCAGAGTGTGAGCCATGGACCAAGAGAACGCCAAGACCCTCAGGAACTTGCGGGAAATGGCCCCGGCCGAGTCTGAGAACTGCAAAACTTTGAGCGCGAACAATTTTGTCCCCACCCCCACCCACCCCCACCCCCCCACCCCCCAGACTAGGAGACTTGAACAAACGCTAGCATAGTTTCTAGCAGCTCAAGACTGTTTCTCTGGGACAACCCAGCACCCCATGTGTCCCTGCCTGGGAAAACTCAAGGCTGCCAAAAGAACTTACCCTTTGTTTCAGCCAAACACCTGACCACAGCCCTCTGACCTCCCTTTTCTTAGAGCATTTACTTAAAAAAAATTAACAATTGTAAACCCTTTCTCTGTCCTTTTGAGATGTTTGTGCATCTCCTGAAACCCAGGAGTGTCTGTCCCAAGGACCTGAGAGTCATCCCTCTGAAGCATAACCATCAAGACAGATAGGGCTCCATCTCCCGGTCTCTGTGGGAGGGGAGAAGCCTAGCTTAATAAGCGAGCCGGTTGGCAGACAGGCTCATCACCTTGACCGATCCCCACCACCCCCTTTCGGTGATGTTCCACTTCTCTGGCTCTGCTCAAGGCCTGGCTTGCCTCCCGCCCTCCTCCTCCATCACCCTTTAAAATTCCAGTTAGCTCCGCACAGGGCCCAGTCGAGCTCAGTCCCATATGGAGGCCTCTCCCCTACTGCAGTGGTCACCGAATAAATCTCTTTCCTGCCTTTAACGAGCGTCCGGCTTTTCTTCGTCTTCATTTTAACAAGATTCTTAGGCATCTGCAAGTACATTAAAGTTGGAGGAGCGCTGTTTTATATTCATCATTCCCTCAAATGACATCTAATAAACAGCCCTAAATGGTAGACAGGAATTATGATGCCCATTTGACTAGTGAAGGAGCTGAAGGCTGGAGCTCCGCTCAGTCACACGGTTAACCCGGGCACTGGAACCCACTTCACGACTCAGTCACAATACCAGGCTAATGGGAGAGAAGAGCGCGCTGCACACGAGGGCCCAGCAGGGAAATGGCGGGGGGGGGGGGCGGCCGCCCTGCCGCCCCGCCCCCCCCCCGCCATGTCCTTGCGGGCTCTACTCTTCTGTAGTTGCAAGAGAACCGTTCTGGAAGCAAGCGTCGTCCAGGCACTGGGGAATTCTGATCCGAGTTCTCCTACCTGTGGCTGCAGTCCCCGGGAACGCAGCTCCTGGGGCCCGAGTCACTATCCCGACCCTGCTCAAGGACTGGAGAGGGTTGTTCAAAGCCCGCAGAAGCCTAGCCCTTCGCAGGCCTGTGCGCGCACGGCACGGCCCCCGCGTGGAGTCAGAGCCGCGTAGTCGTGCACCCGCGGCCCTGCGCTCGTTGCCGATGCTCTTCGGCTTCTAGCCCCAGCTCTGACGGTCCCCATTCTTGCTCTCCTGGATACACACTCTCCTCCTGGCCCTCTGCTCCCTGGTCCCTTCTCACTGGACTCCCATTCCCAGGGCAGTGCCCCCCCTTCGGGCTTTGGCTGATCTCATACTTAACACATATGCTAAAAATTCAAATGTAACAAATTAATGAATTAAATTATATTTCATCTTCTCTGTCCCTTCTCCTCATTCACCTCAAATCAGGCTGACAGACTACCGGTAGGAAAGCAGCTTCCGATTTTAAATGCCCGTCGTTCCCCTAGGGCAGACAGCAAAATCACTCACACAAATGACGGGATGAAGGTGCACATCTCTCAGAGCGCGAGCGCTAGAGGAGCTCTCCCCCACCACTACCCCCACCGCGTACGCGTGGGGAACACTGACTTTTCACGCGCAACGTCTTCGGCACCAATGATTTAAATTCAACCATCATTATGGTAAATATTTTTATTGTTAGTTTTATCAGAAAAACTTGTATTATAGGCAATTTCTGATAATTTTATTAGAGCCAGAGATGATCACTTCTTCTAGAAAATCAAACCTCTGAGGTTAGAATGGAAGACGATGAAAAAATAGATTTCATTTGATAATTTACTTTTAGTAAGCCATCTGGAACCCGCCAATTCCTTTGCGTTTTACCTTAGCATTGTACTAATAGGTCATTAATAGAGAACACACAAGCCCCAAACCTTCATATCCTGACTCTTCAAGTCAATCATCAACTTTTCTTAGATTTTTGAAGACATGAAAGTGAAAGCCATTTCCAGTAACGGCACTCACACCACGTACGCTGTAAGGGGGTGCAGCAGTCAAGGCTAAGCCTCATATTTTCCAGGTTTTAGCTGAAATTACCCTCACTGGTTTCTTAGATTCTTATCAGTCTTGTCTGGGGGCTATTTTGCCTTATTGGGCCTAAAGAGAGCATGGTATTAAAATACATTAATGATCTCTACTGACAATATGGCATGAGTGGGCTTCTAACTCTCTGGGGACATGAGCGGAGACACAACACGTCCCAGGACACCGGCGAGTGCCCCCAGTTATCCCTGAGCGGGGCAGTTTCACACAATCACTTTGTCTCTGCGGCCGAAGTCTGGGGTTGGATCTTCCTAGCGGCTTCCAGAACAGAAACTGGGTTCACTTTGTCTCCAAATTCTTTTTCCCGATGCTCGAGAAGAATGCCCTAAAAGGAAACGAGAGGGAACATCAGTCCGCACTCTGAGTCACTCATTCATGGGACACTGAGCGGCAGCTTGGGCAGCAGGGGCCAGAGATCCGGGTCAGGCCTGGCTCCGCTCCTGACGGGTTCAGTTTGGGTGGCAAAGCGGGGTCAGGGAAGGTTACGTCACAACGGGTGGGCCGGACCCGCAGCACCGTGGGAGCGGGAAGTCAGGAGTGACATCTGTGTGGGGCGATATGATGGGGTGGTCAGGCAAGGCTTCACAGACAGTAAAGCAGGAAGGCGGCCGCATGCCTACAGGTGGAGGTAAAAAAACACCCCAGGCAGAGAGAGCCGACACAGGTCGAGTTTCCCGAGAAGAGCTGCAGGGTGTGCAAGTGGAGCTCCGAGGGCAGACTCCCGCCATCGGAAAAGGGAGACACGCCCTCTCTTGACCTTAGTTTTCCTAAGAAAACGGAGGCCACTCCTGATACTGTGAAGCAAAATGCTCTAAGACAGAGGATATGCCAAAGCATCGGAAAGCGGTAAAACACATGAAATAGCGCGTGTGAGATCAGTATCAAGGAATCCTCTGAAAGAGTCTTTGCCCCAGGACATCAGGGAACTCATCTTAACACAACAAATAAATAAACAAACATCTGTAAATATATTTGCTATACCATTATTTATAAAGACTTTAAAAAACCCAAAACGTCCCACCACACGGAGGTGACTACAGGGAAGCAGATGAGGAAACTATCTCCATGTCTAACGAAGCAGTATGCGGCCATGAAAGATACTGAGAAAGAATATATGATGACGTAGGAGATGTTCATGATACGCTGTTAAATGAAAAAAAGAATATCTAGTAAGATATCATTTTCTAAACAAAACAAAACAAAAGGCTTCTCGGCTCAGCGTGGTTCTAATGGGTTGTGCACGGTGGCTGAGCTCACAGGATGGCCCTCCTCACCTGCTGCTGCTTTCTCAAATCTTCTATGTTGAAAACACATTACTTCTTTAAAGAAACTGTGCTTTTTTAAAATTCTTTTTTAAGATTTTATTTATTTGTTTGAGACAGAGAGAGAACATGAGCAGGGGGAGGAGCAGAGGGAGAGGGAGAAACAGACTCCTGGCTGAGCACAGAGCCAGACGTGGATCCCAGGACCCTGGGATCATGACCTGAGCCGAAGGCAGATGCTCAACCGAGCCACCCAGGCGCCCTAAAGTAAGCGTGCTTTGAAGATTATTATTACAAAGGAAATCCCCACTGAGTGGCAGCTGGCTCAGGGGGACTGCAAAAACTCTGCTCTCAAGAAACCCGGAGGCTCAGCCAGCCCAGTCCACGTTCCACCAGAAAGGAAGAGGGCCGTGCGCCAGGGAGCATGGACAAAGACCAATGACACACCTAAAAACACTAGGAATGTGCCAGCCCGGCTTGGGGAGCCTGTGAGCACCAGGTGAGTCACTGGCAGGCAAGAGAAGGCTGCCAGGTGAGCTAGGCCCTGCCCTGGAGGCTGAGGGAAGGCAGAGGCAGGAGAAGGAAGGAACCCCAGGGCGCCTGAGCCAGGAGAGGCTGAGTGGTTGATCCTGTCGGGAACTGGCCTGCCCAAGTGCAAGGGCATCTGGAAGGGGTCTTTGGGAACCACCGCTGAGGAGCGGCTCTGGGCAGGGGAAGGGCGGGGTCTCTGGAGCAGGGCGTGCCTGCGTTCCTGATTTCCATTTCCATTGTACCACTCAGCAGCTGTTTATCTCTTGGCAGAATTACTTCATATCATTCATAATTCATTTCCTTACATGTAGATGGGACTAAAACTCCCTAACATCCCAGACTGGTTGTGAGGACGCTAGGAGATGGTGTACATGAGGACTCGGAACAAGGCAGGCACTCGCGGGCAGCCATGATCACTACGACATTTTGATGTATTTGCCAGAAAGGAAGCAAATAGGTTTGCATTCTATCAGACACCAATCCATGCTAGAGTGTAATACAGACAAGCGACAGCAGTTACCAAGGTTTCAAAGGAAGAGATTAGAGGTAGAGCTTCAAACTGAAAGATTTCTATTCCTACTAGCTTTTATTCTTCCCAGACTGAGAAAAGTATGCAATTATTAAGATTAGCGGTGAGGTCCACCAAGGCAAATAATACCATCTTTTTACAGAGGTGGCCAAGCGTTAATGCGATCCCCGAAGTTGGCAGAGACAGGACTAGAGGTCAGGCCACCAGTCTCGACGTCCTCCTGTCGGGCCCTTGAAACTGCATCCGCTTCACCCTCCCCCTGCTCTGCGTCCACCTGGCGTCTGCTGGCGCTGCGTTCCAGCACAGGGGAGCCCCCCCAGCTCGAGGCTGCCCGCAGTCTGACATGGAGCAGCCACCCACCTGCCTCCTGGGCCCACAGGGTCCCTGTGCTCACTCTGGAGCCTCAGAGGCAGGGCCCGGAGCAGCCTGTCTGCAGAGAAGTCTGTTGCCTCTCTGGGGCGGCACCCCACAGAAACCCCACAGAAACGTGCTGTCTCCCCCCATATCTCCTTGATACTCCCCCTAATCAGGCCTGTTTTTCTTCCTTCTCTCCTCTTCCTTTTCTCTACTGTCCATCCCTGATGACCTGGGAAAACTGCAGGGGAGTTCTTGACAGAATAGAAATGCTTTTGTTCAAGCACGGAAGACAGAACTTGACATCAGGAGACCCAGATGCAGGCCCCAGGAGTGCCACTGACGAGCTGCGCTCTTGCGTGCGCTCACCCACACCTCTCAGTTCCAAGTCACTGGCCTGCGGAATGCCCAAACCATCTCAGGACATTACTGTGATGAGTGAGGAGACTCGAGTGTGAGGTGGCCTGTGAGCAGATGCGTGATAAACGGTCAATTCTCCACCTTCCCCTTCCTCACGTTCCCTGGCTTTCTGGAAGGAAGGCTGCAAGACTCCAAGTAGGGAAGGTCACCCCCCACATTGGGACCTTGTGCCCACAGACACACACACCCACAGATCCATATGTGAACATGAGGAATTTACCTGCTTTCCTGATCCCACCACAAAAACTCCCCCAAGGATGAAGCCTTCGCCTTCCAGGTTTCCAGAAAAGCCTCCATTCCGGGCCCGGAAGAAGTTGTACCAAACACCCAGACGGACAAATCCCATAAACATCATCTTCCGCCTTTGGGGACCGTAGAACTTTTTCTGCAGGAACAAGAAAGACAGAGCCCCTTTGAGCAGCCTGTATGCCTGCCTTCCCCCGGGAGGAAAGGTTCCCAACAGGGCATTCGTTCTCAAAGACCCAAAGCCTGCTTCCTGTCCTCCCCCCAACCTAACCCCCACACAGCTCCCATTCAGGAGCACTCTCAACTGCCCCGGGGAAAGAGAACCCTGCCAGGCCAGCTTCTGACCTCAGGGCAGGCCCACGCTTAGGACACAGATATGCAGCTTTCCACTCTGCCTCTGGCCCCTTGCTAGAGACACACAGGGCTCTTGTGCCCAGTAGGGTGCTAACAGTCTGACATCCGCACAGGTGAGAGTAGAGGGGAAAGGAATATGGCTACAGTGAAGTAAGGGCCAGGGGCTCGTGCTGGTCCCCGCCTGCATGGTGTGAGAACCCAGTGGGGCTTCAGCAATTTCCCAGGCTCCTGTGCCCAGGTCACAGTTCAGGAAGGGTGAGAGGACACCTGTCAAGTGTCCCATCACGCTCTGCCCAGAGGGGAGCCAAAATTCAGGGCAGCCGAAAGGGAGGGCAGCCTCCAGCTCCAGGCCAGACATACCCTGGGTCATCGAACTCTCCACACCCGAGCACAACCCCCACCAGTCTGTGTCCACGGGCTCACAGATGCACCTTTTCATCCAGGAAGATTTCTCCTTTGAAATAAGGCTGGAAGTCCTGCACTTCGGTCCTGATTTGTTCCTTCACCACCGCATACAGGGGGACTCCCAGCTCGTCCAGCTTGGGCTTCAGGGAGGACAGGTCCGCAGCCTCCTGCAGGAGACAGGGAACGTCAGGGGCACAAACTCCTGTGGTTCTGCAGCTGGCCAATTGCCTGCTGCCCTGCAGGCCCAGAGAGGGGCTGGCACTGAGTGCAGAACAGAAGCAATGAGATGCCCGGAACAATGAAGGCCTGTGTAGCCCAGCAGAAGCCTGGCTCCGCTGGGCCCGAGGCCTCCTCAGTCCAGGCTTCTTGTTCTCTCCAGGGTGGGAAGGAGAGGCAAGGCGCCTCTTATGGATGTCCTAACCATGGCCTGGGGAGCATCAGGTAACTGCGAGACTACCCCCAAACACGGCCCTCCATGTGTAGCCACGATGCCCCTCTCCCACCTCATCGCCTCTCCCCTGCACTCAACCAAACCAGCTCACCCCAGGAGACAAACTCCATTGGGGCCAGGCAAATAGCTGCCCCAGCGCCCTTGCTCAGTTGGCTCCCCACCCCAAAACAACCTCCCTTTTTCTCCCGCTCAAATCCCACCCTCCAGAAAGGGGTCCCTGTTTTGAAAGTTCTCCCTGGCTCATCCAGCCTGGAGTAAAGCCCCAATTCTCTGTGCATATCCAATCTTTCTGCTTGGAGACTTTTTCAGAACCGGGTCTGTGTGTGACCACCAAGGTGAGCACGGTCACTTAAGTTCCCAGGTGTGAAATGCCGTGTCTTCCATTTCTTGTATCCCTCCATGCCCAACACATGGCTGGATACATGGAAGGTACTAGATACCGGGTGGAAAGATTTGAAGGTGAAGGTGTAGAGTGGGGAGAATGCAGCTGAACTGATAAATACAGACATCCTTCACCCTCACGAACTACATGCTGGATAAAGAAAGGAAACTACACGTGTCTTGGTAAAGCTTCGCTGTTCAGAGCAAATTCTTCACTTCTGGTGTCGGAATTAAAGAAACAGCAGCCCACCCGCCTCCAATACAAATATGTTGCTGTATGGTAGAAACTACATTTAATTTTTTGTTTATTTTCTAGAACACACACAAAAAGGACAGCTAACGAAGCAGAATCCATTGCGATGCACTCATCAAGAGCTTCAGGGAGCGGCCGACTTGGCCCTACAGCACAGAGGACTACAGGTCTGCTGCGGCCACAGACCACCTATGTGTGAGATGAAACGATTTCCTCCCTTTTCCTGGGCTCTGTACTGCCCAAAGCCATGAAGTGGGAACTCAGTCCTACACCTCTGGTCTGGGCCACTAAAGAACACAGACTGCCGTCCAACACACGTTTTTCACAAAATGCTCTGCCAAGCAGAGAGCAGGGCACAGGCAAGCAGGGTGTATTTAGGGAAGGCAGCTGCTCTTGGGATCTTGCAGGTTTAACTGGCCTTGGGAAATCCGGTCACAACAGGCTTCCATGTTGATATCTGAAGGCATCACAGACGTTGAACCAAAAGCCCTGAGTTTTTAGGCTTCGCTTCCCATGGTAGGTAGAAATACCCTCTCGGGATATCCACATGCTAACCCCAGGAAGCTGTGAACACGCTTTGCTACAGGGCCAGGGGGAATCAAGGCAGCAGGTGGTTGCTAACCCGCTGACCTTAAAGGAGATAATCCTGCATCATCTGGGTGGCCCCAATCCCAGGGGTCCTTCCCGTGACATGGTGACGCACTGTGAGAAAGACTGGACCCGCCCACACTGGCTGTAAGAGTGGAGCAAGGGGCCATGAGCCAAGGAAGGCAGACGGCCGCTAGCAGCGAAGAAGGAAATCACTCCCCTCCTGCAGCCTCCAGAAGGAATGCAGCCCTGCTGACACCTTGATTTTAGCCCAATGAGACCGATTTCAGAATTTTGACCCCTAGAAGTGCAAGCTCATAAATCCGTGTTGTTGAAAGCCACCCAGTCTGTGATAATTTGTAACAGCAGCAACAGGAAAGTACTACACCTCCCCACAGCAGTGTGACTTTGTCACCACCGCTGTCCCTCTGCCTCTTCCACTGTATTTTCCAGGGATATGTGGGGGAGACAACAGGCATTGAAGTACCCTGAATGTGAGCACATTCTCTGTCGGCCCAGCCACATAAGGAGAGAGAGCTCAAGGCTGAAAGGAATGCCCCGGGCTCAGGAAGGACAATGAGAGGACGAAGGACGACCATGTGGACAGGGCCCACGCCACCATGTGAGAAGCAGTGCTATCTCGTTCCCAGTTCTCCCTCAGGCAAGGCAGATCTCAGAATCTAGGTCTTCTGCCACTGACTGTGTGACCAGGACAGGTCACCGAAGCCCTCTTCACCTATCTGTAAAGTGACAAGGCTGGACCCTGCTCTCCCTTGAAGCTTTCTCACTTACGGAACAGGTGAGCATGGCCTCCCTTTGAGGGGCCAACCTGGGAGACCACCCGGTCAGCGAGCCCCAAACTTCACCAAGCTCGTGCCAACTGCACCCACACCACTGGCATCACTGAGACCCCACTGAGCCGCGCAGGCCGAGAGCACACAGTGAGGCAGCCGAGGAGCACATGCAGATCTGTGGCTCTCAGCAGTCCCCCAGGCACTCCAGGTGGGCTCCCCAAGAAGAGGGAGACAGGAGACAGGTAGGTCCACTCCACAAGTATGACCTTGTGCTCCCCACCCCCCACCCTGTGTGTGCGGCACCCCAGGTGAGGGCTGCCCGTGGCTCTACCGGTAACCACCCAGACGCTGCATTTTGATAAGCAGGTGCCTGTGTCGTGCACCAGGAATACGGAATTCAACCTGGTCGCCACCCCTGATTAAATCGGGAAGATGGCCCTGGACACAGACAGTCCCTGAGAGCGCAAGGGCCTGTGAGCGCCAAATGAGAGTCAAGTATGTTTGCTAACCCCAGGATATGGTGAGTTGTTAAATGAATACACACAGGGAAAAAATCAAAAGAAATACCTAGAGCAAATAACAGTGCTGATTGAAGGTCAGAGTGGGCCTACAGGCCCTTGGTCCTAGCTGCAAACACGTTGGCCCCGCTTGCTGGACTCCTTTTCTCTGAACAGATCCTTGATGTACTCACCTCTCGGCAGAGGAAACAGCCGGGCCTGCGCACAGCCATAATCACAGCTCCATTCTTTTCCCAGAGCTCCTTTGCTTTGAAAGTCCTTGGTTCTGGGGAGAAAAGACAAATTAGTATTCTCTCCTCCCAGCCCAGCCCGGCCCCAACCGTGGAGGCAGTCCATAAACGGCACTAGCCTAGCAGACGACTTGGAAACAGCAAACAGGAAACACAGACAGGAACTAATCATCCTTCAGAGGGAAATCAATATAGTGTAAAGACCCCGCTGTTTACCCAAAAGGGCCCCCCCCCTCAAAATCTATTGGCAAAATTGAACATCCCAAACTGGAACATTTCTGGAAAAATGGCAAATTCCTGTGCTGGTACCAGTGGACACTGTAATGATTCTTTAGGGCAGATACATGGCCAAAACCTGAAAGAGATCTTGCACTTTGATCAAAACAAAACAAAACCTCTAATTTAAAAGAAAAATGTATTCAATGAGAATAAGTCAACAGAAATTTTTATGAAAAAAAGCTTTTTAAAAATTTTATTTTTAAGTAATCTCTACACCCAGCACAGGGCTTGAACTCACAACCCCAAGATCAAGAGTCACACCCTCCACCAACTGAGCCAGCCAGGTGTCCCAAACTGATTTTTTTTTTTTTTAAGTAGGCTCCACGGCCAGCATGGAGCCCAACAAGGGCTTGAACTCACAACCCTGAAATCAAGACCTGAGCTGAGATCAAGAGTCAAATGCTTAGCCGACTAAGCCACCCTAGGTGCCCCCCTACAGAAAAAAAAAATTTAACCTAAATATGTTAACCGCACAATTATTCACAGGAGAGGGCAGAAGATGCCCAGCCAGGAAATGGCTCAAGGCAGTACGGTTCTGCGGCTCAAGCCGGCCGTGGTCCGACAGGGCCTGCAGCTAGTAGGGTGGCCTCGGGCACACGCCGGCTCCTCCCCAGACCTCGGTCTCCTCGCTCATAAGTATAAGCACCCAGCAGCTCCACTGCGGCTACGGGGGCATCTAAAGATCGGTAGAAAAGTGCCCGCCGCAGTGTCTGGGAACACAGTTAGCAAGGGCTCAGCAAGTAGCAACTCTCACTGTCTTAGCATTTCTCAGAGGAATCCGCGCCCCTGTGGCATGTTATACGGAGAAAAAGGAGCAGGCTGGGGTCTGTAATCGAAAGATGGGAAAACCCCGGGCTGAACACAGCCAAACAGGGGTCTCTCCACAGGACTTCCTAGTCCTCCATGAAGACCTATGCCTAAGTCTGTAGTCACAGTGCCTGCCTGCCCCCGACAAGCTTCCTCACTTACAGAACCTGTGAGCATGGCCTCCCTTTGAGGGGCCATCCTGGAGACCACCCAGTCAGCGAGCCCCAAACTTCACCAAGCTCGTGCCAACTGCACCCACACCACTGGCATCACTGAGACCCCACTGAGCCGCGCAGGCCGAGAGCACACAGTGAGGCAGCCGAGGAGCACATGCAGATCTGTGGCTCTCAGCAGTCCCCAGGCGCTCCAGGTGGGCTCCCCAAGAAGAGGGAGACAGGTAGGTCCACTCTACAAGTGTGACCCTGAGCTCCCCACCCCCCGCCCTGTGTGTGCGGCACCCCAGGTGAGGGCTGCCCATGGCTGTACTGGTAACCACCCAGACGCTGCATTTCGATAAGCAAGTGCCTGTGTTGTGCACCGGGAACATGGAATGGGTACACAGTGGTTCTCAAATGCATTTGACCCAGGAGCTCTTTTCTGTAAAGGCCCAGGAGACAAGAGCAGAAAGTGAAAAATGCTTTTGACAAGAAGAAGCTAAAATGTAAAACATGGTGTCCAATAAGATCACAACTACATACTATGTACACATGGAAAGGCACATGCAAAAATAATAGTGAGTGCTGTGTCAGGGTAATGGGCTTATCAGTAATTTAAAAAGTGTTATTATATTTTTCCTAATGTTGTTATAGTGGCTTTTCAATTAAGAAAAAGAGAGAGAGACAGCCCTTTTATAAGGAAAAAAATGAATAAGTCTGCATCCCAGCACCTTGGAAAAGTACTGAGGCCGGTGGGGTCACTGCTTACCCTTCTCCAGGGTTTTCAGGTCTATGTCCTCCAGATACTCCAGCGTCGCTTTCTGGGACTTGGACAGAAACACGTCTGTGTTGGCCAGGAGCAGGGCCAAGGCAGCTGCCCCCAGGGCCCCCGCACCAATGGACCACATCCCCATGGTGAAGAAACTCGGATCCTGGAGGAAAGACATTTCTGGAGATTGAGAGGAAGGAAGAAGATGTTACTGCTCCCACTTTGAGACAGCTGGAATCTGGTCTCCATGCAAGCCTCTGGCTGGGCAGCCAACCAGGAGGCCAGAGGCAGGGGAGGGGAGCAGCGGCGTCAGAGTAGCAGCGGCGTCAGAGACGGGAGTGGAGGACAGGACCGGACGAGGGCCGCTGAGCACCTGCTGCCACAAGAGCTTGGGGAAATAACAGACACGCGGAGGTTCCCGCCCCAGGGAGCTCACTCATGGGTCAGGAGCGAGAACAGAGAAGTGACAGCCCTCTGAGATGCCTCTCTTGTCATTCTTCTCCCGTGCCCAAAGCCGCGGCCTCCCAGCTCTGTGGTGTGTCCATGCTGGGCCCCCTGGAGGCAGCCTCCTACCCCTTCCCCTCCCTGTCAGCGGCTGCTTTTCCTTCATAGTCTGGGGGTCTCTGCTATCACCTCCCTCGGGTGGGGCAGCCTTCTCTTCTTTGATCAAAAAATACTCAGAACACCAATCGCACTGTTTTGTTACCTTCTCCTTCTTCCTCTTCAGTCTGTGAATCCCTCAGGAACAGAGACCATAGCATTCATGCAGCGCCCAGCAGGGCCTCACCCACGGTGGGCAGGCAATCTCAGTACTTTCTCTCAACTGAGAACAGCTTTATATTTCATTCATTATACCAACAAAACAGGCTCCGAGTGAAAATAAAACCAAAATCAAAAAAGAAGCAATACAGAAAACCGGAGTCGATGAGAGAGTAAACATCTCCTCAAGATCTAGCAGCTACTGAACGGCACAGTCGAACAGAGGTGGCCAGTGGTAAACACCAGCGTCTAATCCGACGTTCTGCCCTGCTCGACTCGCACCGCACAGGTGTCTGCGGAATGAAGGGAGTGGATTGAGAGAGCACGCATTATGTAAAAAAAGAGCACGGTGCTGGGTGTGTGTCTGCCTCAGAGGGGCTGGCAAAAGAGGTCTGCGTGGGTCACGGGGCTCTGCAATGGCAATGGAGCCCCACGCAGGTCCTGCAGAATCCAGCCTTGTTCCCAGCTCATTCCTGGGGGCCTCCCTAAGGCTTCCTCCAGTTAGGTCCCTGGGACTGCAGCAGGTACCCCACCCAGCCTTCCTTCTCCTGACAACTACTTAAAATACTTCTGTTCTCATGGCCCTCTGGCCATCCTACGGTCTTATACTGGGGGGCCTCCCTCCCTAAGAACCAGCATGACTCTGTGCAGAGATCACCAGATATAGACCCAGGGCATATGTGTGTGGCCCACCTAACCGAAGACTTCTGTCTCCCCTCCAGCACTTGGCTGGAGAGGGGATTTCTCCAAACGATTAAGCAAAAACCCAGAAAGCCACATGCCACTGCCAGAGGATGGGCTTTGAGGGACCCACAGCCGTAAGGTGGGGTTGGGAGTAATGTGGTGGTAAGGACTTTGGGAAGAAAGCGTAGGCCAGGCTTGTGTTAGGCCAGCGTGAAAAGTTTAGATTTAAGAAAAGGGGTCTTCCAGACAGGGGGGTGGGAAGGAGGAATGACCAAATGAAAAGAGCACTGCAGAAAGAGGAATCTGGCATCTGCTAGTAGGGAAGGGGGAAAGGAAGGGGAGGCCAGGTGTGTGTGTGGTGGGGGAGGGGTGCTGCTGGGGCACCTCTGACGGGAGGGCCTGGAGCTGGGAGAGAGGAGTTTCTTACAGCTCCACTTCTCACTGCGGCCTCCTGGCCTGGCAGCACAGGCATCACACCGAAGTGAAGATCTCAAGCCTTATCTCAGGACTACTGGAATCATCAGCTGCATTTGAATCAGACCAGGCAGGCAGTTCACATGCACACGGAAGTTTGAGAAGCATTGCCTCAGAGCAGAACCCAGGATTTTGTGCTCGGTTAGCCATAAGCCTCAGAATAAAGTCCAGTGACGCGGGCAGCCTGGCCTGGGAGAGCTGCGCCCTCCAGCTTCCCTTCTCTCAGCTCACTGTGGGGGGCAGCCGGGCTCGCGGTGAACCCATCTCCATGCTGCTTCCTGGAATGTGCTACCCCATCTGTTCTGTTCTTCGCGATTTGGATACCTCCTCAAGAAGGCTTCCCGGCTGCTCTGCCTACCGTCACTCCCACTCCCAAGAGACGCTTCGTACACATGACACTTCCCGTGTGCTCCACGCAAGATGTGGACCTATCTACCTTTGACTCTGTTCCCTTTGACTCTGTCCCTCAGTTCATCTCTGAATTGCCATGCCCAGCACGGTGCCTGCTTGGCACACAGTGAGCTCTCCAAAATTGTGCACGCAAGTGAATTCAATAGATCTGAATGATGAGGATGATGACTCATGGAGAACCCAAGTTCTTGGGCCAAGAAGGAAAGAACCTTCCAGCCCACAGGCCGGCTTCCAGTTCCTTTATGAGGCAAAGTTACACATTACTCAATTATAATTCACAGAACAATTAAGGGCATTCACAGAACAACCACAGCTCTCACCTGTGTGCTATAAACAGAAGATTCCCCAGAGCCTGGAACAATTTCTGCACCTCGACACATACCCCAAACACCCCTGGATTTCTGACATGTGTGTATGATTCAGGAGAATATGGCGTGGTCTCTGATTACAGGTCTGATAACATTTCTGCGGCAGCACACAAAAACCAGCTTACGTCTACCCTACAAAAGGACTCGCTTCAACTCCTTGAACACCTGGACGCATTGCAGGAAGCCCAGAGAGCCTTACACTCAGCTCCACACTCTCCTAACACAACACGGCCGCTCTTAGAGACCGACAGGCTCCATCTTCACACCAACGGCCAGTTAGCCTGTTTACTCACGACTGCAAGGGGAACAGGACTCAATCAGACTCAACATTTATTTCCAATCATTTATTCAGCACTGGCCTGTTCAATAAATGGCGACTTGGGAGGACATACAACTAAGTGAAACCCCATCCTCAAGGACACACAGGCCTAGCACACAGATAACAGAAATTTGAGTGGAAAGGGGAGGCATCTTGGGCCAGGTATGAACATGAAGCTAGGGGGATGAGAGCCAGCTCCATCTGATCTGGGAAGCCACAGAAGCACCCAGAAGGAAGTGGCTGTGGGGCTGGCGTGGGACTCAGAGGGCAGAGTGGAAGGGCTAGGCCCTGCCTGGGCCGAATAAGCCTGGGAAAGCCTGGCTGGGGGCGGATGTCAGGGCTCAAGGCACTGGGAGAATGCAAACTTCTATGTCCCAAAGGCCCCCCACCCCCCTATCTCAAGTTCAAGAGCCAGAATACAAGATACGGGTGTTGTGTACCACCCCACGCCCACCTCAAGCTGTGACCCAGAAAGTGTGAGCAGAGAATCACCCCTTTGAGAAGCGTGGACCTTGCTCTCAGGCCCAGCAGCACTAAGATGGGAGAGCAGTATTAGCTCTAGAGATGAGTCAGGCCTCTCCGTGAACAGACGCCAGGGGGCCTCCAGCAGCTGGCTCTTCTGCTGGGGTTAGTGGTGAAAATTCACCCCTAAAAACACCTAGAGAATGTGCAGGTCCAGCCCCGCAGCCAAGCCTCCCTGAGCTACAAAGCATTCCCATCCTGGCACGTCTTGGAGCATGTATCACAGCAACTCCCGCATAGTGAGAGTGACTCGGGCTCCTGGATCACAGCTATTCCCAGGACAAAGGGGGGGAGGGGAGGGGGACCCTACTCTCTCAACAGAACAAAGCATTTTCACAGGGGCCTCTAAGGCTAACAGGAGAGACAGGGAAGCCAGTAAACCAGCATTTATTTAGTGTCACTTGACGCTCAGGGCCTAATTTCATTCACCCAACAGTCTTTGATGCAGATAATACTCTTACAGTGACAACACTGAATTCGGAGAAGTTCAGGACCTTCTCCAGTGTCACAGAGCCCACAGGCAGCAGTACTATAACCTGGACCCAGATCACTAGGCTAAAGCTGCAGTCCTTCTACCATCATACCTAGCCTCCCCACACATTCATTTGTAGGTTTCTGGGGGTCAAGGGGTATGATCCCCCTTTGTCTCAAGGAGCATTAAAAAAAGATTGACTTGTTTTTTCAGTCATCAAATACAGCCAAACCATTAAAGGAAATTTACCATATGACCGATGTCCTCTCTCTGTCCTCCCCTTTCTATCCTCATCCGTTAAGGAAAAGGTCAGTTTCTCAGAGGTAACAGCAAGGTCTTTCACAGAAGTCCGCCCCCACCTCGCACAGCTACAGTCCTCGGTTCTCGCTGTGTGACTTATCGGGTCTCATCCTCTCCCACGGAAGAAGGTGAAGCATGCTTAGAGCACAGACCGACAACAGCTGTGGCCGCTCAGAGTGGCAGCTCTGGTGAGGAGAGAGCGTGCTGGTGGGGTGGGGGACAAGACCCAGCTGGGCTCCCTAGGCGAAGCTGGGGTCATCCCCTCTCCCAGCCTCATTTTCCTCCACTCCAAAATCATGGGGCTGGACAAGGTGAATGTAAAAGCTCCTTAAAGCACCCCAGTGCCATCATGCGGGTCTGTCAAAAGCAGCTCACTTTGGAATCTGCACATTCATGGGTCCCCATCAGAACCCTCCCCCCTCCATTTCAGATTCCAGAGTGTTTCTTCTTCCCTGAAGCCCAGAGCGCCACAAGCCACTCCCCACCCCGTCCCTGATCCCCAACCTCCTCCGTAGTTCAAACCTGGGAGCAGGGCACTCACCATTCACAGCGGCCACACTCCCGCTTCTGCTGACAAAGAGGCCGACCCAGCAGGAGCAGGCGGGAATCAGGCTGCAGGGGAGGGCTGGAGGCGGGGCTCTGGAGTCCCGCCTATGGCCCCAAGCTCACTCTCTCACACGATGGGCAGGACCAGGCCACCCAGAAACCCTGGGGCTCCTTCAGCTGTTAATACTCAATCTCCAGAAAACATCAAAATGGAGAGCTGCCAAGGCCCCCAGCCCTTCAAATAGCTGAACAAAGTTTGAGTCATTTGCAGTCATGCAGATTGTAACATTTATCAAGCGCCAACAGACCTTCCCTGCTATGCGGTGCTGACGAATGAAGCAAAGGCCTTAACACCACCCACGTGTCACACTGAGATCAAAGAGAGATGTCCCTTTCTCTATGGCTCCTTCTGCAGCCTGCTCCTTGCCCCATTCATCACCCCACACCCAAGAAGTCAGCGAGCACCACTGAGGCCCCTTACTTGCTATCTGTTTTTACCCCCTTTGCCTTCCCTTCTGGTTCTTCCACTTAAGTGGCTCCTCTCACCCCACCCCTTCCTGGGCGACCTCACCTACTTCCAGCCCTTCACTCCACCCCTTGGTATTGACGTCCAGGTTCCGATTGCTGTTCCTGACTCAAAGTTTGCACCTAGAGGTTCGGGAGGTCATCTCTGTGGCACCATGTCCAACACTGACCTCCACTTAGCATCAGTGTTTCTTCTGGAGTTCCCCAGCCAACACAGGCATCTGGCCGACTGCTCGAGCCAGAAGCTGAGAGTCGCAGCCCACTCCTTCTCCCCTGTTGCCCGCCTCTAATCAGTCAGGAGGTTCGGTCCATCCTGTGAAACGTGTTTGCCCCCTGTTCTAACCTCAGCCTCACGGCGCCGTCCAGAACAGGCTTGGCCAGAGCCAGGTCCTCTCCAGCTTTCTCTCCAGGCTGCAGCCAGAGTAACGGGAGAACACCCCAACCTGCCCGCATCCTTGCCTGCTCCTGGGCTCTCCAAAGTCCTCAGCATGGCCGACAGGGCCCATCCCAGAGGAGCTGCAGGCCGCCATTCCGGCCACGCCACACGCAAGGACCGTAACATGTCTTGTTAGGCCTCCAGACTGTTGCTGTGTTGTTTCCTTTGCCCGGGATGCCCCACCCCGCCATGTAAACGACATAAAGGCCCGGACAAATAACCCTCTGTCTCCCAAGTGTGTCTTCCTGAAAGCCCCAACTATCAACTGTTCCCACACCTCTGATGATAGAGAGCGTGCAGGTGTGTGGAAACGTACACATACCTTTGCCACCGCACAAGCAAACGGACCGTGTATTTCAGTTACTGGCGTGTCTGTGTGCACACTATGGTAGAGCGGCTGCTGTCTTATTCATTCCTCCTTCCCCAGCACTTAACACAAATCCTGCTCATCAATAGGCCATCAATGTCCAACGAAATTACCTGAATATAATTTAAACTCCATGTTGAAACTAATTTGGAGGCACCCAATTTCAGCTCAGTACCAGAGAGTTATTTTGGACAGGGCTGGCTTGACCTTGAATCAAACACTCAAGCCTGGGGTTTAGGTGACCTTGGGTTGGGTCCTAGCTCCACTGCTCAACGGCAAGGCAATCTGACATAAGCTATGAAGACATTCTGTACCGACAGAGGAAGGAACTAGCAAATCTCAGGCTGTCCCATTTCTGACATCCACAGACTGTAAAGTACCGCCTGGCCGCAAGTGCAGGGTTCCGAGGTCCAGAAAGTCATGGGGGCACCCGCGGCCAGCGCTCTCCTGCGGGATGTGCACACGCTCATTCCCGGTTTCCCCAGGCCCAATTCCTGCCTGTTCAAGGAGCTGCCTCTGGGCAGGAACTGATAAAGTCTTCATAAAACAAAGTATCAGCACTGGGTGGGATAATTCATGCCTGAAACAAGTAGAGACAACATCGTAGTCTCTACACAGAGGGTACACCTGCCCAGCCCAGCCCCACCCAGGGAAGCCTCCCTCCCCAGAATGAGCTGGCTTGAGACAGGCCGAAAGGAAGAGAGGGGTGCTGAGGAAGGCAAAGGAAATGAAGAATGCACATGGGCCTCCTTGCCTCCAGCCGTCAGTGAAGGAGGCTGGAAGGCACGTTTCATCTTCCTTCTTTGCTCTCCTGTTCCCTCTCCTTCCCTCAGAGCTCTGGTCAGCCCCTCCTTCACTGAGTAAATGAGGAAACCAAGGCCCAGAGAAGGGGCTAGCTAGTCCAAGGTCACATCGGGGTAGGGCTGGTCAGCGGCTGTGCTGGGACTCAGGTCTGGGTCTCCCAACCCCCAACCCATGGCTATTTATCCTGCACTGGACATTCCTGCAGAAGCTGGAATGGTGGGGGTGGGGGATCAGGGTTCAGGAAGGCCAGGGGTGGGGGGTGGTTCCTGAAGTCTTCTCACAAGCCTGAAGAAGGCTAAAAGCAAAACTGCTCCTGAACAGGGCCTGGGAAATCTGTGGCTAGAGAGGGTACCAGTCTTTCCCAGGCCCAGAGCTTTGCAAGCAGCTTACAACGCAAAAGCAAATGTTTTTCTAAGGGTCACATTGCCCATTCTCAGCTGGGAGGCCATTCTGCACCTCTCCTGCCCACAGTAACAAGGTCCTGTCAATCCTGGATGATAAAAGGACAGGCTTAAAAATGCCAGGGCATGGGCACCCGAGGGCCCATGAGCAGTAGGGGATACGTTCCCACCCTTGTCATCAAGGACAACAGACCTAGCCAGTTAACCTAGCTGTGAGCTCTCACCTACTTGCCTCAGTCTCCAACTTCCTGTTCTGCGCCTTAGGGTGACCGTCTGCCCAGCTCTGGCCCAGCCGTCCTCTCAGATGGCAGAGGTAGGAAGTTCTGAACAGATGCTGAAAGCAGAACAAGAGGACATAATCAAGCTACTGGGAAACTCGGAGACAAAGACAAATCCTCTGATCTGGGATTGAAGCTACAGAGCCCCCATCCCCACCCCCACCGCATACACGGCCATTCTGCCCCTTGCTTGCACCTGCCTCCTGACTGGGCTCAGAACACCAGCTCTGTCAGGTTATATGGGTGTGGATGGGAGGGCAAGGGCGATACTACAAAGACCCTGGGCTTTGGGATAAAAATCCTGGGTTTCCACTCTTTGAGAGGTCACCTTTTCCTTATCTCCTTCCCAAAAAGAAGGGAACTTTGAGGGGTTGTCTGGATATATATAAGAATATATAAGAGCAACATACAACACAATAAAATACTGCAGAATACTTTTATTTTTTGAGTACTGCATAATTTTAAGGCATGATCCTTCCCTACTTTACGGGACTCAGATTCACTCATTCTTTGAGGGCAGGTCATTTGAAGAACATAAAACACTGAACAAGTTCTCCAGCTGTACCACCCCCACTGCGTTACTACAGGCCTGCCTCGTGGGTATGACTCTGGGTCTGGAGGGAACCCTGGCTGGTCTCAGGCCCCTCTGGCCTAGCTGTCCACTCTACAATGCATCCTCCACGCAGTGCCTGTCACCACCGCCTTCCACCCTAACAGCACCAGGGAAGGCAAAGGGCACTGTTCAGTTGAAACCTCCCTGTGCCAAAGGCCACTGAGCTCAGAGGTGAGGCTGGTTCCCCCAGCCTCTAGACAGTTGTTGCCACACAAGCCTCAGGAGAGGGAGACTTGGGAGTCTCTCAGCTCAACATTTCACAGAGGCAAGCATTTGGCTGGCAGGAGAGCTGCCTTATTTCTGAGATACGGACAGAGCCTGGGGTTTCAAGCCCCAGAATTCTAGTCCTCATCAAATTTTCTGAGAACCAATTAAGTGACACAAGCTGATATGACAATCATCAGAAATGTCTTCTGTACCCCTAGGGAACAATGCATTAGATCTCAACCAATGGCATGCCCTTTTAAAGGAGGGGGATGTGGGAAGAGCCACACCAAGAATAACTAAAATCTACATCAAATTCCTACAGGTCGTAGAACCTGGACAAGGCACTATTTTTGCAACAAAACAATGTGAATGATTCCAGAATTACCTTCTACAGAGTTGTAACAATCAAAAGATTAAATGTACAGATGGCGTAGGGCACGTGGGTGGTGCAGACAGTTAAGCCACCAACCCTTGGTTTCAGCTCAGGCCCTCATCTCAGGGTCGTGGGATAGCCCTGTGTGGGGTTCCCGGCAGAGTCTGCTTGGACCTTCTCTCCCTCTGCCCCTCCCCCTTCAAAAAAATAAGTAAATCTTTTTAAAAAATGTACAGATGGTGCTTTGTAAGCTACCTTACAAAGAGTGACATAAATATGAGGTATAATGCTTACTCATTTCTAGATTAGTCAATAATTGCCCCTAAAATGTAGTTCGTACACAAAATGGAGGGTTTCTGATGACTGGGTATGTTCCAAGGAGTCGGGGTTTGCATTCTGAATCCCAGTTCTTGGGCTACAGGGCGGGGCCAGAATAGGAACATCCAAGCAGTTTCTTGGACAATGCTTTTTAAAATAAATTCTAAGTGATTCTTTTTTTTTTTTTAATCATCTACCAAATTCAAAGGAAAATACATTGAAATAAAAAAAAAACAAACACTAACTTGAAGTCTAAGTAATTGAGCTGCAGAAACAGCATGGTCTGGAAGGAAAAAAGGCCGAGAGTCAGCTGAATCTGAACCCCAGTCCAGCTTCTGGACTCCCTGGGTGTGCTCCCTCCCCAGAGCCCTTGTCAGGCCGGGCCTTAACCATTTTTTCTCCCTCTCCTTCACCTCCCCACCCATGCAACAACCTCGAGCCCGACTGGTCAGATCGGTGCCTTGTTTGTCTTCTCGCTCCCAGACTTCAGCACAGGGATTTAAATATACACTTGGACTCTTTCCAGTTGTCAGGCGTGTGTAACGTTGAGGGGAAGGAGGGAGCAGGTGCCTGAGATTCCGAGGAAACCGTGGCCCCATAAAACACGCGGCCCTATGGAAGCACAGAGCCTATGCGAGTGCAGAGCCGGGGAGCCAGGTCCCTCAACCTCTGTGGGTTCACCAGCGGCTGTGCCGCCCTCTACCCCCGGGCAGCTCCCGGGCCCGCCCCAGGCTCGGCCCGGCGGAAAGGGCGCGCCGGGACAGAGTCCTTTTCTCAGTTCTCTGTCCCAACAATTCAGGCAGGCCGGTGTCATCCGCCTCACTCAAAGCCCGGGGACTGGGAAGGAGAAGGGGAAGGGGAACGGGGGGTGGTTCTCCGCCAGTCAGATAGATCGGCGCCGCCCCTGGTCTTCGGACCTCCAACGCCGGGTTCTCCCGCAGACCGCGGCGCGCCGGGCTGGGACGACGCCGTCCGCCGCGGCGGTGGGGAGGGCTGCCTGGGGCCTGGCAGGTGCTGCCGCACCCCGCCGACTCGGAGGGAGCTTCCAGCCGGCTCTAAAGCCGCCGGAGGGGCCACCCGCGCGCCGCGGACCGGGCCTCGCTCACCCGGCCCTGCCTCAGTTTCCTCACCTGCGCCGCGGCGGAACCCACCCCCGCGGACGTCACGTGCGCGCGTGCTGCTAGCACCGCTTGCCCCCGCCCGCCTGCTCCGGGGCCGAGCGCCTGGAGGCTAAGGGGCCAGGCCCTCCCCCGCCCCAGGGGTCCGAGGGGTGGCCCCCGCGCCTGCGCTCCTTGGCGCCTGCGCCGCCGTGCCTCTCTCACGTGACCGGCCCCGCTCCTCCTGTAGGAGCTCGGACTCCACCGCCCCCTCTCCCCCGGCAGGGCCCCGCCCCCTGTGGGAGGAGCCCCAGCTCTGAGGCCGTCCCACTTGTTCGGCACTGCGCTGCGGAGGCCAGCTTACCTTAGATCCTTAGGCAGCTCCATCCATGTGCCGTTCCTCGTTCTCACAGCGCTAGCTTAGTTCATTCCGTCCCGAGTGGTGACCCTAGACCCCTGACTCATTCGTTAGGGGCACTGCCGGGAGCAAAAGGAGACTCTGGACTGCCTTAGTTGGCTCTGAAAACACCTGCCCTGTAGCCGTGGGCAGAAGACACACCTTTCAGCTTAGCGATTTTTTGAGTTTTTTATGGACTTTTTTTTTCTTTTTGGCATAGGGATGAGGAATCTTTACGACCGACGCATTCCGATGACTGTTCTTTCAGGCTTTAGGGGCAAATTCAGAATTGCTAGCCGCTGACCCCATCTCACATTCTCTTTTACCCCCAAATCCTAGCCATTCGGCAGAGGATAGTGCCTGGTGGCCTGGAGCATCGGCTCCTGGGATGTTGCCAGACTTCTCTTGGAGTCTGAGTAACATGGTCTGGTTACACTTACTCATCTATCCATTGATTCTTTTACTCCTCATATATTAAGGGTCCACACTGTTTTATGAAAGTAGGCGGTTGGGAGAACACCTTTTCTGAGACAGGAAGAACTGACTCACCATAGAACACTTAAAATATCACTAGGACAATGGGGTGATCAGTCACAGTGTTGAACGGTGTAACAGAGCAGGGCTGACATGCCTACTTGTCAGGGATGGCCATCTGCCTGCAATGCCTTTCCCCCACTTCACCTGGGAACCACCTCCTGGTGTACAAAGTCCAAAGGCTTCCCTGATTTACCTCCCTGACCTCCCATTCAGTCTCCAGGTTCTTTGTAAGTTTATGGACCTAAAGGATCTATTCAGGAGGTCTCTCCTTGACCCAGACTGTGAGTTCTTTTGTTCATCTATGGGACCCCAGAGTCTGGCCCAGGGCCAGCACCAGGACATACTTGGGAAGTGTTATAAAAAGAGGGTGTTTCTAGATTGAGGCTGAGAAGGATCAGTTTAGGTGAGCACGCAGACTTCTTGCAGGAGTAGGTAGGTATTTGATTTGAAGGCCCAGAAATATTTGGTATAATTTGGTACAAAGTAGATATGGTCATAAGAAGGCAATTTACCCCCAGAAGAACTTTCTCACTCTTGCCTCATTCCTCCTCACTCTATGAGGGGAAGGGGAAGAAGGTTCATTTTCTCCATCCTGAAATAGGATGTTTGGTCAACAGTGAGGAAGGTTGCAAGGAAGAAGGGCCACTCAGAACAAAACAGGAAGCTATTTCCTTTGGGTATGGGTCCCCAGAGACTGACCATTAATGGCAGAACCATTCAGGGGTCAGCAGTAGCAAAATTCCGAGGTGAGAAGCTCCCTGAGGTTTCAGCTGAGATATAATTACCAAATGCAAAAGCCGTGATTATATTTACACTTCTGTAGCATTCCAAAGCTCTGAACTTCAAAAGCCAGGCTAGATCTGATAGGTAATTAACACGCTCCTCACACTCCTGATTTGTCCAAGAAGGTACAGGCTGAACTCATTAAAAAGCAGTCATCAGACCAGAAGAATAAGTTATGGGCAAGTAGGCACACGAAAGAAAACTTACAAAGCTCAAGGATTAAAAACAAAAACACCAATCTGCCAAGTTTTAGAGAAAAGTAATTCTAGCATTGTAAAGACCGTAAAATAACCTAGATTTGAATTTAAGGGAATGGACATTCAGATTGACTGGCTTCGTGACAACTTCTGTAACTTCGGTATGTGATCCTTTTGACAGGGGCTAGGAAAGTGTTTTGTCCTTCACAAACCCCATAGCGCAGGCAGAAAGCATTGCTAGCAGGAGGCAGATGTGGGTAAAGACTTGTGATTCTTACAGCATCGCAGCTACTTCCAGATTCAGCTAGCTTCGTCTGCTCACTCAGCAGTGATCCATGCCAACAGTATAACACAATTTTTTAAGCTGATGGGTCCTGCAGTATGTCTGGGCTCAGTGAGAACAGTTTATGAAGCAGCTAGCATTAAAGTGAAAATAAAGTAAAAATGGGTGCTTGACTTCATCGACTTCATGAGGCCCAGATTCTCATTTTGTGGATACATGAAAGTCTAATCAAGATCTAGAAATGTATGAACCACAACAATGTGCACACATCAGCTGCAAATACCTTTTTACTTGCCAATAGCCCTGATTCCTACTCTTCCTAATTTTTAAAAAGTATATAAAGATGCCCTACTTCCACAGTGTGCCTCACACCCAAGCCTTTAGGGTCTTCTATGGGGAGTCCTCAGTAGACATAACCAATGGCTTACCAGGTGAATCAGTGACTGGGGGCTGGATGGTGGGATCACTGTGTCCCCAGGTTGGGGAAGTAAGGCTGTCTTGAGTGTCCCCACTCATCATCATTTGCTCTATTTCTTTGACATTTACTGAGCTTTCATTTGGATAGGCAACTTTGATTTGCAGGAAACAGAAAACCCAACTCAAAATATCTTGAAGTGAACCATAATGTCACCAATGATCTAGATTCTTCTACTTCTCTGCTTTATGTTATCCGTCTGTTGGTTTCATGTCAGGGATGGTTCCTCTTGTGGTCATCGGATGGCTTTCAAGATCCAGTAAGGGGAGGGGCAGTTAGACCCAGAAAGGAACAAAGCCCAGAGCCTCATTCTGATTGGCCAGTCGCTGTGGCTGGGGTACTGCCGCAACCTGATTGGTCTAATCTGGGTGAGTTTCCATCTCATGCATCACTGCATGCATGCTTAACAGGGAAAGTAGAAGTGAAATAAAGGTGTTAAGGTGTTCCAAAGCAGTCTCACAGGCAAAGTCTAACTCTTATCTATATTTTTGGACTCAGAGCCACTGATGTTGGGATTTGTCACACAGTATTATCCTTTGGCTGTTAGGAACACTGGTGATGGAACATTTCTTAACGAGTGTTCCGCTATTGTCTTCTGCTCAAAGTTGGCAAGAAGTTTTGATAAATAGATGTTTGACATCTTAATGATAGTCTTTAAAAACACATGAATTGATGACACTATCTCTCATTGCTTTGGAATTTATTTTATCTAGTTCAAGAGATTTGGTAATTTTCCCATTGCATTACAATCCTTTCGCATACATCTTAGTAGCAAAACATAATAGATTTTATTTGTGTGGGGGGTTGGGGGTGGGGGTGGGGATAGCTTTCTTTCTTAGTTTTATAAACCTCTTGATTGTTGCTTTGCAAGAAAATAGAAAAATGAAGTCACTTCTCTGATGACAAATTTCCTTTACTATTATCAAACTTATGTTCCACTGCTGTGTGTATGAATTTCTTCATGCACAGTAACTTTTTCATTTGAGTGCCAAATCATAATGTAATCTTTTGGAAGATTTTTGTACAGCAATTAAACTTAACTCATGGAGCATAAACAATGCACACTTGTAACTGAATGCAACTTCACTAATACAGAATTCAGATTTTATAAGGAAACATAAATGTCTGAGAGGAGTTATGAAAGATACATGAAAGAATAATGAGGCAAAATCTGCCTTAGCGAATATCAAAATATACCATAAAGTCATTGTAATTCAAATGAATATGGCTATTGTCTAAAAACTCTGCTTTATCTGTAGTTTCTCAGTCATGGTATGAATTTACTTCTCCCCCCGCCCTTTTTTTTGTGTGTGGCTTGAATTTAGAAATTGGTAGAGCCAGAGAGTAACAGTGGAATTTACGGTAAGGAGACTGAGGTTGGTCACATGGGCAACCAATCAGGTTCACATGATTGAGTCTCAACGAAAACCGTGGACACCAAGGCCTGGGTGAGCTTCTCCAGTTGCCAATGCTCTGTGTGCGTTTGTCACACGTCACTGCTGGAAAAGTAACACTGGGGGCGCCTGGGTGGCTCAGTTGTTAAGTGTCTGCCTTCAGCTCAGGTCATGATCCCAGGGTCTGGGATCGAGCCCAGTATAAGGCACCCTGCTTGGCAGGGAGCCTGCTTCTCCCTTTCCCACTGCCCCTGCTTGTGTTCCCTCTCTCACTGTCTCTCTCTCTCTGTCAAATAAATAAAATCTTTTTTAAAAAAAAGAAAAAAAAAAGAGAAAAGAAAAGTAACACTGTTCATGACTCCACAGAGGACAGCTGGAAGCTCTGAGTTTGCTACTTTCTTTTCTTTTCTTTTTTTTTTTTAAGATTTTATTTATTTATTTGACAGAAAGAGAGACAGCCAGCGAGAGAGGGAACACAAGCAGGGGGAGTGGGAGAGGAAGAAGCAGGCTCCCAGCGGAGGAGCCTGATGCGGGGCTCGCTCCCAGAACGCCGGGATCACGCCCTGACCCGAAGGCAGACGCTTACCGACTGAGCCACCCAGGCGCCCCTGAGTTTGCTACTTTCTTAAACTCTGCTCTCTAAGTCTCTTTCTTAGGCTAATTTTGATCTGTATCCTTTCCCTATGAAAAAAACTATAACCGGGAACATAACAGCTTCCAGTGAATTCATGAGTTTCTCTAGTGAATTGCCAACCCCAAGTGTGGTCTCGGGGTCTCTGAACTTGCAGTCGGGGTCAGAAGTCAGGGAAGTTTATGGATCATGCTCCCTCAAACTCACCGACCTTGATACGTTTGAGGGCATCTGGGTTATGCTAGCATGGTAAAACAAGTTAAGAACTTTTCTACTGATTCAGCTTATTAAATTCTATTTTTCTGAAGAAATACTCATTGTAACTAAGTTTTAAGATATATTTATTTCAAGTTGTTCCCTACTAATTTTCTGAAAGCTCTGCTTTATATAGTTATATCCCATTTCTCAATCCATGTCTCAATTTCCTTGTCACTTTTTTTCCTTGAATTAAAAAATTACCTTCAGTTTTAGTAAAATATAAATTTTTATTAAGCTATGGTTGAGGTAAACCCATTTTAAGTGTTCAATTTAAAGAGTTGTGACAAACGTATACAGTCATGTACCAGCAGCACCACAATCATCATAGAGAATATTTCTATTTCCCACTAGAGTTCCCTCATACCCATTGGTGGCCAATCCCCTTCCCTAGGCCCCTGGCCCCAGGAAATCACTGATCTGCTTTCTATCCCCTCAGTTTTGCTTTTTTTTTGGGGGGGGGTAGAATCTCATATAAATGGAATCATGCAGTATGTCGTATTTTACTTCTGGCTTCTTTCACTTAGAATAATGGTTTTGAGACTCGGCCATGTTGCAGCATGTATCCATATGCCATTCTTTTTTGTTGCTGACAAGTATTCCATTGTATAGATGTGCCAAATTTTATTTATCTGTTCACCAGTTGATGGATATATTTGGGTTGTTTTTAGTGTTTTTTGGCAGTTGTGAATAAAGGCCCTATGAACATTTGTATGCAACTTTTGTTTGGACATATGCTGTCATTTCTCTTGGATCAATATCTAGGAGCGGTCGTATGGTAAGTGTATGTTCAACTTTATAAGACACTCACACTGTGCTTCAAAGTCTCTGTATGATTTTCATTCCCACCAGCAACGTATAAGAGTTTCAATGCTGCACATTGTCACTAATATTTGGTATTGTCAGTTGCCTACTGTGATTTCCTCCACTGCTAGCACAATTGCCGTTAGACCTTGAAGCCACTCTCTGTGCTTTCGTGCATATGGTCCAGCCTCTACAAAGATCTTGCAGGAATCCAGAGACTGAGAGGACTCAGACCCTCCATTATGTTGGGTGTCTCTAATCCCATCTCTTCTGTGAGTCTTAGAAATTTCAACATCCCCATGCACCTGGCTTCTCCATCCTTCCCTCCCTTCCACATACTGGCTTCTTCCTTCTTTCCAAGGGGACGAGCCAATAGGTGAGGCTCCTCCCCTCCACTGGCCGGAAACAAAAACTCTTACTCCTCCTTCTCTGTTCCCAAGATGCTACTCCTCAGATCACTGCCATCAGAGGGGTCTCTATCCCTATCTCTATCTCAGTTCTGTTTCTGTCTCTCTACGTCTGCACCAGGCAATGTCGGTCTATATCAACCTGCTAACATTGTATGTGCCTAGAACCAGGTGTAGAAGGAAATATTGCAAATTGGTACTAATGGTTATATTTTGGTAAAGGATAAAACACGAGAGAGAGATTTACTTTTTAATGTATAAACTTGTGGTTGGCAACGATGTGTTGGCACTTTAAAGCAATGTCATTACAGAGAAAATAACTACAATGTTAAGAAATAAAAGTGTCTTCACACTCCACATCTTGGGCACATCTGTTCTAGATCTCTATAGTTCTTCCCAGCTCGGCCTCCTTCTCATCTAATTATTAGTTATTATTTTAAACTATCTCCATTTTCACTGCTGTGGAGGATGCCCTCAGAGCTCCCAGACAAAGAGAGCCCTGCCTAGTGAGACAGGTGGCTCCATTCATTAGGGAGCTTCCCAAGACGCTCTTGGTTTCATTCTAAAAATGTTTAGAGGGAAAAGCATCCCCGAGAGGGTCTAGGAGCGCCTGACACAGTCCATAGTGTCTTTTTCCCAGTGCCACCTTCAGTATAGCATGTGTCACAGACAGAACCCTATGTGGGATGAAAAAAAAAGCATTGTGTCCCAAACCACAGACACCCTGCTTTGGACAATAATACACTGCCACCAGCCGGTCCTTCCGAGAGAAGATGGAAGTCTCCTCCCCTCTCCAGTCACCTGGCTGTATGGACTCTTGCCGGTCTCTCAAGGTATCAAGAGCATGCCCTCGTTGGCACACTGTCAGGACACCCAGAGACCTGTTTGGATGCTCTATCAGCATCCCAGGGGTTTTGGTGAGCTTCTGGTCAGTGACAGGGGTGGCCAGGACTACTTTCTAAAAAAGCAAAGGGGTGGGTATTCCCCACACTCTCCTCAGCCTCACCAGGGGAAACATCAGCTCAAAGCCTTTGCTTGGCAAGGTCTCCTCTTTGGTAACTCAGGGTCTCCTCCCAGCAGGTTGCCGTCAGAGTGGCTTCTGTGCCACGTGTGAGGCAATACCTAGTCTCCGTCCTTGGCCCTAGGCACGCAGGCACGCAGGGAAAGCTGGGGCTTGTCTGTGCTCAGATCCTGTGGACACCCAGGGAGACTAGGAACTGGACTGGCTCTGCAGCAGGCTCCTGGGTGGGGGTGGGGGGGTCCCTGCGGGTCCCGTGGCCCTGTTCTGAAGTGCCCACACTTCATGAAGAGGTCTTCACACATCTTATCTCACATGCCATCTGTTATTCAGCCATACTGGGGTTCCTACATGTTTCCAAACATAAGAGATCTTCGCACACAAGCTGTTTGCCCAGCCTCGACTGCCCTTCCTGCTACTTTTCTGCTGTCATACTCCTCTTCATCCTTCAATGCCCAGGGCAGGTATCATCTGCGTTATGCTGCTCTTACAGTCTGCCTGAGTTAGTGCCCCTCTTCTTCTTATTTTTTTTTTATTTTTTAAAGATTTTATTTATTTATTTATTAGAGAGAGAGAGTGAGCGAGAGAGTACAAGAGGGGGGAGGGTCAGAGGGAGAAACAGGCTCCCACTGAGCAGGGAGAGCTGGACACAGGACTCAGTCCTGGGACTCTGGGATCATGACCTGAGCCGAAGGCAGTTGCTTCACCGACTGAGCCACCCAGGCGTCCTAGTTCCCCTCTTCTGAGCTCCCACGGTTAGTTCCTTCTTCTGCTACCGCAGCCCCTCCCTCTCTCTGCCTCCGCCACTGGACTACCATATGCTCTTCATACCCACACTTCCAGACTGGGGCTTGGGACGGTTATTAAGAATGGCTTGACTCTCCCCCTACCACTCTGAGACAGGAATCCTGATTATGGAAATGAACCCAGAGAGGAAAGGTTCAATGGATCAGCCAGGGTTCATTACAGTTTTCTCTAAAGAGGACTCTGTGATTAGTGATTTAAGTTACTTCGGCACCACAACCAGCAGGCACACCTTTGCTAAAGAATTAATCATCTAACAAACACCCACCATCCCACTGAGTCATTGTGCTGGAGGGGCAGGTTCCAATACTTAGGAACATTCCTGCAAGCCTGATCCTTGGCCAGACCTTTCAACCATGCTGCTCAGGAGAGAGAAGCAAACCTTTCTTTCAAAGGAAAATATATGGATTTGAAGTGTTTTTCCCTGGGGGTACAGAATACATGACTGAATTTGAAGGATGTTTTTCTGCACAACTAGCATAAAATCTTCCATATTTTCCAACAAGTCAATGCATGGCTCATCCAGCAAATGATTTATATTAACAGATACCCATTATCTGCTGAAAGGGTTTCCCGGTGCCAGGACTCTCTCGGCAAGGCCCAGATCTAGGACTGTTCTCGATCCTTCGCGTGGTGCGGCGTTAGGAATTTGTGAATGTCAGAATATGAGTTTCGAGTGTCCAAATTTCCTAAAATAAACGTGCCCTGCGGCATCTGAAGGATTCATTTCAGTTTGTTCACCCTTCAAGAGGTTCCGTGTTTTGGGTTTTGTTTTTTGCTTTAAATAAAGCAGTAATTAAACATGCAACCCAACTCATTGCGTCTTAAATCTGGGAGCCAAGCAGGGTCTCAAAAAGACATTTGCACACCCCCATTTATAGCAACACTATTCACAATAGCCTAGAGGGGGAAGTAACCCAAATGTCCACCGCTGGGTGACTGGATGAACAAAACGTCATATGTATACGCACTGGAATATTATTCGGTCTTAAAATAGGAGGAAATCCTGTCACATGCTGCAACATGGATGAACCTTGAGGACATTGTACGAAGTGAAGTCATCAGTCACAGAAAGACAGATATCGTATGATTCCACTTATATGAGGTATGCAAAGCAGTCAGACTTCTAGAAACAGAAAGTAAAGTGGGGAGCAGGGGAGGGGTGGGCGTGGGGAGTTGTTTAATGGGCATGGAGTTTCAGTTCTACAAGATGAAAACGTTCTGAAGATCAGTTGTGGAATGAATGATGTAAGTATCCTCAGCGTATTGAACTGTACCCTTAAAGATGGTGAAGTTGGTAAATATCATGCTTTGCAATTTTTTTTAACACGATAAAAAATGGAACAATGACAACAACGAAACAAACTCTGAAGGCTACTCAGGATCACCTGGTCTGTCCTACTATTTTGCCGATGACACAGAGATCTGCCCAAAATCTTCGTCCATTTATTCAAGGTGACTTGACTCACAGGTGGCTACTCGTCGTGCTCCAGTAGCCCTTTTCCCAGCAGCTCTGTTGAGTTTCCTTCCTCCTCCAGCAGAGAAAGGAGGGACCCCAGGTCCTGTGGTGCTCCCAGGGCAGTGGGGAGAGGGCCTGCGAGACACTAAATTCTCATAGCAATCACCCTGTTTTTTCTCATACCACTATCAGCCTCGTGGGTGGCTCATTTTTACTGGATACAAGTAGAGATAACTATGGAAACAAGTCACGTGCTCCTCTGGGTCCTGAAGATGACAGAAGCCCAGACTGTTGCCAAAGAATGGCAGAGTGAGCATACCCAGTACCTGGGAAGCCTTTTCCTGGGTCCCGGGCCTGGAGCCACATGCCCAAGAGACACCATCTTATCTCAAACATGGGGTGGTTTGTTGGCTGGAGTCTGCATGCACCTTTCTACTCAGGCTCAGGGAGACTCCCCTCATCCTTGCAGACCTCCAAAATGTTCTCGCTACAGAGCTTTAGCGTCACTGAATGTGACCCTCTGCTAGGTATTCAAGGCCATCCCTGACCTGACCCCAATGTACTTTTCCAGTCGTATCTCACTGGAAGCTGACATTGCATAATGACTTTAGCTAGGGACTGGGGGCAGGGTGGAATTCCAGTTTTAACAGCCTTTCTCTCTGAGACCTTAATCACTTATCTCACTAAACCTCTCTTGCATCTATGCAGACGATAGGATGAGATAATGCATTCCAAACCTGAGCCCAGAACCCTCACAATGCAAGTAGTCTTTGAAGCCCCTGCAACTAGAGCTCTTCTCGGTGGCACAGGTGTCCTGTGCTCCACCAGATCAGGTTTATTTAGGAGATCTAGACACGATCTGTGCATTCCGACCTATGCCTCTGTCTCATTTGCTCTTCGTCCTTTCTAGAACATCTCACCCAAATCCCACGAAGGCCCAGATGAATGTCACCCCCTTCTTGAAGCCTTCACTGACCTTCCCAGGAGGAAAGTATCTGTACTAGTGGTTGACTTGCATGGCTCTGGGCTATAATTAGCCACAAGGAAACTGTGTTACCCTGTGTTACAAGGTCTCGCTAAATGCGTCTGCAGGAGTGGTGGAGTACAAGAAGTTCCAATATCTGAGATAAGCGCTTAGTCTTTCTCAAGGCACTATGGAAAGTTCTCCAAGCAAATTCCACAGTTCCTCTCTTCACAGGGATACTGTGAGACCTCAGGGAGGCACCTTTCTGACCTAGCTTGTCAGCTACCGCAAGCCTTAGGGGAGAATGAGGCTTTCTTGAGTATATTGCATGGAATCTTCTAGCAGGCTGCGGGCCGTGTTCTGATTTATTCAGCAAATGGAACCCTGGGTGGTGGGGTTGCCTCCCTCTGCACCACCTTGGGTACATGGGGTTGACCTCTGCCCCTGTATTCCCTACCGTGTTTAGATCCAAAGATCTAGGCCAACTTTCCTTTCCTACCTTCATAGCAGCTTCTCCGGCTTTGGATTCTCTTGGGACTTGGGGTTCCTCTCTTGGGACGTGATTCCAGCCAGCTTTGAGTAATTATTACTTGGCCTGTGATTTGCTCCTTGATGGGATTAGAAGCTCCTTGGGGACAGGGATTATGTTGGACCAATTTCTCTATGTGTGCAAAGTCAAGCATGGTACCGGCTGGTGCTTGGTACCTAATGGCCTCGTGTTAACTGTTACCACAGTGAAGACAGTAGCTACTAATTGCCATACTCTCATGACCTGTCTGACCGCGTTCTGCATTTCACATCCATGACCTCAGGAATCCTCACATCGGTTCTGTAAAGAAAGCATTGCTATTCTCTTAGAGATGAGGATTAGGGGTGCCTGGGTGGCTTAGTCAGTTAAGTGTCTGCCTTTGCCTCAGGTCATGATCTCAGGGTCCTGGGATCAAGCCCCACAGAGGGCTCTGTGCTCAGTGGGGGGGTCTGCTTCTCCCTCTCCCTCTGCCACCCTCCCTGCTTGTGCTCTCTCTCTTAAATAAATAAAACTTTTTTTTTTTTTTTAAGAGGAGGATTAGAAAGTTTCAGTGACTTGGTTAAGGTCATAGTGCAAGGAAAATGTAGAGATAGGGTTATAACTCATCTCCACATGAATGGATAGATGAGTGGGTGGCCACACATACAGACACATCACTGCATTTGCAAAATTCCTACTTCACCCCTGAAACCATCTATGCAAGCCTGAGGACAGCTGGCTTCCCCCAGACAACGTGGCCCAGCACGGTGACATGATCTGCCTGTTTGGGGGCTGCGGTTCGTCCAGACCCAGGCTGGGACGGCCACGTTCATAAGCTGCCACACTGAACAAGAGCATTTGCACAGTGGCTTCCGTGGCTTCGCTAGCTTCATCTTCGCGGTTGGCCTCAGTTTACTCTGTAAACTCCAGCAGGGCAGGAGGTTCCTCTCCTAGCACAGTGCCTGCCCTGGGGAGGTGCTCAACAAACAGCCATTATTATTTGCAAGTTGCCCCTTTTATAAGGTCTACATATATTTTCTTAATGAAAAATATGGAGGCTGAAGCAGGGATATTTTACACCAAATTAACTGGTAAGTCAATTTCTATGCAAACAAATACAAAAAGGAAACCTGTGTGCCGTCTGGCACAGGTCTGTCCGTCTGTGCCTGGTTCTTTGCATAAGCAGACACGTGGGCCTCATCAGCCTCCCTGCGGAAAGGCCTTCTCAGAGGACAGTCTGTGAAGTGCTGCTGACACCATACGGCTGTGAGAGGAAACACAGTCTGGGGCTTTCTTCCCGGCCGAGGGGAGAGCGGTGCAGGTGGTGGGGGAGGGGTGGGGTGGGAACGCACAGTGAGTTGAGCGCTGCACCAGCAGGAAGGGCCGCAGCAGGTGCTGTGGGGGATTCCCCACGTGCCGGGCATACCACTCTGCGTGCTGTCTGGGAACTAGCTCATTTCAGTGCCGCCGGGGCTCGGGGAAGCCAGAGGTGGGTGTTCACAGGTGGATAACCAGAGACTGACTCCCAGACAAGGAGGCCCCTGAAGGACCACGCCTTGTAGGAGAGAGTTAGAAGCTTTAGCTAATGGTGGTTATATCCGTGATCTTAATACTGGCCGTGAGCCATGGAGAATGGCCATTGCAAAGGCCGTTATAATAATTCGAGTCTGAAGGGCAGCGTTATGCCAAGAGACCCGTGTCAGTGGGTCCTCCTTCTCGTATTTCAGTGGAGTCATGGTGTACCTCAATTAGGTCCCCGGCGAAGCTGAAGAATGTGGTCATATCTCCCAGCTCCCTCCACGGGACTGACTTCCCCCCAAAGCTGCAGGTAGAGAAGCTGAAACCCAAAAGAAGAAGACGTGCGGAGCCTCTGACAAGGACCCACAGGTTCCGGACACCATACGGGAGGAGGAGACCGAACAGTGTGACGTTGATTGCACTTAGTCTGCTTGGCAGAGAAATAGGACTCCACGACGAGCAAGCGCACGACAATCTCAACCATCAGAGAGGTCAGTTGTCCTCCCAGGGGAAGGACCGGTGGGGAAAGTAGCCAGAGGAATTGCTGTCCCATTGTGGAGGCTGGTGCAGAAGAACCCTTTTGAACCACGAAGACTGGGGAATGAAGCATCTCCTCTAACAATCACGGAGGAGGCTGAGGCTCTAAATGTGTATTTCAGACTTTTTAAAGTAAAGAAATTGAGGTGCTTTGACTCGTAAGGATAAATTTTACTTTTTTTTTTTTTTTAAGATTTTTCATTTATTTATTTTGACAGAGAGAGAAACAGCCAGCAAGAGAGGGAACACAAGCAGGGAGAGTGGGAGAGGAAGAAGCAGGCTCCCAGCAGTGGAGCCTGATGTGGGGCTCGATCCCAGAACGCCAGGATCACGCCCTGAGTTGAAGGCAGACGCTTAACGACTGAGCCACCCAGGCACCCCTAAATTTTACTTTTTAAAAAAAATAAATTTTGTTTCCCCAGTGGAAAAATTGCTTTATTTCTTTTTAATTTTACAGCATTCGTGATCATTATAAAGAAGTTAAAGTGATACAGGAAAGTATTAACGACACAAAAATTCGGCAGCGATCCTATCACTCAGGTGAGCGTCTTTCCATATAGTTCTCTGTGCACAGATGCGTGCACACGTTCATAAACATATGTCCCGAGATAATTCATTTGCTATGTCCTCACATATCTCTCTACATCATTGCTTTTAATGGCAACGTTATAGTCATAGCAAAATGTTTTCGGCATCAATTCCAGTAATGTCGCTTGTTCTTTCTACCTACCTATCTGAAAGACACAAGACATTAAATACCAAATCAAAGTTATTTTTTTGTAATCCGCTCTTAAAATTGTCAGTCTATGGTTATATGTTCTTGCTTTTGTTCTGTGAAGTTACCAGGAATTGCTCCTATCTTTGTTTCAAGAAAAGGTTAGATGCTAGGCATAGTGGAACCTGGGATACAATACCGCAAGATTATGGAGTTCGTTCTGCCAGTTATGTAAAACAAAACCCTGAGAAGGGAACGTGGGCAGGCAGGGCTTGGAAAAGTTCCCTAAACCTGGAGCCCCTCCCCTGCACCTCTGTCGGCGCTCCTCCACTCTCTGATACTGCCCCCTGGTGGTGGTGCTGGGCAGTCAAGCTAGGGCCTGGCAACCTCAGTCATGTCTTTTCCACCTTTTTCCCTTCGCTGGGATACTGGAAGGGCACTACTTAAGCAGAAGGAAGAAACACTACAAGACTAAAAAGCTTTATTTTTAGTTACGTGGAATCTGAGTCTTATAAAATAGTTTTGGAATAAGGTCAAAGAACCCAATCCCTTTATAGCATCTTTGCAAACCCCTCATCTTTCTCACACCTCCCTCCCTCCCACCCTCCCTCCCTCTCTCTCTCTCTCTCTTTCTCTTTCTCTCTCTCTCACATACACACACTCATATGCATATACATACCAAAATCACATGCTCACTCAGACATACTACCACATTCCCCCTATTTGTGGGCATTCTAATTGTTTTGGGTTTTTCACTACTAGAAACATATTTTGCTGTACAACTTTGTACATACATCTTTACACGTCTTGATGAATTAACAAATGTTTTCTCGTGTCTCGCTTCCTTTGCTGGAGCAGAGGGGCTGTGGGAGGCACAAAGTGGCAAGAGTTTCTTTTCCCTGCTTGTACCAGAGTGCCCCAAAGGCTCAGAGCTCTGCCTGGGGACTACGGTGAAGCTTCAGCCCTTGGAGGCAGCCATGCAGGTGCAAAGGAGCAGTGACGGTTGGCACTTTCAAACTGCTCTTCAGAGAGCAGAGGGAGCAGATTCACTGAGCCGGAGAGACACTACATGGTATTGGACGTGTGCTCACATGACATATCACTAGGGATGACAGATAAGCTAGGGAGGAATCTAAACTAATAAGCAGAATAAGATCACTGAAATATGGGTAATCACTCTTAATGAATAGTTTTCAGAGGACATATTGACCTGGGAACACATGGCAAATAGCTTCTGTTTATTGAGCACTTATATGTGTTACCTCATGGAAAGCCCGGAACAACCTTACATGGGAAATCCTACAAGAGCACTAATTTTAGGGGAAGCAGGCATCTGGGGTACAGAGAGGTAAGTAACTTGCTTACAGCCATGTGGCTGATAAATGCCAGGGCTTGAAATTGTTTGCAGGTCTTGCTGAGCCCAAAATTCTTGTTCTAAATCATTTTGTTATGCTTCTTTCCAATTAAAAAACAAATTACTTGAAGGGAAAATCAAGTAGAAATTGACCAATCTCATTATCAATTCTTTTGTTTTGTTTTGTCTCCAATCTCCATTGAGCTAAGGGGCTACATGCCTCTCATTTCTTCATTAAATACCCATATAGTCATTTACTTTTTCTTCTAGAGTTTCCAAAGTATTTGATGTGCCCTTAGGCCTGATATTTTGTTACGCTTCTTATTGATAATCTTTTAAGAAACAGTTTCTTAGATTATTTCACCGTTATTCTTTTTGTCTTCTCTCTCTCTCTCTCTCTTTTTTAAGTAGGCTCCACACCCAATGTGAGGCTTGAACTCATGATCTTGGGCTCAAGTGTCAGATCCTGTACCAACTGAGCCAGCCAGGTGCCCTTCACCATTATTCTTCATGTCTAAGGAATATCACTTACGCACAGTGGAGAAGGTATAGTTACCTACAAACTAACCATTTCTGAGAAGGAATTTGAATCAGAGTGGGGGGATATGAGGAGCAATTCAGTCTTGATTAACAGACTCCAGGGAGCTTATCTCTCGTGGTGAAACTTCCTGGCGAAGTGAGGCTGGGTTCTTCCATCTCTTCTCAGTGGTGTCTCTCTCCTGGCCTTACCTCAAACGTCTGTCTCTGCTGGAGAAGCCATTTGGTAACATCCCCTCTCAGCTGCTGACCTCTCTCTTTCTTTCTTTCTTTCTTTCTTTCTTTCTTTCTTTCTTTCTTTCTTTCTTTCTTTCAAGATTTATTTATTTATTTATTTATTTATTTATTTATTTGACAGCGACAGCCAGCGAGAGAGGGAATACAAGGAGGGGGAGTGGGAGAGGAAGAAGCAGGCTCCTAGTGGAGGAGCCTGATTGCTGACCTGTTTCTGAAGGCTGAAACACTTGGAAACTTCATCTCTTTCTAAAGGGAAGTCTTTGGGAGTCATTCTTTGGGTACTTCCTCCTGACTGACCTCGTTCTATAGCGCCATGACTTTCGTTTTTGTTTGCTGAGATGTACTGTCTTTGTTAGCCTTAGTCTGGAGTTCTCTCTTGAGAAAACTTTTTTTTTTTTTAGTTTTTGTTTAAGTTCCAGTTAGTTAACATACAGTGTAATATTAGTTTTGGGTGTACAATGGAGTGATTCGGTATTTCCATACATCACCCAGCACTCATCACAGCAACTGCCCTCTGCCCCCCCCAACCCCACCTTCTGGTAACCATCAGTGTGTTCTCTATTGTTAAGAATGTTTCTTGGTTTCTCTCTCTCCCTTTCTCTCTCTCTCTTTTTCCCCTTTGCATGTTTGGGTTGTTTCTTAAATTCTACATATCAGTGAAATCATATGGTATTTGTTTTTCTCTGACTTATTTTGCTTAGCATAATATTTTCTAGTTCCATCCATGTTGCTGCAAATGGCAAGATTTCATTCTTTTTTTATGGCTGAGTAATATTCCATTGTGTGTACGTATCACATCTTCTTTAGCCTCTCCTCAGTCAGACAATTGGGCTGTTTCCATAATTTGGTAATTGTAGATCTTGTGGAAACTTTTGAAAAGATTGAAGTACAAAAGGTAAGCAAATTAAACTTAAAGTGGGGAAAAACTTCATGCCTTCCTGGCCGTCTAGAAAGGGTCATAGAATACCGGGGAAGACCTCCATCTAAAGCTTTAGCTTGAGTAACACTGACTACAGAGTTTGCACTGCAAGATGACAGCTGTGGGAATACACGGCATGGAACTGTGTTCAGGAGAGGTGATTCCCCCAGGAGAGACAATGCTGAGCACTTCGTCCTGATGGGCTACGGGCAGATGGCATTGTGAGCTCAGCGGCAGCTCAGCCTTACTCCAAACTACTCCCGAATCCTAAGACATTTGTCTTGGTTATTTTTCTCTAAAGATTCTTTTTCCCTTTGGTTAATGTTTGCTAGGGAACTTCACTGAATTGGCTCCTCTCCATAGATTTGCTGACCGCATATGCTGGGAACAATTGCCCTGCCTCAAACTATGCATTACTTGTTCCTCTTCTAAAGAATTGCTTGGAAGATTTTTATCCTGACTAATCTTATACTTGAAGTTTTAATCTCCAGATGGCATTATTTGACCAGACGTATATACTACTATTGCGGTGACATTTGCTGAGAAAGTTGCTCTTTATTTAGGGTTTTTTACTTAGTAGCTTTACCCATGACAATGATAACTTCTTTTGATATCTTGTTTTGCAGGGATCTGGAGATGGACACTAATTTGTCAAAAGTCATGTTCTCAGGAATGTTGTCCTGAAGAACCTCTTCAATAAACCTGTTACTCCTGAACAGTGATCCCAAGAAGCTCTGCCCGGGGCTTGCCCTTATGCATCGGTTTAATTCCTCCTGATTTCAAGATTTACTTAGTTTTATCATTTCTCAGTGATTCAACAAACCATCATCCTTCACAGCCGGCCTTCTTTGAGGTTTTATTCTGAGCATTTTGATCTTTGGACATTATTTTTCTGTACGAATTTTCCGAATATCTTCTTTTCTGGCCAATCCTATTGGTGGGAGCTTCTCTCTTTAATGCCATTTTCTCTGTAATTATGTCCTAAATGGAACACTTCTTTCAGACCAGAATTTGGCGGCGGGGGGAAATTTCCTTCTGGATTTTTGTTCATTGGATTTAGTTGCTCCTGAATAGACTTGTGAGAGATCATATCTTTGTCATCATCTTTTCTGAGAGCTACCCGAGGGAGCAGCTTGGGGAACTGGTTCCGGTCACATTTGCCCACTGACAAGGTATCCATGGATGTCACTTAAAGAATGTGCCCCAATCATGTCTCTTTTTAAAAAAGAAAAAAGAACTACATACACACACACACACACACACACACACACACACACACTACTTAAAAACAATTTTTTTTAAGTAGTCTCCACGTCCAACATGGGGCTTGAACTCATGACCCCGAGATCAAGAGTCACATGCTCTAACAACGGGGCCAACAAGGTGCCCCCACATACACTACTTTTTGAAGAGCCTTGTCTTGACTATGTTTATCCAAGGATCTCAGGCCTCCAAGGGACCCTCCTGGGCTAATTATTTTGTGGCTAATTTTACTCATGGAATCTCTTTATTCAGCAACTGATTTTTGAGGAATCTCATAAATGCCGATTTTATGTACTGATTATGACAGTGATAAATATTGAGGAATTTTTCCTGGGCTAACTTTTCTCATAAAATTGCTTTCTATTGGTCATTACTCATGAAGATTTTTCCTTGGTCAGGCTCATCTGTAGAATTTATCTCCCCTGCTGATAATTCTTGCAGAGTCTCTTCTCAGCTATTTGCATCCACATAGTTTCTCCAGAGAAATGATCTGGAGCGATTTCATTCTGGCCCATTCTGGTTCTGGAATATGTCCCCAGAAGTGACTTTTTGAGGGGAGGAGTGGGGAATGATTGCAGTCTGCAGTCTGGCTGAAATAGCCATGGGTTTCATCATGAGGGGCAATGATTTCTCATGAATTTCTCCCTTCTTGGCATTATATGTGGATTTTTCTTTCCTGGTGCCTCTTATGGAGCATTTTTGCCCCAACAACCCCTGTCTATGATGTGTATGTCTCTTGATATTTTTGAGCATTCCATTTCACTTTGCCTAAAATTATCCATACGAGTGATATTTTCAGACAATGATATCTTTGGATCCTGTCATTTTATTCCAGAAGGTTGTCCTTTTGGACAATGGCAACCAAAGAATTGTTTCCTGTTCTAATCATTTCTTTGGGATGGGTATCTTTTTTTTTTTTTAAAGATTTTATTTATTTATGTGACAGAGAGACAGCCAGCGAGAGAGGGAACACAGCAGGGGGAGTGGGAGAGGAAGAAGCAGGCTCCCAGCGGAGGAGCCTGATGTGGGACTCGATCCTGGAACGCCAGGATCACACCCTGAGCGGAAGGCAGACGCTTTAACGACTGCGCTACCCAGGCGCCCCTGGGATGGGTATCTTTTGACCATGACTCTAGAGGACAGCAGACCCAAGAAACCCCATCTGGTGCCCACATGACTTCTGACCATGGCTTCCAAAGTCCTGTTGTCTGGGAACACTAACTGAAATTCTCTTCTTTCTATGACATTTGGACTTGCCTTTTGCTGAAAGACATTAGAAGAAGTTTCTTCTTGACAAACAGAACTCAAACATGAAAGTAGAAAGACCCAGAGGACTTTCCCTTTACTAATATGAGACATACACTATGACTTACCTATAAGCCTCCTTGAGGAATTGTTGGCTCAAGTATTTTTTTTTTAAAGATTTTTTATTCATTTATTTGACAGAGAGACAGCCAGCGAGAGAGGGAACACAAGCAGGGGGAGTGGGAGAGGAAGAAGCAGGCTCTCAGCGGAGGAGCCTGATGTGGGGCTCGATCCCATAACGCCAGGATCACGCCCTGAGCCGAAGGCAGATGCTTAACGACTGAGCCACCCAGGCACCCCTGTTGGCTTAAGTATTGAACTATCTTCACACCAATCATAAATTTTAATCCAGCCATGAAAATCACTCACCAGTTTTTCTTTGTTGACAAGCATCTTCTTAAAGCCATATTGTTGGTTAATACAAGCTATTTCATTTTCATATTCTGAACATATCTGGTTGTGAGAGCATAGCTTTTGTATTTGTTCCCCAAAAGTCATCCTTCTTATTTTCTTTCCCAAGACAAAAAAGGGGTATTTATTTCCCATAGGATATTATTCTGCCTTTTGAAAAATATTTACAGTCTATATAGAAATATAAGAATGACATCAATCAGTACTAATTACTCAAAAGAATGTTTTTACTGGAAGATATTATTCTATCAAATCAGTAGTAATTACTCAAAAGAATGTTTCTACTGGAAGATCTTATTCTATCACTGGGAAAAACTTTAATTTATGGACTTTATGACTTTCATGGGTTATTAACAGCATCTCAAAAGGATCTAAGATGAAATTTTGAAGTATCTTGTTTGGGATTGCAAATGCTTAGAGCATCGGTTAACTTGGCTGATAATCAAGACAATAAAATATGCATGAGTGGGCTTAAATGCTTCTGGATAACACTGATCATTTGAAAGCTCTTTGAAGATTTCATTTCATCTAAGAGGTAAGAAAAAGACTGTAATTTGACTTGGAGCAAAATGTCCATGGACAGGGGAGTTAGACTTCTTTTATCAGCAAGTGTGAGGCAACGCAGCCTAGCAGTCAAGTGTGTGAGCTCCTGATAGACCCAAATACCACCTGCCGGCTGTCTGACCTTGGGCCAACCATTCATCTCTGAGCCTTAGCTGTTTCCTTAGCCATAACACAGGGACTATTAAAGTGCCCAACTCGGGGAGTGCTCAGAGAGCTGAATGCGATAATGTAGTCAAGCACTTAGCGTAGTGCCTGGGACAACAGAAGTCAGATAGTGGTCTTGAAAACTAAGATAATGCATTTTAAACTGTATGTTTCTTTAAACACGTGTGGAAGAATAAACTTGAGGGGTAAGTGGGAATTTGCATATTCCCTTTAGAAAGTATAGAAAGTCTGAGTGAAATCATATGGTATTTGTCTTTCTCTAACTGACTTATTTTGCTTAGCATAATACACTCTCGGGCCATTCATATTGTTGCGAATGACAAGATTTCATTCTTTTTATGTCTGTGTAATATTCCATTGTGTGTATGTATATGTGTGTGTGTGTGTGTGTGTGTATACCACATCTTCTTTTTTCATTCATCTATCATATGTGGAATTTAAGAAACAAAACAAATGAGCCAAGGGTTGGGGGGAGAGAGACAAATCAAGAAACAGACTCTTAACTATGGAGAACAAACTGATGGTGACCAGAAGGGAGGTGGGTGTGGGGGACGGGTGTAATAGGTGATGGGGATTAAGGAGTGCCCTTGTGGTGATGAGCACGGGGTGATGCATGGAAATGCTGAATCACTCTATTATACACCTGAAACTAATACTACCCTGTATGTTCACTACACTAGAATTAAAATAAAAACTTAAAAAAAGAGAAAGTATAGAAAGTCTGACTGAACACATATCCTTTGGGGGCAGAAGCACTCCATCCTAAACTTTTGCTCTTTGGGAACAGTCCTGATTTTAAAGTCACTTCAAAATTAGGCACTATTTTGGATCAAATTTACTCAGGCTCTTCATTTCTCTCTAAACAAATAAAAGCTGGGATCCATTCTAGACTTCTCCTTCCCACTCACTGTGGATTCCTCCTCCTCAGCATCTCCCAGATCCGACCCTTTTCCTGCACCCTGGGCTTCTCCAGCAGTTCCTCCACGCACACCCCGCTGACTCTCTAGTGAGTACTCGCTGCTGCCTCTGGGCCTTTGCACGTGCCCTTCTCCTGGTCTCAAATGCTCCTCATGGTGTCTTTAGCCCACTGTCATCTCCGCTGCCGTCTCTCCCTGCAGTGGATGTACTGTGGTCAGTGAGCTCCTCCCCTGCACTCAGCGCTGAATCTCTTACTTCTCCTGCCCATCACAGCTGTTCTTAAGGGAGAGACCAGTGAGGAGAGCTGCCAACCGCAAGAGCTAGGTGGTGAGGAAAACGTGATTGTCCGCCCTCAGGTTAGCCTTCAGTTGCTCACTGAAAGCAAAGCCAGCTTGGCCAGACATGGGATACATGATGTCACCTCAGCGAGAGAGGCGAGAAAGACCATACACTGAGTGAAGGCATCGCGCTTCCTCTAGACAGTATGTCCATCAAAAGGGGCAGCCCAAGCACTGGCAGTGACCTCCAGGCACTGCCCTGGGGGGCGGGGGGCAGGACTTGGCCATTTTACTTTGCCGTTCAGTCCCTGGGCAAACGTAGCTTTTGGTAAAGCCTGTGAGACTTTGGTCACCACTCATGACTTGGTTTGTCCTGGGCTGTGGAGTAGGGCCATCTCTGTTGGGAGAGGGATGAGTCAGGCTGCGAGCCCATGCCCGTAACCAGCTGATTTCTGAGGTCGCTGTTCTGAAGGCAGTGCCAATGAGTGAGTTCAGGAGCCAAACTGTTGGGAGTTGGAACACTGGCTCTCCCGCTTCTAGCCACGCGGGCTCAGACAGGCTAGCTAATGCCTTTGTGCTTCAGACTGTTCATCGGTAAAATGGGGATAATAATAGTATGTATTTGCAAAGCATATATCTGAGAAGGGTTCAGTATCCAGAACATATATAAAGAACTTTAGTATTTTTCACATATTAGACTGGCAGAAAATAAAAGTAAGATAACTAGCTCAGTGTGGCAAGAGTATAAAGAAATGGGTCCTTTCAAATGGGAGTGTAAATTAGCCTAGCTTTCCAGGTGACAACTTTTGGTGTCTGACTGCTGACAGCTTGTAGACGTCAACTCTCCCTCTTCCCCACATCTGGGCAAGCTGATAAACTCAGATGCTCCCAACTTGGTCACAGCGAGAGTTTCAAACCAGACAAGCCTCTCCTCAAGGACGGGAACTCCCACCTGGGCCCACCCCTGACGGCAGTACAAACCCCACGCCGGTCTCCTTTCCTTGCTACCTCGAGCCCATCCTCTTCTTCCCCAAAAGCCTCGTTGTGGAAGTAATAACCATTTCATACCTTCTTGGTGTGTGGCCAAAACACCCTCCCTTTGAGCTTTACTGTCACTGGAGCTGTTTTAAAATACCTGCTGTCAGTGACACAGGTACACTCTAGGACGTGTGGAAACACTCTAGGCCTGACTGGAAAGTTCACCTAAAGTCAAGACTTGAACACATGAGATGGATGTGTTTTCACTGTCTAATCTAAAAGAAAAAAAGAAAAAAAAAGATAAATCAAGAGGGAATAGCCTTTTGGTTACTTATTTGAAATCCTTATGAGTTTATTTTATCCTGTCAGTAGTTCAAATGTTTACATGATTAAAGGGTTTTCACAGCTACTAGAACAGAACTTCGGCTGGGGAGTCTGTCCGCGCAAGACATCTCCTTCCACAGCCCCTCCACTCTTGGTTTAATCCACATAGTTACTATCTTCAGGTCAGAGGCCTAGATGGCCATTTTCTCAGTTTGCAGCTTTGAGAGAAGCGTCATAAAAATCACCCACCTCTTGACCACTTAAGAAGGAGATTTGGAGCCAGGATGCATTTGAGGAGCAATTGAATGCTGAAAAGCCTAGGAATTTATTTCTCGGGGAGTTTCAACACAGCAGTCAGTCTGGTCAGATGACTCTCGAGAGCGAATCTATTGAGGCGTTCCTGGAATTGTATTGGAAGTACCTGGCAGAGACTCCTGCTTCAAGGCATCCTTCTCAAGGGGTTTTGTGTTCTCTTGTATGAATGCAGTCTTCTTTGTGGAACTAGCTACAGATACCAGTGGCTACATGAAACAAAAAAGCGAAAGAGTCATTAGCAGAGACTAAAACACACTTGGTATGCCAAGAACACAGCACTGCCATTTTCATGCCCAAGACTAATAACAAAATTGAAACAGATCTGCTCTAGCAAAGCATAAAACAAGTCAAGGATCAAGGATCAAGATGACTCACCAATCATTTCACTGCCTGTCAGAGCAAAACTCAACACCAGTGAAAGGAAAACTACACAATCTAGACTCCCTACAAAGTATCACCTACAATGTTCAGCACACAAGCAATAATTACTAGACATGTGAACCATAGTCTAGAAAAAAACTATTTAATAGAAAGAGACCCCAAAATGACAAAGATCATGGAATTGGCAGACAGGGACTTACACCAGCTATGACAAACATTTGCAAGCATTTAAAGGAGAAAAAATGAGCAAAACGAGTGAATAGTTAGGGTAGATAAGCAGAGAAAATGGAAATTACAGAGAGGAACCTGATAGAAATTCTAGAATTGAAAAGTACAATATCCAAAATGAAAAAATTCACTGAATTCCTAAATAGGATACTGGGCACTGCAGAGAAGAGGTCAGTGAACTTGAAGGCAGATCAATAGAAAGGATCCAAACTGAAACAGAAAAAAAGATTGAAAAAATAAATTCAGTCTCTGTGAGCTATGAAAGGATATCCTGCAGTCTAGCATTTATGTGACTTCAGTCCCTGGTGAGGGAGGAATCTTTGGAGCTTAAGCTCCCCCAGCCACCTCTACCTCCATCTTTGTGACCTGTCCAATGGAGCCTGTGTCCCATGGAGCCTGTGGGGCACTACAGACAGGTCTGTGAAGTATTTGCCCAGGTGATATGTAAGACCCTTCTAACTATATGCAATAAATCTCTGTATTCACTTCATAAAAATGTACTTATAAAACATTTGTATGGCTACATCTTTATAAACAAAGGGATTGTTTTCAAACTCAGAATTATGGCTTACTTACTCAAAACTGCCTCAGCTTAATAAAGAGAAACCAATGCAAGGGCAACTTTTTCTAGCTTTCTTTTAGGTCGGACTCAAACGCCACCTCTGCTGAACATCTCTTCTCGAGTGCTATAAGTGGATGTGATTTCTACCACACATAGTGCTGTTTCTACTCCTCTTTTTGACACACTCACTGGGGTACTCAAAGGCTTTCTAAGGTATATGCGAGCAATGATGGTTTTAAGACATTAACGGAAATTTTGCAAAACTTTGAGTATGTGCATAAAAACCCATCAGCAAGCCGGCTGAAATCTGAGGCAACCCATCCTGGGCCTACTGGAGACCAGGTTTTATAGCACTAGTGACTCAAAATCTGAAAATGACCAGGAGCAAGGAATAGTTTGCAATTGGCCTTGAGCCAAGGAGAAATGAGAACTTAGAATCTCATCTTATTTGAAGGACCTTCACTTCTTTGCCCTCTGCCCGGTTCTTTCAATTTTTACCATGAGAGTAGCTCTCCCCGGCCAGGTAAGTTTGTTTTAAGATCCCTGTTGGGCCTCTCTGCTTCCTTCTAACAAAGGGCACCAATTGTCATCATCATAATTTGTGCGTGGATTCTTTCTCAAAAGTGAGAACTTGCCCTTAGTCCAGGCATCCTGCTGGATCTCATTCCTGTCTTCCCTGACAATTGCCTTTGTCTCACGCTTGGCAAAAGAATAGCATAGTTTTTACTCATCTAATCTTGCAAAGGAATATTGCTACAGGGTGTAAAACCTCCTGGGTGTAACTCAATGGGACAATTCAAAACATTAATATGAGCAAAGTTGTCTTTAATAAAGGCATCATGAAACCAGGGTGGAGTTTTGGAAGTCTTTCCCTGCCTTATACACATTGATATTTTCGTTAACAGGGAAGCATGGTGCCAGGAAGGGATGAGGGGGGGCAGCAAGGGGATGACAACTTCCGAGTCATGACCTCCCCTCTACCGTTTCCCGGCAACTGTTCAAAGAATGAATTATTCCTGAGTGAGAGTTCCTTTAGACTAGACTAGTGTCGAACAGTAGTATGAAACTACCTTTCTTTTTTTTTTTTTTAAAGATTTATTTATTTATTTATTTGACATAGAGACAGCCAGCGAGAGAGGGAACACAAGCAGGGGAGTGGGAGAGGAAGAAGCAGGCTCATAGCGGAGGAGCCTGATGAGGGGCTCGATCCCACAACGCCGGGATCACGCCCTGAGCTGAAGGCAGACGCTTAACCGCTGTGCCACCCAGGCGCCCCAACTACCTTTCTTTTGACTTAATTTACCTACAAAACATCCAGACTTAAAAAACAAATCTGTGAATTATGAGGAGAGCTGAGCGTATCCGCGTGAGTGTACATGAGCTAAATAGTTTCATGTCTCTTCGTCGAAGGCGGCTTTGGAAACTAGCAAGAGCTAAGTGAATTGAACGAAACTGCACTGAAGGTTTTAATGCACAGGATATAGTGATAGTTGGAAAGATGTCAGATATCTAGCCCCGCGAATCGATTCCCTGTCCAGGTATCACGCAAGCGGCTTTGTGGAAAGCACGAAAGTGGCACAAGGTGCTTTTCAGAAGATGGTGGCAAAAGTCGTGGGAGATAAAAGATATGCTTGTCAGGCTAGTGAACACACAACTGTTTCCAACTACGAGAAGGTAATAATTTATGACCAGTATTACAGCATCACAGAGAAGGCATCTGTGGCTTGATACATACATAAATAGCACATAGTAACTAAAACACTTAAGTAAACAGTATATAATAAATAAAATAATATACCTGAATTATATACTGACAAACGTATTTGGTTTCTCAAATACGGACTAAGTTTTGAAAAGGGTTCAAAGGATCTTGTAAGGAAATATATGAGTTCCAAGTGACTTATGAGGTTTTATTTTATTTTTTTAAAGATTTTATTTATTTATTTGACAGAGAGAGACAGCCAGCGAGAGAGGGAACACAAGCAGGGGGAGAGGAAGAAGCAGGCTCCTAGAGGAGAAGCCTGATGTGGGGCTTGATCCCAGAATGCTGGGATCATGCCCTGAGCCAGATGCTTAACGGCTGCACCACCCAGGCGCCCCATAATCTGATTTTTTAAAACCAGTAACATCTAAGGTATTTCCTGAAATCTAAAATGGGATTGCCGTTCAACATTTCCTTTTTTCATTGCCAGGATTGTCAGTAAGATCGGTTTACATATATACATAAGAAGATGGAGAGAAGCAAGCTCTGGGAGCCTCAGGGCACTGTGTGCTGTGGCCTCGCTGGCCTGTGGATTTCCCAGTGTCCAGCTCTGGGGTGTGCACCTGCCCGCTGCTGGGTTCCTCCCTCCCTACCTTGTGATACTTTTCATACCGCTGTTGAATCTGACGTTCTTCTTGCTTCAGCATTTCTGTCATTCCGGTTTCTTTGAGGCTATTATCATGTTCTTCCTCCAGCTGGATCTTCTGTTGGCTCTCCTGGGGTGAGAGGAGGGTGGAGTTTCAGGTCAGCCCCTGGGAAGCCTGTATGAAGGGGACAGACCACAGGCCCAGGTCCTGGGGGCCCCCTGAGTTTGCTCCTGTGACTAGCTTTTGCCTCCTCGGAGCTTCAAGCCTGCCAACTCCACAACTCCTCTGGTTTGGATTCCCTCTTTAGCCCTCCCCACGCTTCAGGAATATCTGGGCCTAAGCAATCTCAAAAGTGAAAAAACAAAGAAACTTCCTGGGCTAGCTCTGGAATCCTGCTTTGGACTTCAGATTACCGTGAGAAAGCTGGAAAGCCCTCCCCAAGATGATCCCGAGCACATACGCACCTCTTCTTTGGCTTTAGCGGTTTTCCTGTAATGATAAAGCCAGTGAGCCAGGTATTCTATGGGGTCACTGGGCCGAACCTTCGCCACCTCTGCAAGCGCCTGGCTCAGGCAATTTCCGAAGCACCTCTTCAGGTAGTCAGTTTCCATCCCTGCGGGCCGGGAGAACAGCATAGCGGAGTCACACTACTTTATAAATCAAACCTGATTTTTAAAATACACACATTCTAGTCAAATCAGATTCATTTCAGGATAAATACGAGATACTTCTGGGTGTCACCCTTCCCAAAAGAAACAATAAATACATACTTGCCAATTGCTCTTACATTCAAATGGACTTTTTAAAAAAAGCTCTCCTGCTGTCTTAGATCAGATAATAGGTCCTGGATGTCATGAGGCCCCAAAGGAGCTTGATATAGTGGTGGTTAAGGGTGGCTAAGGTCTCCACTTACACACGCATCTCTACCCTTGAGTAGGAAGAAAATAATTGCTCAGGCAGGAGGTTCCGAGAGGGGCTCTGAAGACCCAGCAAGCTGTGCTATTGTGAGGTTGGAAGCTACAGTCATCTGTGACGTAGATAAGAGGGGCTTACTGATTTCAGAAGGGACCACAGAGAAGCCCTGGGGAGGAGAGGGAGGGAGAAGGGCAGGCACTGTAGCTACCCGTGGTCATGGGCTCTGCCAGCACGTAACACACTATTCTACTCTAGTGCTCAAGCAAGAAGCTAGTGGAGGTTGAGCTGATGGCCTGGTATTTACTAGTAATCGGATTTCAGGAGCTATGGGCAATGTAGCCTGAGTCAGATCATAAGTTAGGTGTGGCCGTGTAGAGCCGCAGTCTGAACACAGACTCCGGGAACAGAGATACCCAAGTTCTGGTCCTGGTGCTGTTGCTTATTAGCTGTGTGATCTTCAACAAGCCACCCGGTCTCTCTGAGCCTTGGTGTTCTCATCTGTAGAACAAAATAATAAAGGTATGGGCCTCGTAATTGTGGGGATTAGAAGAGATAACAAATACATGTAAAGCACTTAGCCTGGCACATGATGTTTAATAAATAAATAGATAAATACATACATACATACATATATAGATAGATAGATTTTTTTTTTTAGATTTTTTATTTATTTGAGAGAGAGAGAGAGAGAGAGTGAGACAGAGCACGAGCAGAGGGGAGGGGCAGAGGGAGAGGGAGAAGCAGACTCCCCGCTGAGCAGGGTCTTGATCCCAGGACCCTGAGATCTCAACCTGAGCCGAAGGCAGACACTTAACTGACTGAGCCACCCGGGAGCCCTCATAAGTGTTTAATAAATATTAGCCATCACAGTGGAAGACTGTGACATACAATGAACTAACATCTGGCCTATTTCTGACCACCTCCATATTTCGGAAGTTTACACATTTTAGGTCCAAAAGAGCTAATAATGAAGTGAATAATAAAGGCTCAGTTCCAGTCTTAACATTTTCTGGGAGGCAGTTTTCAGTTTAAAGAAGGAAAGATACATAGATATGCCTATAGAAAAAATATATATAATCCCTAGCTCTTTCCATTGCAAAAGCCTAGAAGCAAAAACACTTAAGTAGCAACGAGCACACTGAGCATAGGGAATTTGCTTTGAAATAGCCTTCGCCATTAAGAACAATCAGGACTCCTTAGAGAAATGGTGAATTCCAAGGTTGGGGCAGGAAAGGCCCAAGAAGCTGGGAGCATTTTCTTGTCCCAGAAAGGAGAAAAATGCTAGAAAATAAATGGTTAAGGACACAGGAGCCAGGAGATTGGGCTGCTACTAGCCCAACCTGGGGCAATTAGACCATCGAAATAAATAATGACTATAATGGGTTATAACTAATTGGGTAAAATAAAAAATCTGTGAATCAATATAAGAACAGATTGGTAAGTGAGTGAATGGGAGAGAAGGCAGGTTCTTAAGGTAGAATGTCAACTAATAAATAGGGAAAGAATAACTGAGTTTTAAAAAAATCAACATTTTGTAACCATCATAGTATAACTGCAGCAAGCCAGAATCATCAGTGAGTACTAAAACTCAATGAATATTTGATGAAGAGTAGGATATTCATATAGTCTCAAATTTTCTCCCCATAAATTATGTATTAATTCCAAAAGGAAACGTAGGAACTTTAGTGGTGAGGCCTGCCCGATACAACCTTAATCAAGTGATCTAAGGAAATATCACTAATCAAGGGACAAAGGGACATCACGTGTCTCTTGATGGGATGCACTTCTTAGGGGGATGAAATATATTTCTGAGGATTCCTGCCCAAAATGCAAAACTTGAATCTAATTGAGGAACTATGAACAAAGCCAAATCAAGAGACAGCCTGCAACTGGCCCATACTCTTACAAATGTCAAGATCGTGAAAGATAAAAAAAGGAGGGGAACCATTCCAGATCAAAGGATCTTCAACAGGCCTAACAAATGCATGGAACACATGTTTCTGGATTGAGTCTGAACCAGAAAAAAGACTTTCATAAAGTGTTGTTGGGGAAACTGAACGCGAATTGTACATTACATAACAGAAGTGTATCAAGGTTGGGGCGCCTGGTGGCTCCGTCAGTTAAGTGTCCGACTCTTGATTCTGGGTCAGTTCATGATCTCAGGGTCGTGAGATCAAGGCCCACATTGGGCTCTGTGCTGGGCATGGAGTCTGCTTAATATTCTCTCTTCCTCTGCCCCTCCCCCTGCTTGCACTCACGTTCTCCCCGCCCCCAAAAAGAAGTATATCAAGGTTAAATATCCTGGTTTTGGTCATTGAAATGTGAATAAGTTAGAAAATGTAATCTTTCTTTGGAAATACAGTGTGGTAGGGCTGAGTAATGGCTTTCCAAAGTGTCTATGTCCTAATTCCTGGAACCTATGAAATCTGTCACTTTGTTTGGCAAAAGGGACTTTGCAGATGTGATGAAGGGTTTTGATTTAGGAAGAGGATACTGGATTATCCAGGGAAGCTCACTGTAATCCCAAGGGAACAGGAGATATGATGGTAGAAGTTGAGAGAGAAGATCTGATGTGATTCATTCAGGGCCATGAGCCAAGGACTGTGGGTAGCCTGTGAAGCTGGAAAAGACAAGGACATGGATTGTTCCCTAGAGCCCAGTTCGGGCTTTCTCCTCAGAGGGGAGCCTGCTTCTCCCTTTCCCTCTGCTGATCCTCCTGCTTGTGCTCTTTCTGTCAAATAAATAAATAAAATCTTTTAAAAAAAAACCAAAATAAAGCCACTAAGTTTGGGATAATGGTGGAAGGTAGGGATGGGGGCACGTGGTGGTCCACTTGTGCTAATCTGTGGCCCACCTGAACCAATGCATCTGGACGAACAATCTTCTACACCCCTTTCACTCCAAGTGTGGTCCATGATCAGCAGCATTGCATCACCTGAAGGTTTGTTGAAATGCAGATTCTCAGGTCCTACCCCCACACCTACATATTGATTCTGCATTTTAACAAAATCCCCAGGTGATTCAGTTACAGATCTACTTTGCCTGCGTCGCGGGAGAACTGCCCTTCCCAGAGGGCAGAATCACCAACTCTGCATTCCCCAAAAAGCCTCTCCACTTCCCAGCCCCTGCATGCCTGCTTCTCTGTTTAGGTGTGGCAAACCCTTTCTGGAGTAAGCCTCTGCTCTAAATTGCACGTTTTCGACAATGGTCTCAATGAAATAATGGGACGTGAGAGTTACTAAAACTTGATGCAAAGACAGCAGAGGCGGAATAACAGAGCCTGCCGGTGTCCGCCAGGAAAGGGAGGGGCCAAGGGGATGCCTTTTACAGCCCTCTCTCCACAAACGCAGGGTACACATACCAAGGGGCGGGGGAGACTATTTTTCCCGGTGCCCCTCCTTGTTCACCGACTTGCAACTCAGTAGGCAGGGCAAAAAGCACAAGATGGTCTTTGTTCACACTATATTCCCAGTACTAGGCACACCGTAGGTGCTCAGGAAATATTGACTTAATCCAGTGAAGGCTTGCTATCTGTCAGCGCCCACTCTGGTACTTATTGCCTCAACCAACGTTTAGGGAGGCTTCTCCTGCCCAGCACTGCCCAACATAAATTAAAACAGAACGTGGGAAGTGGCTAGCAGAGTGCTGTACACGAAACACTAGGTCAGGGAAGACTCCAATGGCTCTGGTTGGGCGGAGGTTGGACGGCTTCCCGGGGGTTGGGGGCGCCTGAGCTGGTTCTGAAAGGAACCAAGCAGAGGTCACCATTAATCTCAAAGGTGCGAAGCCGTGAAAATACCCAGCCCTCGAACTCCGTGGATTGTCTCCTCTGGCCCAGGGGCCGTGTAGCCCGCCGCCCCTCCGTCGCCCCCAGTGCGCACCGGCCAACCCGCCGGCTCGACTCCTCTTCTCGGCCCCCCCTCCTCCCAGACTCCAGGTGGCAAGTCTCTGCTCACCCACCCCCGCGCTCCCTCCTCTGCGGGGCGCCCCCGCCACACCCCGCGCTCGCCTTTTGCCCACGACCTTCACACCGCCTCCTCTCCGCCGCGCGCTCGCTACCCTGCCTTCATCGCGCTGGCGCCCCGACTCTGCCACCACGGCCTCTGGCCTGCCGCGCTCGCCCTTCTCCACCCCTCACCCTGCGCACCCGCGCCGTCATCGCTCTCACCCCACGCGCCCCTTGCGTCGCGAGCGCCCTCTCCGATTCGTGACAGCGCGCGCTCGTTGCCTAGCGACGGGACGCGACTCGTGGGGAGGGCGGAGGCGCACGCGTCAGGTGCGCGCGCGCGTCGAGAGCGCGGGCGCCTTTCCCACAGATGGGTTGCTAGCGCTCGGCGGGAATCCCTCGGGGCGGCAGTTTGAGCCGTTGGACCTTGTGAGTGGTGTGGGGCTCAGGCGACGCCCGGGCTTCTCTGGGCGGAGAGAGGTTAGTGCAGCGGCTGGGGAGCGCCGCCTCCTTCCTCCTCCTCCTCCTCCTCCTCCTCCTCCTCCTCCTCCTCCTCCTCCTCCTCCTCCCCCCACCCCCACGGCTCTCTTCCGCTGGCCTGGCCACGCCGGGTGGAGGAGTCCCGAAAGGCGGGAGACGAACCCAAGCGCCCCGAATTGAGGGTTGCCGGATAAAACACGGGACACCCGGTTCATTGTGAATTTTAGATAAACAACGAAAGATTTTGTATTATGCTACACTGTACTAACACGTTATTCCTTATTTCTCCGAAATTCATGTTGAACTGGGCATCCTGTATTTTTGTGTGCTGCGGTTGGTAACTCTACCCGAATCCCCTCCTTTCCCACTAGACTGGCCGGCTTTCTCCTGGATATGCGCAAAGGACCTCTTTCTATTTCTTGTGACAACAACTTCAGGCTTGAGGTAGCCGTTTCTCTGGGAAATGGCTTTCTTATATTGAGCCGAGATGGCTTTTGGTGTATATGAAGAATAACATTCCTTACATCAACCTGTGAGATGGGTATTATCGCCATGTCACGGACAGGAAACCTGTGAAGCCAAGTAATGGGCTTACCTGGGTTCTGCTAATCTATGCCCGTAGATGTGACACCTACCCTCGATCGGATGCTACTCTTAGGCCAGAGGTTTCTCCCTTGGGGACATGGTCCCTTTCCCATGTATTATTATCTTTCTGGAACAGCAGCAGGAACCTGTTCCTTGTTTTTCGTTTCAAACGACATTGAGATGTTACTGTAGTTAATTTTGTCTTTAGAGTATATCCCATTGAAGAAGCACAGTGAAGATACTGTGTCTCAAACTCGTTTGTAATACTGTAATTCTTCTCTCTGTGTGGTTAAGAAGACACCAATGCCAGACTGAAAGGGAATTCCGTTCATTCATGTCAGTTTGTAGAGTTTAAGTTTTTATGGTTACATTTCTGTACACACCTACACATTCCTTTCCCCACTGCTGTAATACAAAAGGTGACATACTATCTACAATTTCTGCACCTTGTTTTTCACTTCACACTATGTCCTAGAGATCACTCCCTATTTTAGAGATCTTCCTCATGACTTTTACATAATATATATGCACAGTGATCCATTGTGTTGCTGTATCTCATTGGTCCCTTAAGAATGAATTTTTGGATGGGGTTCCAGTTTGACTATTCTAAGTCACGGCGCAAAATAACTATGTGCCTATATCATCACTCCATATTTTTGCAAGTTAAGATCTAAGAAGTGAGATCCACGTTTCAAAGGGTAAATACCTATGTAATTTGCTAGATATTGCCAAATTCCTCTCCATGGGGGCTATACTATTTTATACCTTCACCACCATCAAATGAGAGCACTGTTGGGGTTTACGAACCTCAAGAGGTTGTTGTTTCTGAAATTTTATGCAGAATGTTCAGTGCTTTTGTCCAGGGACAGGACTAGGCATGCTGGCATTCCTTTCTCTCATATTCAGCTCATGCCTGACCTGTAGTAGGTACTCAGAATATGTTTGTTGAATAATGAATACATTTCATTAGATTCTTAGAAGCGACTAGATTCCATAAGGGTAATTTGAGGGTGATCAGTTTTTTCGAAACACCTGAAGTACAGTGATTGCTTCATCTTCCTTCCTTCCTTCCTTCCTTCCTTCCTTCCTTCCTTCCTTCCTTCCTATCTGGTCTAAGATTATTCCTGTCCATCTTCATAACAGAATGGCCTGGAACATTACTGGGAGAGTGGAGAAACTCATTCACTTGCCTCCATGGGAAGCCAGCATGCACTCCTTGAGGAGTTGAAGGAGCTTGTCTTGGGAGGACAGTTGTGTGTGTACACAGATGATTCTCAGGTTGCATGACAGGTGCTGTGCGAGTCGCTTGGAGAAGGAGAATCTCCTTTGCATTGCTTGGGAAGGCTCAGAGAATGAGAGATGACCTACATCTTGCAGGTGAGGAGAAAAATCTTCTAAGCTGGGAGATAGAGAGGAATCATTATGGGCAAAAGTCTTGGAGATGGAAGTGTGCAAGGTGTGACTGGCAGAATGGCAGAATGTTCCGCGTAGAGCCTGGGATATGCTGGAGGCAGAAGAGATGTCTGGAGGTGAGGCTGAGAAGAAATTGGGACCAAAGTGTGAGGAGCTTCACATGCTATTCTGCGATGTTTTTTTTTTTTTTAATTCTTTGGCCTTGGAGATTTGTGGACTTTTGTGTGTTTTGGGGGTGCAGTGTTGTGATGTTTTCTAAAACTGACCCTTGTGGGTTGGGAGTAACATCTGAATCATTAAGACAATGACTCTGGAGTCAAGAGTTGGGTATGAAGCCCACGCTCACCATGTTGACTTAGTGCTCTTTGTGCCCGGGCTTCCTCACCTGCAGAGCAGGGGTCATGACCCTGATTACCCGCATTGTGCTGATTGAGTGCACTGCTTGGCATGTAGCCACCTCACAATCATGACGGGATCCCTTTTTCTGACTCTTTTCTTTTTCATTGTTGTTTGTTTGTTTGTTTAGTTCCTGGATCATTTATTTCTGCTCTAATCTTTATTATTTCCTTCCCTTTGCTGGTTGGGGGTTTTCTTTGTTGTTCTTTTCTGACTCTTGGCCTTGAGCGCCCTTCGGGATTTTGAAAGTGCATCTTAGTGGTCGCCGTTGTGACATCTGTGGAGTCTTTTTGGAAACTGGTAGAAGCTTCATGGAGCCAGCTTGCTTGTGTCAACCCTGATGGGAGGTGCCCATGACAGGACGTAATGCCTTGTTGGCCTCACTGGACTCTAATTTTATTGTGCTTTATTAAACACTCCCTGAATTAATGCAAAAACATTTACCTTTTAGAAGTCAGAGGTGAGACATGGAGTCACTATATCTTCAAAAGTGCCTTGGGACTTGTCTAACTCAAGGTCTTGCAGAAGTGGCAAGAGTTCGGCCAGTGGACCCAATAGAATATTTAGCATTGTGGATTTACAAATATAAGGAAAACGTGACCATGGAGCAACTGGTAAGTAGGGACCTTCTTTCAGAAAATTAGAAGAGTAAAACAATTGTTCCCATTTGTCTGATTTTTTAAAAAGTTCAATGTTATTTCTATTATAAAAATAGCATGTTTATTCTGAAAACCTTGGACAATATGAAAAAACAGAAAACAAATATCCCATTAAAGACTTCTCTTTAGATTTTTCGGTATTTTCTTCTGATCTTTTTTCTATAGATTTCCAATACATTTGTAGACTTTTTTTTCTTACATAATTGTGATTATACCCAAGGTATAATTTTAATTTTATGCTCTTTATTCAAATAAAACATTTCCCCAAATTATTACTCATTTTCTAAATGAGTAGAGTAAAATTTGCTTTCCCTTTCCCTATTGTTGGTGATTAACATGCTTTCAAGATTGTTTTTATAAATTGTTCTATCTCAAATTAGTCACATGGCATTGTTTTTAAACACTGCTAGAGACAGAAGGAAATGGCCGACTTGGAGCGTGAGAGAGAACTAGCTGTGATAGAGCAGGAGATGATGGAGAGGCTCAAAGCAGAGGAGCTCCTGTTCCAGCAGGTGAGACAAGTGCGGCGGTTCAGGGGTGACTGGAGTTAGCGGTGTCAGCCTCAGTGTGAAAAACCCCCCATCTCTAGTGAGTTAGGAATGGCTCTCTTATATCTTCATGTTTCTGTATTTCTGTATCTATGTCTTTGCTGGAGAAGTAGCAGCAGTGGGGTGGGAGGAAGACCCAAAGAGTGTGCTTTTGTGGAGGCCAAGAGGAGAGACCCAAAGGGTCAACCATGCCTACTGCTGGTTGAGTGAGAGCAAGACTGCAAAGTGCTCATTGAAGACCACTGGTGACCTTGGAGGGAGCAGTATGCATGGATGGAGTGTAACGGGAGATGGTGAGTATAGGTAATGCTTTCAGGGAGATTTTCAGGGAAGGAGGTTGGGTGTTTGTTTGTTTGTTTGTTTGTTTATTTAGGAGCAGAGGGGAGGAGGTGGTTGATGTTAAGAGATAGGGAGAGGATGGTTGAGGTACATGTGAATATATAGGTTTTGTGGCACAAGATGTAAAGCCGTTTCTGTATGACTCTTTCTTCTTTATGAAGTAGGGCCATGATCATCTTCCAAGAATGAGGTGATAAAGTGGGAGGTCTAGGGAGAGCAGGGAGGGTTTGAAATGGTAGCTTTGGAGAATGGTGGAGTTGCCCAGGAAACTTAGCATTACTTGATAACATTGAGCACCCTGTCAGAGTTAGAGACCAGGCATTTATAATGTTGCCATTTGGTTTGGTTTTATGATTCTGTGATTTTTCTCCACTTAGGCCTAGAGATTTGAGGGATGATGTGGAAAGGGCAAACCCTTTGATTGAAGTAGGTTTGGGGTAGCAGGATTGGGGAGCTGAAAATGTTGGTAAGAGAATGGTTTCAGGGATGAGTCATGGATTGTAAACTAGATAGGGAAAGTTCCAGAGTGGCTTTTGGACTAATTTAATTTATGGAGAGCTTCTGAACTAAATTTAAGTTATCCCCATTGTTCTACCACATAGTGCTTAACCCTAGAGTCTCGACTCAAGTCTACACACATGTAAAAGGGAAAGAAGCCTGTTATTTGGGTGTGTGGATAAAAAGAAAAATATAGTAATGGCAAATAGCTTCTCTGCCTAAACTCTCATCTCCGACACTGGGGCAGAACATTCTAGGCACCTGAGACAGATACGGCTGTTGAGAACTTTACTGCTCCTGAATCTTCATTTTTCAATCGTTTGGTTTATTCTTATGGGGAGGTTGCAGAGTGTTGAGTCGGATGTCAAACAATCATCCAAATGGGCAAGCGTCTGGCACAGAATTCCCCCAACTTTGAGTGTGAATCTGCCCTCCGTCTCACAGCTTCTACAGCTAGTGTCTTCCCCTGTCTCTCAGAATGAGGAGAGCTTCGCAGCAGTTCTTCTTCTCCAAGACAATCCCATTGCAAACGTGGGATTACTTAACTTTCTTTGGCTCATCTACTTTATCTTACTTCGATAAAATTTGGTGATAGTAGAAATCAAGCACTTCTCTAGCTGTATCCTATTGGCCAGTATGAAGGGATCCACTGTACACTGAACCCTGAGCATTCGGTCCACAGTGGAAAATTCAATAACATTCTGCAGAAGATTTTATGACCTGTTAAAGAAACAGCGTGGTAGCCAGAAATAGAGGAGAGAAGGGAAAAGGGGCCTGTGGAGAGATGGTTCACTGGAGAAGAGCTTAAGAGAGAGTGAGCCAGAGATGCAAAGAGACAGGTGCTGTGAGCTCACCATTGAGTCAAGTGAGCTGGGGCGTCAGGACACTGGTCCCCTCCCTGTTGTTCTCACCGCCTGTGCCACTGACTTGAAATTCCTTGAAATTTTAGGCACTCTTCAGTAAGCCCAGGGCCCTGTGAACAGAAAAGTACTTTGACTGCCATTTTCTACCTAAGAGCTCACTGAGGAAGTAAGAGCTTATTGGTTTGTTTGTTTGATTTGAGTTTTGAAATTTTCCTGAAAATGTTAAGAAACTGGTTCTGTTGACCAATGTGGTTGGTATTTAACAACTACATTTTGCATTGTTGTTGAGAGATTAGTCATTTCACTTTCTCTACCAATATCTGAAAGTGGATGGAATGCTATGTTCTTACACTTCAACGACCCACGCCATCACTTTTATCCCAGTGTGGATAATACAGGGTTACCAGGAAATTCCCTTTAACAACCCTCTGTAAATAAATAGAAATGACTGTTTATTATCTCTTTATTTATAAAAATGTATTATTTTTTAAAAATGCATTTGAAAGACATAATGGGACATGTATGTATTATGATATAATGTGTAGATATAGCAAGAGAGAAAAATTTTCACAAATTATATCGATGAAATAAAAATTTTTAAAAATCATAATACAATTTTCCTTTTGGAATACAGGCTTACTCCTTAGGAGAATTAGATTATTTTTTAAGAGATAACATTTCATTTACTTGGAGTTCAAAGTTAATGTTCCCTATCATCAAAATCGATTGAAAACATTTATCTGCTAATGCTGATCTGGAATGAGATTTTAATATTTCATCTTTGAAAATAACTGAGAGATTGGTCCTGCCAAATGCTGATATCTGTCCATGTGCATATAATTTTGACCATATTTTTCTCTTGGAGTGCATTTATAGAATTCTATTCGATTTTTATCTTCTTTTGTCTTTTAGCATGTCATTACCCTATAGATTAATCACTTCCAATTGAAGGTTGGTAAAAGCTTCTCAATTACCCAGTTAACTGGATTTGGGGATATGGAAATTTCATTTGCACTGAAATCAGACCTATAGTCTGAGCTTGGGAAATACACCTGCTGCATATTTGTGTGGGAATGGGGGGCGTCTAGTTTCTTGTTTTAGGTTTTGATCTCATGGGAAGTGTATTAAGCAGCTTGACATTGTGATTCAAACATTAGTTGTTGAAATGGCTTTCCCCAGGTGTTAAGTTTTACATATAAGTGCTGTTTTGCCTTGTAAGTTTAGTTTGAGTTGACTTAAAAACATTATTAAGTCTGCAGCAAAACTTATTTCCAAAGCCATTTGAAGTTTGGTAATAGTGATTGAGAATGATTCTTCTCATTCCAAAAAATTTCAGTCTTGGTCCTGAGCCGCACAAGGCACAGTAACACATCACCACTGTGAAGCCATATGCACCTGCTGTGTGCTGGGGCAAGCCAAGATTTATTCCGTTTCTGTTTCTGACAAAAATCCACAGAACTGATGATGGTTGCATTCATAAGAGTGAATGAAGGACACTGTTGGCACTGCTGGCTCAATAGCACATGACAGATTCGAGCATTTTCTGCGGAGTACCTGCTGTTGAATAACACAATGAATACTCTTAGGCTTTCAACACTGCATTTTCACAAGCTTTGTAAATTTGTTCCACTAAGCCTCCTTCTGGTTCCACCCACATTTTTATCAACATGGGTTGTAACACGTCTTAGCAGATTTCACAGCTGGTTGTACTGAATTAACGTTTCTTAACTACTTTGGAAATATTTCTTGGGGCACCTGGGTGGTTCAGTCGGTTAAGCGTCCTACTCTTGATTCCAGCTCAGGTCCTGATCTCAGGTTGTGGGATGGAGCCCCCCACCCCAGTCAGGCTCTGAGCTCAAATGGAGCCAGCTTTAGAGTCTCCCTTTCCTTCCTCCTTCTCCATCATGCATGCACGCACTCCCTCTCTTACAAAAAAAAAAAAAAAAAAAAAAAGCGAGACGGACAGAAAGAAAGAAAGATAAAGAAAATGTCTCTTGCCTGTAGTTGTTCCATGAAGACTGTTCATAGAGGCTGATCTTTCAGTCACTTCAAACCCAGCACTGATACCAGTAAACGACGACAGCTGAGCAGCGTTGGGAACATTTGTCTACCCATCAAGAGCCAAGAAAAATCGCTCAAAATAATTTGTCTTGTTTTTAATTGACTGTTAATGTTGCTCCCAGTGTCATCAACTCTTTGAGCAACTGTTTTTGCCAAAAGGCTAATAATCCTAACTTCAGTTTATTTTTTTTCCCGGGACACTGAGATCAAACACGTTTTAATTAAATCACCATTGGGAAATGAACTTTTTTGCTTGGCTAACAAATGAGCCACTTGGACACTTGCTTTCGTTGCAGGCTCTTTTGTGTAGAAATTTTACGATGATGAGATAATTCCGTTTAAAATATTCTAATATTTCTGACCTTTGTTTTCATGCGAGTCGAGAATACTGTGATGATAAGTGTTTATTCTGGTCATACTGATGTTTATTGCAGTTGTTTAGTAAAGAATCCTTGCTTAATGAACACCATACTTTGCCATTGAATTTGGTGATAAAATACTCTCCATTGTATCTTAAAGGGGCAACATTCACAGTCCACTTCTTTTCTTGTTAGGACGTGATGCGTACACACTGATTTAAACAATGTCATGGTGTGGGGGGACCGTGGCACTCCCAAGAACTACTGAGATAAACCCATGTCACTGTGATTTGGAGTGTGCTGAGCAGCAATGCAAAGTGATGAGAGCACCGTCTGCGGTCCCTGTTGCAACCGCTCAACTGTGCTGGTGTGAAAAAATAGTCACAGACAATAAGTAAGCAAATGAACATAATAGTGTTTCAATAAAACTTTATTTATAGGCACCGAAATTGGAATTTTACAGAATTCCTATATATTAGAAAATATTATTATTCTTTCAATATTTTTCAACCATTTAAAAATGTAAAAGCTAGCTCATGGGCTGTACAAATACAGGACTGGGTCAGATTTGGCCCACAGAACTTAGTTTTCTGACCCTTACTCTAGTGTGGAATGTGTGTTGAGTTGGGACCAATATATTTTTGATTATCTATAGTTTCGGATAATATACTTTAGATTTTCTCATCCACTCTTCTGCAACCAAGGTTTGGCTGTTTGAACACCCATCTATGCTTGAAAGGATTTTATCTAAAAAAAAGTACTGCAATCTCATTTGTTGCTTCAAGAAGAACAGAGAAAATAACTTGATTTTGTACCAATTGTGCTTTTCTACAAATTAGCAGTTAAGGAAGCTTCCATTTTTATGTTAGACTTCAGGAAATATTTGTAAAAGCTGAAGTATTAGGCGGCTGTGATCACTTATTCTTGTAAGCTTCTGAAATTAAGGTAGGTATAAACTTAATTATCCCGGGACATTTCAGAGTGATTACAGTTAATTCCTTGCAATTGATCTGACGCTAATATGACTTATTTATTTCTGAATATTCAGCAACAGCTGGCATTCCAGCTGGAGTTGGAAATGCAGGAAAAAGAGAGACAAAGAATAGAAGAACTACAGAGAGCTCAAGAACAATTAGAGAAGGTAATTTGAAGTTTCATATTTAAAAAAGTCTGTTTTACTTAAAACCTCGTAGAATCCTCAAACTGTTTCTTGCAGTTCTTACCACATGAAATTCAGAGACATGCCACACATTAGCTGTCTGACGGAGACAAGTGTTACAACCTTTTCAATCGCAGTTTGCCCTTTTGAAAAATAGGGTTAAGGGCATAATATGACTAGCAGTGACTCGCTGGTTTGCTGTGGGGATCAGCTATGATCGTATGGGTGAGACTGCTTTGTGAGCCGCAGAGCTCTGGCCTGGTGATAAAAGCCACCCTCCAGTCCAGGCACAGTTGTTCCTAACCGCGGTGGCTGATGCTCAAGGTTAAGTTCTTTGTAATATGGAGGCTATTTCGCTTAACCGACTGAGCCACCTAGGTGCCCCCAGCTGGTCTCTCTCATTCACATGTGACTCTTCTATTTATTCCATAATTAAAATTAAAAACAGAAGTAGGTTTTATAGAATATGTGTATTCATGGCTTAGATGAGAGCATCATTATTTAAAGCACTTTTTTAAAAGCTGGAAGGACGGATTGAATTAAAAAAAATGAAATTCTTAAAAAGAGAAAGTCAAAGCCCTATACACAGTTAAAAAAAAACACATAGTGAACGAAACCACAGAGGCCGAGCTTATCTTAGTCTGAGTGCCGTAGAGTGCAAAGATAGACGCACTTGCACACGTGCCCTTAAATACACAGACATATAGACCCCTTTCTCTTCAGTGAAGATTCAGTGATGTAAAGTGACAGAAGAGAGGTTTCTGTTTTGTCATTTGTCACATTGGCTAATAATTTGGCTTCAGGTTTAACGTTTTAGATCATTTCATTTTTTAAAAGAGTTCTGTTTAATTGTAAGTAGAACATGGTTTTCTGGGGCGCCTGGGTGGCACAGCGGTTAAGCGTCTGCCTTCGGCTCAGGGCGTGATCCCGGCGTTCTGGGATCGAGCCCCACATCAGGCTCCTCCGCTATGAGCCTGCTTCTTCCTCTCCCACTCCCCCTGCTTGTGTTCCCTCTCTCGCTGGCTGTCTCTATCTCTGTCGAATAAATAAATAAAATAAAAAAATCTTTTAAAAAAAAAAAGAACATGGTTTTCTATTAGTAGCGAGTGTTAAATGAGACTGCGAGCTGTAGTTTTATACTACATGTATTCAGATCACCCCTTTAAGAGTGATGACCTGTTTGCTGTTAGATTGATCATAGCATTATGTAAAAATAAAACGTCTTGAAAATTAAACATGGAATCAAAATGAAAAGTATGTTCAAATATTTTTCTTCATTTTTATATATTATAGGAGATGAGAGTGAATATAGAAAATATAGCTAAGAGTGAAGATAGTTCACATTCGGAGGTGAGAAGGAAAAGTTATTCTATGTTAAGTGAAATGCATGAGTGTCCTGGAAGGCAAAGCTTAATGTTGATGCATTAGTAGCTAAACTTTTTAATAAGGAAACTATCAAAATTGATAGTCCAAGTATGTGTTCTAGTAACAACAATTCACAAGCACCGATGTGCTTTAAAGCAAAATCTCAAAGTGGATAAAAATGGGACATTCGTTTTCTGTTTGTATTTTTAAAAACCAGAATGTCGTGAATTATTTATTGACCATATGTTTACGTACAATGATATATCTTAAATTTCTGAAATGTACTTTTTAATTAAGTTTTAGCATCTATTTCTAGAATTCTCTCTCTATTAACAGGTATTGGTTCATTCTGTTAAGGTTGAAGTTTGATGTTATAATTCAGACATTTCTTATTGAAATAAAAAAATTAGTGTCTTAATTTTGAACTCGTTTAAAATTAAAAATGAATTTTAACGATTGTAGGATGTAACATCAGACTCAGGCAAAACACTAGCTGAAATTAGCGATCGCTATGGGGCACCTAACCTGAGCAGAGTGGAAGAACTTGATGAACCGATGCTATCTGATGTAAGTATCTTTAAGAAAGTGGTTGGTGAAAACAGATTTTTTTTTTTTTTTTTCACTTTGGGAAAGCTCAGTGCATAGGAGGCCAGGGTTGGTTGGCAAATGGGCGCCCTCCGTGTCAGAGAAGGAAAATCAGTTGCCTGGGTGCTGACGATCTATTCCTAATGGGCCTTCTGCCTTTTTGTGAACGTGTGCTGCCGGCCACAAGGGTCGGGGTGGGCACACGTCTGGCTCCTTGCAGATGTGTCAGCACTGATGGGAAGGTAGCTGGACGCTAGTGTTGGGGTCATAGTGTGCCGTTGTTCAGAGAGTGATTTATATATTTTGGACTTAGGCTTTGAAAATCTCAAAATCTTTTCAAAGTATATATTTAAAATCCTTTGGTGAAATACATAATCTTTAAGTTAAATTTGGGGGGGGGGCAAATACCAGCACCAGATAAATATCCTAAAGAAAGTGCATGCTTTTATCGTATATAAGTACATTCCTGTTTAATAAACATACAGTGTTTTCTACGTACCAGGCAATGTGCCTGGTGCTGTTGTGCATAAAACACACAGTTATTTACCTTACCTGGGGGGGGAACAGACAATTGGACAAGCAGTTAATAGTCATTGCTAGAGTGATGAAGTAATTTATTGGCCAGAGCAGTAGGTTTTGAGAGTGGACAGGGAGCTGTTAATAACTAAGCCAGATCTGCGGGTATAGACCAGGACTCTCCGGGCAGAGGGTATAGTCAGTGACCTAACCATGTGCACTGACAAAGTGCAGCAGCCAGCCCAGTGGAGGAGCCCTATCAGGGAAGGCTTCCTGAAGGAAGTTGGTGACTGGTTGCTAGGGGTGGGAGGGGGAGGGTCTGAGAGCACAGCCAGTATGAGACACCCCCCCCCAGGGGAGAGTAGGGGGTATGAGGCAGGGAGGGAGGAGAGACCAGGCAGGGGAGGGAGCAGGAGCAGGCCATGAAAGGCTTGGTACTGTGTGCCCAGACTAGTATGAAGATTTTATCCTAAAGGCAGTGGAGGCTGAAGCAATCAGCAATCAGCATTTTAGAAAGGCCAGAAGTAGCAGCATAGAGGGGAGGGTGGAGAGAGAGGTGTGAGGACACCCGTCAGGAGGCCAGTGCAGTAATTCAGATTGAGATGCCGCTGGCGGCCTGTTCAGAAGGGGGACCTGAAAGGGCTTGGTGCTAATCAGTCAGTAGTGACATTTTTATTAGATGTCTGTGTTTTGGTACCATGCAGGGAGCTAGCGAAGAGCAATGAACAGAACAGACGGGTTCCCTGCCCTCTGGGGTTGTGGGCTGGGGGCAGATGCTCTGTGAGGAGGGACCTGGCCTGGATGAGTCTTCCTGAGGAAATGATGCTTGAGGAGTTAGCCTGAGCTAAGCGCAGCAGATGGAGAGAGCAAGACGCTGTCAAGGAGCTGGCGTACCTAGGAAAGCGTGCAGCCTGCGCTGAACAGGCCTCGGGCGAATGCTTTAGAAATTCAATCATTTAGGGGTGGCTCCAGGAGGAGGACCCTTGCCAGAAAGATAACAATAAGAAAGGGGAGCTAGACAAGTAGAAGAAAGGACGGGTTAATAAATGCTGGAGAACATTTGCTTGGATCTTACCCGAAATCAATTTGAAACTATCAAAAAGCTTCACTTATATAGTCACAGCTCTAACTGTATTAAAGCGTATTTACTTTTCGTTTTGCTTTTAGGTTGCATTAAACATTGATCAAGACTTGTAGGATCAACCAACCTAAGAGCAATAAATTTTTCTGCTTGTTTCAAGTTTCAAAACATGAGGTTCCCCATTGTATTTTTTTCCCTCTAAAGACAGCTTTATAAATGGGCTTCAAGGGTAGCCTTAAAAGGTTGTTTTGGATTCCCCAACGCAACTGGTTACTCGTAGGATTCCTCTGAGGCAGGAGAGAGAGTTTGCCCAAGCAAACGAAAGGGGCAAATGAGAGATGAGCTGAAAAGAATGTGTGTGTCTGCGTGAGAACAAGGTTGTTGAGGTGAAAGTTCTGGTCTGGGAGGAGTGAGAGGGGCTGCCACTGTGCAGGGCTCAGGAGTGTTCAACTTGCTTTACATCTCATCCCCCTCCCCCCCAAAATGGACCACAAAGATCTCCCCAGTTTGCTAGGCAATGATACTTTGTAGGAATATTAATCCACGCTTAGTAATGGGGCCGGATGGGGAAGGATGCAAAGTGCTGGGGGACAGAGAAACAGCCTTTCTTCTGGAGCAACCAGTGGGCAAAAGTACCGGTGCTGCTATTGGAGGGCAGCTCTCCCTGGACACGGGCCATGCAGGGGGCTTCCTGGAGTGGACGCTGGGCAATCCACGGGCCCCGGCGGCTCTCCTGGCTCCTCAGAAGTTTCAGGCCCCGACTTAAACTTCAGGGAGAACTTTGCTTCCTTTATAATAAATTCTTCCAAATCTAAATCTCTACTATGAATCCTTTCTGTTCTTTAAGAAATGGTATAGACATGGAAACATAAATGCCAGGAAGAGGCTTCTTAAAATAATAATAATAATCTGCTTTTGGTTATGACATACCTCTCCTGAGGCAATGAGAGTAGAGCAGCCTAGTTGCTTAAACCAGAAGAGAAAAAGGGGGGGAAATATTGGTTTCATTAAAACGAAATGTTATCTTGCCTATCAGTTCTGTACATTTCTTAGAAAAAAGTCCCAGGTGCCCTGGAGAGGTGGTTTCTGGGTCAGTCAGGCCATCAGGCACTGTGCCCCCCAGCATGGATGACCCACACCAGTCTACCCAGGCAGGCGTGTCTAAGGGAGCAAGAGAGCCCAGCGTCCCTCAGGCCTTAGGCTGTGAGGGGCCCTCATAGAGGTCCGGGGGTGGAAGGGCAGGCTCTGAGGGCCCTCGGGCTCAGCATAGCCCAGGCCAGTCCGGTGCTGGGGTTTGACAGCAAGAGTCTGTGAGTGTCGGCTAGTCACTAGTCACGGGGACTTGCTGTGGTTCTGGGGTAGGGGTAGTCTTGCTGGAAGCACTCCCAGCCAGAGCTGGGCACGAGACAGAGGAGATAGAATGGGATGAAAAAGGAGATGAGCTTTTTCTCTCGACTTTTTTCTATGCCTGGTAATTTATGATTAGATGTGAATTCAATCTTCTTGGGTGTTGGATATTTTTATCCCTATGAATGTTTTTGCGCTTTGTTCCTGGATGTCATTAAGGTATTCAGAAATCCTTTGATCCTTTCTGGTCTTGCTTTTAAGAAGCTTTGTTGGGTGGAACCAGAAGAGAATGGAGTCTGGGGCTAGTTTTGCCCCACCATCAAGGCAATATTCTCTGGGTGTACTACCGAATATTGAATGAATTATGAGAATTTTCACTTCGGTTGTGGAAAGATACACTTTTTTAAATTGTATTTTTTTTTTTTATAAGAATTTATTTATTTATTTATTTATTTGACAGAGAGAGACAGCCAGCGAGAGAGGGAACACAAGCAGGGGGAGTGGGAGAGGAGGAAGCAGGCTCATAGCGGAGGAGCCTGATGTGGGGCTCGATCCTATAACGCTGGGATCACGCCCTGAGCCGAAGGCAGACGCTTAACCGCTGTGCCACCCAGGCGCCCCTTAAATTGTATTTTTAAACGAGTTTATTGAGGTAGGATTGGCAGCAAGTGAAATTATTCCCAGCTCTCTTCAAGCCATGGGTATGCCCTCTAATTGTTTCAAAGGTTCTTTCCTTCGCTTATCATTTCCTCGTACCCATGCGTTTGTTACTCAGCTGAAGAATCGGGGGGACCCTCCGGAGGTATCCCTGGACTCCCAGCCCCTCCTTATTCCAGGAGACCACCGGGCTTCATGTATGTTCTCCTTCCGTGCAATGTAACTTGTCAACCTCGCCAGGCAGTGCCCTGGTGCAGTTGTAGGGAGCACTCCGTCTGCCGTTTCTCAGAGCTCGCTGTTCTTTGCTGCCTTATGTTCACTGTTCTAACAGCTGTTGTTTCATGTGTTTTGTGCTGGTTTTTCATTGTTTCACATGGGAAGGTGAGTCCTGCCCCTGTTAGTTCAACTTTGCCTTAAGCCAAAGTTCAAATGCCACAGACTTTTTCTCATAAAAGTAACTGTTCATCTTTGCTTTCTCCACTTTCCTAATTTGGCAAAATGTAACGTGATTAGAATCTGGAAGGGTTCTGGAGAAGAATCGGGGGGGGGGGTTCTGGAGGTATCTAATGACTTCTATCTCCTAACCTGTTTGGAACTAGGCAGAACGGGCCAAATGGGAATCAAAGAATCAACTTTACAAATGCTAAAACTGCATCAGAGAATGCACTTCCGATACCAGGCCAAAGCTTCTGGCTAGTGTGAAGAAAAGCAGCTGGAGTACTATCATTCTCACTGCGTCTGCTGGAGAGCCCGCCCCATCTGCTTCTCATATGGGGGACAGGAGCATGGTGGGGCTGCAGCCAGTTCTGATCCCCGAGACTTTCGGGAGCAAGAGCTCAGAGGCCAGGTTTACCACTGACCCCTTCATCCTTCTCTTGGGAGGAAGGAAGAGAAGGTGCGGCAATCCCTCGGCTTCCTCTGCTGTCACACACTTCTCTCCTGCAAAGTGACACCGTTGCAGTATTATTTTGGCTGAAATAAGGAACTGAAAACCCTGGCTGGAAACAGGCTGATAACAATGATCCATTGTCTCCCGTGAGAAGTCCAGAGAATGGGCAGGCCACAACGTGATCGATGAGGGCTCCAGCTCCCCCTCTCTTGGCTCTGCCTTTCTGCGCTCTGTTGGTTTCATCCCCAGGCTGTTCCTAGTGTGGCTGCAGTAAATAATTCCAGGTGCGGTATTCAGACATGAGGGCATCTTGTGGAAGAAGAGAAGAGAACCTTCCTGGTGTTTTTATTTATATTCCTAGAAACTCCCTGGCAGCCCTGCCTTCCTGTCTCACTGGTTATGATTGCATCCTACCCTTATCTCCAATTTCATTTACAATGAAGATAAGGAACCCCATCTCCTGAAGTACTTACACTGTCATCATCTTAGTGATTCATTGGTTTATAGATTCATTTATTTTCGATCCATGTCAAAGGATCACAGGTAGTTACCAGGGTGGGGCTCTTGAGGTACCGGGGTACCAAGTGTAAGGGCCAACTCTGCAGTGAACACGCCTCTTAAATTTTGCAACCCTAGTCTCGGCACTGCCATTTACATGGGAAATAAGGATAGGGTGTGACCTTTGCCTTGCAGAGCTTTTGTGTACTTAGCAAGCACAGCTTGTGTGCACATATAATAGGCACTAACTAGAAGTACAAATAGAAGCTAAGAATTTAGAGGAGGAAATGATTTGAGCAAGCCTCATGAAAGGGAGAGCATTTCAAAAGAAACCTTGAAGGAGAAGTGAGTTTTGAATGTGTGAAACCCATGGAAATGTGAAGGAAACCGGGCCAAAGAGATGGCTAGGAACCAGACTGGGAAGGGCCTGGACTCCGCCTCCAAGGTCTGGACTTGAGACCAGGGAGGGATGTGTGGGAAGAGACCCAGGATGGCTTTGAGAACTTTTCACGGTTTCCATTAAGGATGTGGAGGTGAAATTCAGATGGTGTGGTTCAGGGCATGGATTTTGGTAACGAAGGGAAGGAGACAGAGTTTGTCTTTTGGAGAAATTTGGTGACGAAGAGAGAGCGACCTGAGGGTGTAGCGGGGTTGAGCAGGGATTCTCCGCATGGGAGAGGAGAGCTTCTGCTTGTGCTCTGGCAATAGGCAAGCTGATGAGCCGAGAAGCAGAGAGTGAAGGTGTGGCTCAGGAGGGTTCGAGCAGGGATCCAAGGAGTAGTAGGCACGGGACAAAACTCACACGGGGAGGAGAACACTTTTGAAATGATGTCTTCTTCCAAGAGGGGGGAAATGTAGAGAAACACATTTTAAGCAAAAAGGATGAACATTCGGGATAGCAGAGCAGTACACAATTTACATGCTCTTCGTCTGATCCTCTTGGTAAAGAGGGAGAGAAGGGCAGAGGTTGGTCAGGGAGTTGAGTGAGGATGCATTGAAAACGTATGCTGGGGGAATGGACCACTAAAATGACTGTTGGACAACTCTGTAGTCCCACTGCAAGCTCGCTCATTCCGCAAACACTTGATGGATGTGTACTGTGCGCCAGTTTCCTCAGCTGGGCAATAAGTACCAATGCCTGCCTCTTAGGATTGTTCTACGGATGCAATGATGTCATTCTTGGGCAGCTTTCTCAGCGGTGCCTCGCACTTAGTAAGCACTCAGCAGGGAGTGAAGTGGGTGCTGCTTCGGTCTTATGTGCCAGGTACTGTGATGGTAAGTGGAATCTTCACCAGAGTTCTTCAGTCCTGTTCTCTAGTGGCCCATAACAAACTCAGAGGGAGAGCAGCATCTGTGGGTAACCTAGGCACCCTAGAACTGAGGATAGGTAGACTGTCACAGGTCCACAGGGCCCGGGGTCACGTGCGAGTAGCAGGGGAGGGTGTGGCTCCCATGCTCACCATCAGCTGGGTGACAGCACTTGGCTCTGGGCAAGGAGGTGAGCGACCTTGTTCAAAAAGCCAATTCCCAGCCAGGGAATGGTGGGGGGAGGGGAAGCTTAAGGTAGGAGGGGAGACAACAGGGGGCCTAATCATGGAAGAGGAGTCTGCAAGAGTTTGATCCAGCCAAGCAGTCAGTGTTCATGAAGGGCTGGGCCCTAACAAGGAACTTGACTATAAATTAGGCATGGGGTCAATGCCCAGTGTCCAGTTTAGACACCTATTAGGAGGACTGGGATAAGATGGAAAGAATCTTGTGGTGGGAATGGGTCAGGCTCGAAATTGGTGGAGAGGGGAGGAGACCAACAGTGAGCACTTCTTCACGCCAGAGGCTCTACTGAGAGTTCATGGGATTGTGGGTATGAGCCTGGGTTTGAATGTGTGGGGAAACGAGGTTTCAGAAAGTAACTGTTTGAAGTTGTTCACTAATGAGTCTTGGAGCTGGCCTTGTGGCCTAGTGCTGTTTGACATAACTGCTGAATGTATTTGGGTATACTAAGAGCATTGGAAAATAGCCATGTCTAAAATAGAGTTGACTTTATTCTTTCTATCTATCTATCTATCTATCTATCTATCTATCTATCCATCCATCCATCCATCCATCCATCCATCCATCCATCTATTGAGAGGAGAGAGGGAGTGTGAGCACGGGGAGGGACTGAGAGAGAATCCCAAGCAGGCCCCACACTCAGCGCTGAGGCCAACATGGGGCTCGATCCCACAACCCTGAGATCATGTCCTGAGCTGAAATCAAGAGTCAGTCGCTCAACTGCCTGAGCCACCCAGGCACCCAACTCTATTTTTTTAGAAGCTTTTCCCCTCCTCAGTTCTTAGTATGGTAGGTAGCTTCATTATTGTCCAAATGCCCAATCTATAGTATGGGAGTCATCCTTGACCCTTCTGTGGTTATCATATTTTGAACCCAATACAGAAAGCCTGATACTTGCTCCTTTTTCTCTCATGTTCCAAAACCACAAGTAATAGGTTTCTTAACTAGTCACTTTGCTCGTGTCACTGTTTCCACTAACTTGTCAAAATATAAGAGATCAGCTTATATAACACATTATTTGGAATCATGTGCCAGCTACCTTCAGATTAACGATTATAAGGGCTTATCCCAATTGCAGTCAATGGCCATTCACCCTTTCCCTAATTCTTCTCATTTCAACAAATCCCTCTGAGAACTTAGCTAGTTTCTGAGAGCGCGACTGAGACTGAGAGGCGGTCAGTGCCTTTGAGAATCACTCTTCCAGGTGGGGAGCAAGGGTATAGGCAAGAGGGACGCGTGTTTGGTAGGCAGTGCTCTTCACTTTTTACATGGAAGTTACTTAGAGCTTCACAGAAGTGAAAGGACTCAGAACAAAACGCACCCACAAAAGAGCAAAGACATAGAATTGATGGTGGGTGGGCAGGAGGGCAAATGCGAGCAGAGCAATGAAGATGGGAATGCCTGCAGGAAGCTTGAAGAAGAGTCGGTCTGGGCAGGGATATAGTGAGAGGGAGGTTCAGGAAAGCCCGTCTGGACCGGGTTGTGAAGCACATTAAATCCCAAGCTCGGAGGTCTTGACTGTGTCTGCTGACAATGGAAACGGAAGTGAGATCTGTGCTTGGAACAGGTTTGCTGGGAATGGGGGAGAGGAAGTGGTGTTCTGTCTCAAAGAGAGATCTTAAGATGATTTAATTGATGGTATTTAGGATGCTTTAGGCTTAGGACGCTTTTGTCATAGTCTAGGGCCAAGGTAATGAAGGTCTGAGCCTGGGTGGTGGCAGTGGAAAATCATTCTGTGAACATTTATTATGTATCTACTATGAGCCAAGAACTATATTGGGTTCTTCTAGGGAGCATGAGTGCGAGCAGTGGTTCTGCTCTAAATCATTCACAGTTTAGTAGGGGATGTCGGGAAAATGAGTGATGGGTGTAGCACATTCCAGAGGGGGACTTGGAAGCTGATTGGATGGGTGTGGGAGGTGTAGGAAGAGCCTGGATCTAGAACCTTGGGGCACCATTGAGGGCTGGGGGACATCAGGCAGAGGTGCAGGTGTGTGCTAGGGACGGACACCTGGCCAGCTGGGTGTGCAGCTTGGAGCTCCTTTCTGCCGGCCTCACTGACCCAGAGAGAGCAGTGGCAGGGTGGGGCCCTTGTTTGGGAAACACTAGAAGTGACATAATTGATACATTTTTCAGGAGACCAGAGTCTGAGCCACATAACTAATGTGTACACTACAGTACCATGTTCCAAAGTGTCATTAAAAATATTCAAATGTGAAAAAAATATTCAGTTGTGGACCCCTGAGAACACAAATCAAAACACAAACTTTTAAAATTGTGTGAAAGTTTAATTAAACCAAGAATTCAGAAATTAGTAGTATATTGAATCAAGTTTGTTTCTAATTGTGTATTAAATTGTAACTTTCTGCTACCACTAGATGTCACAAAGATTCAGCTTTTAAAAGCCCTACCTCTTGAGGCTTTAAAAGATTTCTTTTTGTACAGAAATAAGATTTTCTAGTATTCACAAGTATAGTGAACTTTAAACTTTAAAATTAGTGTTATGAAATACTTTATGCACAAGTGCACAGAATAATATAAGCGATATCTTTTACCTGAACTCAGTTTTAACAGATATTAAACTTTTACCCTATTTGACAGCTTTTTAAAAAAAATTAAGTCTTACTGGAGCACCTGGGTGGCTCAGTCGGTTGGGCATCTGCCTTTAGCTCGGGCCATGATCCTGGGGTCCTGGGATCGAGTTCCACATCGGGCTCCCTGCTCAGTGGAGAGTCTGCCTCTCCCTTCCCCCTCCTTCCCCCCTGCTCCTGCTTGCTTACTCTCTCTTGCAAAAATAAATAAATGAAATCTTCAAAAAAGACAATAAAATCTTACTTACAGTTGATGTTCTGTTTGTACTCCTCCACCCCATCCCTCTCATTTCTTATGCCCACAGATAACCATTATCATAAGATCATCAGATGTACTTTCTAGATATACATCCCTCATGTTTTCATACAAATGTGTATGTATTTATCCAAAAATAGCGTAGATTTTTCTGTGAGATTTTGACTTCATGTTAAATGGTATCCTACTGTAGATGTCCTTCTGCAACTTGCTTTTTCTCATTCAGCATTATATTTTCAGGATTCATCCCTGCTGATTCATGTATATTTCATTTACGTTAATGGTACATTAACATATACAGCAGTGTATGTACCATTGTACGCATTCTTCTATTGGCAACTGTTTATACTAAGTGCTTTATTTTGATATGTACATCCTGTACATATCTCTTTGGGCAAAGGTGTACCTTTGAGGCAATCTGGATGGTCTGCACACTGTCCCTTAACTCTCAGTGACACTCTGTCCTAGTAAAGCCAAGATCTGTCAGACTACCTTCATAGAGAATGTATCAAGAACCATGTCCCTAGGATTCTGCCCACAGTGTCCTGCTGAAACAGATGAGAACTAATGTGTGAGAGTTTCTCTCGGGCAGTGGTTCTGAACTTGCGCATGCCTTAGAATCTGTTGGAGGTCTTCTTAAAACGCACCCCTAGGAAGGCTGGGACCGGAGTAGTCCCTTTCTTTTTTTTTTTTTTTTTTTTAAAGATTTTATTTATTTATTTGACAGAGATAGAGACAGCCAGCGAGAGAGGGAACACAAGCAGGAGGAGTGAGAGAGGAAGAAGCAGGCTCATAGCAGAAGAGCCTGATGTGGGGCTCGATCCCAGATCGCCGGGATCACGCCCTGAGCCGAAGGCAGACGCCCAACCCGCTGTGCCACCCAGGCGCCCCCGGAGTAGTCCCTTTCTAACAAGCTCCTTGGCAGCACTCCTGCTCAGCAATCCCACACAGACTTTCGGGGAACTAAGGCCGGCCTGCGCTCTTCCCGGTGCCCGTTCTCCAGCTGCCAGACAATGCCAGATTGCTTTCCAAAGTGCTCACGTGAGCTTACTAGACAGGCTTCCTGGCTGGGTACAGGGGCTCCTGTGGTCCTTTTCCTTTCCGGGTAGTTGGTGATGGCACGCTCTGACATCTTTGGCCATCATAGCCGTGTAACGTGGTAGCTCCTTTGATGGTCAGTTTGCACTTCTCCTGATTACTTGGTGAGGTTACAGATTTTTCGTGTTTATTAGACAATGGGTTTGCTCTTCTGGGAATTGTGTGTTCATGTTATTTGCTTACATTCGCTATTGATTTGTTTGTCTTTTTCTTATTGACTTTCTTCGTTGGTTATATGTGTTGGGAGATCTCTCAGGTGGTGGGTTGTCTTTTAACTTGGTGTATGGTGTTTATTGTTGGGCAAAAATGTTAAGTTTTATTTTAGTTAAATGAACCACTTTTTTTTTTCCATTTATGTTTTGTGCTTTTTTTTTTTTTAATCTCCTAACAAATTAATGAAACATTATTAGTTCCAGGCTGATTTAAAGATTATCTTTAAAAATTTTTTTCACTTAGAGTTTTTTAATCAATTTCTTTCAAGTATAGTCAATAATCAAACTGACAATTTAAAAATCAGGTAAAACATAGTTTTACCAGTTATGGTGAATAAGAAAACAATTCCAGTTTTCATTACTTGCGCATTGGTGATAATGCTAAAAACAAACTTTCTGCAACCTAAACATCACAACATACTTCTCCCCCCGCTAATATTTTTGGTCTTTTCATTTGATGATTAAACACTTTCTTCAAGGAGGTAGGTAGAAGAGCTTTTCGTCAGAAGACTCCAAAGTCTAAGTTAGTTCAGGAGAAGTTACCAAGTGGGAGGTGTGCGGTGAGACTTCCAGCATAGCGCGGCTGATGGTGGGGGCAGATGCGAGTCTATGGGTTGTGAGAAATGCTGACCCACTTCATAACGTCTCCCTGTGCTCACACTGGCTGGAGCAATACCAACTAGACAGTTATTTGCATCAACGCTATTTCGAAATTCGGTTAACTGCGATGTTACAGTTCACTCATTCAGAAGGAAGAGAGAGCCATGCATGTTATGCAAAAACTATTTGCATTATGTCTAATCCCTTTGTAAGGCAGATATTATCTCCATTTTACAGAAGCAGAAACAGAAGTTCAGAGAGTTATTTAGGCTTCCAAGGTTCTCACAGCTGATCACTGAGAGATGCAAACCCAGATTTTTCTGGTTTTAAATTTTCTTGTTACCACTGTGTTCTCTCAGTAACATTTAACCAGAGCCTCCTATTTGTAGGTATTATTAGTTATCCACATTTTAGTGTAAAATAGCCTAAGCCGTTTTGCTAAACTACAAACTAGTTGAATTGGATATGCTAGGAGAATAGCTGAGCAGGTGGGCTGGTGCTGGAGGGTTTGAACTTGGCCGTAACACCTTCTGGGAGCCTGAAGAACTAGTAACTTTGGACAGCCCCAGGGCAGGGGTGGTGGGCAAGCAGACAAGAAGTTCACTTGCTTTTCCCTTTTGCCTGGGGTAGTGCTTCCCCCCAATTTTAATTTCCTATAAATTACTGAGCAATGTTGTTCAAGTGTAAATTCTAATTTCTGAGTCTAGGGCGGAGCCCCAGATTCTGCATTTCTAACAAGTGGGTAGATGTTGCTGAGGCTGCTGGTCAGCAGGGGACCACACTGAATGACAAGGGCCCAGCCTGTACTTAGGAGTATATGGCGCAGAATGTACTGGCGAGAGAAGGAAGAGTGTTCAGACACTTGGGTGTGGTTACTTATCTGCAGCAAGCTACTGTAATGCTTCCTGCTGCCAGAGCTTAGAATAGCCTCTCATAGCTTCATTTGCAGAGAGCTCGCTTTTGAATGCTCCAGAACTATTCCCAAAGGGTCCTTGGATGATGCAGTAAACACATCCGTAATTCCAGACTGTTCGGCGTGATCTGCTTCCACTGGCTTTGAAGCCATAAGGATCACGAGCAGCACAGCTCTGTGTCCAGTGACTCAACAGACACCATAGGAGAAAGTGACACTGCTCACTTTCTGGTTGGGCTCAGAACCTACAGCATGAGCCGAAGGCACTGCCAACATTGAGCCCACCACGCACCCACCCCCATCAGCCAGGCAGCCCTCCACCACCTTCCTGAGAACTGCGTCGCAGCCGCTCTGCCCTCAAACTCCTCCAGCTTCCTCCTCTGTTAAATGGGACCAGTACTGTGAGAGCTGAATGACACTTGTAGGAGTGCTTTGTAAATGGCAAGACTGTCTCTATGTGTTTATCAATACGGAAAATTGGTATCAGAGACAGAGTAGGGATGGGAGGCTGCTTCCACATAGGTTTTTAATATCTGCTCTTAACCCCCCAAATGAGACAATTATATAGACATTTCCCTACATGAAACGCTTCTGACCAAATTTTAATTTTGAATGGGAGGGTTGGTTTGGCCTAAATGACCTAAATAATTATTTTAGTTTCTTATGTCACTTAAAATATTTAGACCCCAATAACACCTTTCATATGAAAATATGACCTAGGGCAAATAAAGGAAGACAACATATCAAGAGAAAACTAAAGCCAGATTACTTCATGACTATAGTTTTATTTCTCTACAATTTTTGCCTCTAAAATGTTCCGCCTCCCTGTTTTCGTTTTTTGGGATGGGGATTTTTTCAGTGAAGAAATTAGATTCTGGGGAAAAGGCGACTCGACTTCTGTCTCTGCCATAACTTTGGCTGTCTTGTGAAACCTTAGGTCAGTGATTTAACCCCATTAAGTAAAGCGTGGAGTGACGTCACATGGTACTCTGTCAATCCCAAATCCCCGATTTCCCACCTGTGCTTTTTGTTGCATTGATGGCAAGTTGACTTAGAGGGAGGGACATGATATTTTAAATTTCTATAAATTAAATTAAGTCAATTGAGATCACCTTCAGTTTTTAAAATAAAACTGATTTACACTGACTGGCTATGGCCATTATGATTTTATTTCAGAATGATGGTATATGCTTACACGTAGTCTTTAGGTATGCCGACCAATGTCCAAATGCATCCCAGCCCTGTTCTAAATTTAGGGTGGAGGGGTGATGGATTCCTTGGATTCCGTGAAGCCATGTATGATAGATATAGTTAACATTCATATTGCGGGCTGTGAGTTGACTTGTCGTATATTTGACTCAATCTTTTTCTACTTTAAAAAATACTAGAAGTCATTCTACAACAAAGCTATTATTACCCAAGTAGAGGACTAGAAGTTTTCACAGTTGGGGGTGCCTGGGTGGCTCAGTCCTGGGATTGAGCCCCACATCGGGCTCCCTGCTCCCCTGGGAGCCTGCTTCTTCCTCTCCCACTCCCCCTGCTTGTGTTCCCTCTCTCGCTGGCTGTCTCTCTCTGTCAGATAAAAAAATAAAATCTTAAAAAAAAAAAGAAGTTTTCACAGTTGGTGATTTCCCATCTAAGGTCAATTGGGTTTGTGTACTCCACCCCTGCCCTTCCCGCCTTCCCCCCCAAGGTAATTTGTGTTGGGAGAGCAACTGACCAATCACGTGCTGCCCTTCCATTCCACCCAAATTCCTGCTTTTGTCCTCTGAAATTACTGGCTACTTTTAAACACACCCATGTTGGCTCCATTTTTACTTCAGTTGTATATTTACCTCAGTGAGTGTGTTTGCTTATGTAAAATGAGTGCTGTTTATTTAGTGACAACAACCTTCAGAATATGCATATTTAATATAGAATCCCGTAATTATAGAAATCCCCCTAGAAATTGTTATATTCATCAGGGTCTGGGACTCTCTTCATATTTTTATATTTCTAAAGAATATTTACTTTAAAGTTTTTGGATGCTCGTTGAATACATCCTGACCTGTTGAGCAAGACGTTTACTTGGAAGAAAGCCTGGGGAATGCACAGAAAAGGCAGGACCAGTATTTGCAGGGTGGGGACCGGGGCAGGGCGCTGAGAGCACCCAGTTCCCCCGAGGGCACCCCACCCATTCACCTCCTGGCAGTGTCCAGCACATCCTGGGCACACAGTGTTTGTGTGCCCGGTCATCATTACGCTAGCCTGGCACCTCACATCCTCACCCGGGGCCAGAAACTTGGATGTCACCCCGGAGCCCTCCCGCTGCCCTGCTTCCTACCTCCCGCGCGGTATCAGATCCCGCCCCCGCCTCGGAGCATGCGGTGCACCCCCTGACGGCAGGGTGGCTTGGCCGAGTCCGGTCCCCGCACGGCCACAGCAGCCACTAGCGAGATGGTTTTGGTAAAAGTCCACACCTTGATCACATGCCCCATCTATGCACATCATTTGCTTGAAACGCTTCCTTGGCTTCCCTGTGCCGTCAGGAAGACATCTAAACTCCTTCGAGGAGCCACAGAGGGCTTCACCTTCTGGCCTCGGCCACCACCCCCAGGCTTCCCTCTTGCTGTCCTTTAGCCCACACTCTGTGCGCCAGCCTCACGAACACCTTGAAATGTCATAAAGGTTTCCTGCTCTCTCTAGCTTGTGGGCTTCGGTGAATGTTCTTCCTGTTGCCTGGGACACTTTCTCCCAGGGTCACCTGGCCTATTTGTTTCTATTAGGACTGTGGAGGGCCCACCCTGTTTCTGGCATGCAGTAGGTGTTTAGTCCATGTTCAGAGAAGCAATGAGTGGAATGTGAGGATGGGAGGGTGGGTGGGTGTGTGGACCCCGGTCTGACTGGCCGGTCTGACTGGGATGCAGCCTGTCCTACCAGTACAGCCACCCCTGCCTGGGATAGCGCCCAGCAGGCCACCAGGCTTCCTTCCCAGCCGCACCTCATCCGCCAGCACAGATCTGCCTTCCAGAGAGCCAACAGGTAGCCCGGGCCTCTGGCCTAAGCCTAGACTCAGGGTAGAGTCGTTCTTTTTTTTTTTTTTTTTTTTTTTTTT